>NC_134692.1:52342243-52662243 GCF_050947455.1 Rhinoderma darwinii
AGTTGCATAAAGACACTAAATACACTCATTTAATACAAAAATGCTTACAAAGCTGAACATATTCAACATATCCATAAGAGTATGGACAGCTTTAGTCTAGCTCTGCTTCTAGGGTAGAATACCTCCGTAGTACAGGATGTGATGAAGCATGAATGGAATAAAAAGTGATAAAAAAATCTTATGTACCCCAAAATGGTACCAATAAAACTACCTCACAATGCAAAAAATAAAAACAGCCCTCACACTGCTTAATCGACGGAAAAATAATAAAACTATGGCTCTCAGAATATGGCGACGCAAAACAAATTTTATTTTTAACAATTTGTTTTTTCCTTGTAAAAGTAGTAAAACATAAAAAGAATTATATAAATTTGGTATCGCAAACAATGGAGGAATCACTGTATTTTTTTTCCCATTCCACCCCACAAATAAATTTTTTATAGTTTCCCAGTACAATATATGGTACAATAAATGGAGCCGTGCAAAACTACATCTCGTCCTCCAAAAAACAAGCTCTCATAGGGCTACATCGATGGAAAAATGTTAAAGTTATGGCTTTTGGAAAGTGGGGAGAAAAAAGCAAAAATGAAAAAACGAAAAATGGCTGCGGAGGGAAGGGGTTAAAAGGAGTCTGTCACCACTTTGGCCCCCAGACCGTTAACACCACAAGATAGGCGTAGAAAGGACAAGTTTAAAAGTTTAATCATACCTATGTCGGCAATGATACTGCAAGCAACACTAGGAAAATGAACTTTTAATCCTCACGCGCTGCATGCTAATGAATATGGAGTGTCCGGCTTCTCCGCTGTAAAAAGTGCCATAAAATAGTGTGAACCAGGACTTGCCGTTTAATAACCTGTCACACAGCCTTTATTTCACATATATTATATTGTTGTTTTTTTTAATAAATGCCCCTAATGTGCTTGCCCACTCTGTATTAATTTCTCCTAAAGACATACATTATGCCATTGTGCTTCAGGCGATCAAGGATCTCACAGTCGGGCAGTTTTATTTTTTAATTTCCTAAAATCCGATTTATCCAGCTGAATTTAATATTAAAGACACATCAGGTAAAGAGATTGAAGTTTGCTATTTTACAAAGAGGCTTAAGTACTGATTGGATTATGGATCTCAGAAAGGGTTCTAGAGAGAATTGTAATTAGTTGCTGTAATTCGCAAAGAAGATCTGATTACTGTTCAGCAAATGTGTCTAACTGGTGTACTTTAGTGAACCCCCTATGTTCCTCGGTAATAAAGAAAGTGTAAATATATTGAAAAATATTGTTAACAGTTTATACTTTATGAAATAAACTAATGTTTAGCTACACTATAATGAAATATAGAGATTTGTCCCATCTTTCAAGTCCTAGAAAAAACGGTGGGGCTCCTACCAATTTTGCTCTCCGGCTCTATGATTACTTATGTCCTTGTTCTAAATCACAGTGGCTCATCACTGCTAGGCCTTATGCACATGGTAGAGCCCTGTGCATGATATCTGTACAGTGGAGTCAGAGATGTAACTTGTAGCTCCTGGGCCCCTATGCAAAATCTGTATGAGGGCCCCCCCCCCACCTACCATGTGCCATTTATAATGCTGCTGTCTTCTTATGTGGCAGAGGAGGCTTTGAGACCATCTCTGCAGCCCCAACAGCTACTCTCCTGGCTGGAGTCCCTATGGCTTTGTACTACCTAAGGCCCCATGCACACGACAGTAGAACTCGTCTGTAATTGCGGAACCATTAATTTCTTTTGACCATGGACACTTTCACGTATATTTAAAGGAAGGTGTCCGGGCCGTAGAAAGCCTCCCACAAAAGATAGGACTTGTCCTATCTTTTGATTTTTACGGACTGTGCTCCCATACTTTGTATGGGAGCATGGGCTGAAAATTCGGATCTCTGTCTGCGGCCGCCAGCTGTTCCCGTAATCGCTGACCGTGATTACGAGCACGGCCGTGTGCATGAGGCCTTAGTTTTTCTGTACGGCACCATATTATGAAAATATCTCTGTAAAAGTGCAACTTTTGGGTGAATAATGACAGAAACAACTTATGCGTGCCTTTGTATAAGTTCAGAGACATACAAAAGTACAGTAGGGCCGCTGAACTTTGAGCTTGTATGGAGCTATAACACAGCCCCAGCTTAGGTTCATTAAAACAAAGGAAAGAGAATACACAGATGAATAAAAAATTTAACTATGACTGGATTTATCTGAATATCTAAAATGTTGAATTTTAGTGATAAATAAAATGTGATTATCATTGGTGAGCAATACAGAATCCATTGCTCCAATCTGCCTTTTTTTGACTCGTAAGTCTTAGGAACTCGTTCTTGTTTGCTTTCGCTTCTGCTCCCGGCTACACTGCTTAGGAACTCCTTCTTTGATGCTTTCGCCCCTTCCTAAGGCTAGGCCCTTTTTTGACTCGTAAGTCTTAGGAACTCGTTCTTGTTTGCTTTCGCTTCTGCTCCCGGCTACAATGCTTAGGAACTTCTTTGACGCTTTCGCCCCTTCCTAAGGCTAGGCCCTTTTTGCACTTTTTTGTCTTGTAAGTCTTAGGAACTTGTGGTTTGCTTTCGGTTCTGCTCCTGGCTACACTGCTTAAGAACTCCTTCTTTGACGCTGTCGCCCCTTCCTAAGGCCCTTTTTTGACTCGTAAGTCTTAGGAAATCGTTCTTGTTTGCTTTCGCTTCTGCTCCCAGCTACAATGCTTAGGAACTCTCTCTATGATGCTTTTGCCCCTTCCTAAGGCTATGCCCTTTTTTGACTTGTAAGTCTTAGGAACTCATTTTTGTTTGCTTTCGCTTCTGCTCACGACTACACTGCTTATGAACTCCTTCTTTGGCGCTTTCGCCCCTTCCTAAGGCTATGCCCTTTTTGGACTTGTAAGTCTTCGGAACTTGTTCTTGTTTGCTTTTTCAATGTGACATAAAAATTCAATGATGAATACGTCATCAATTTTACCGGCTTTTATAAAAAGACAATGTTTTCTGTTCCCCAATACGAGTCTGTCACGCATCAATAAATTACAGTATTTTAAATGTCACGAATACAAGACTGTATTGATTTCTCAGGTAGCTATTACATGTTGTCCTACTGAGCTGCCAGTGTACAATATTAACTGTACAAAGCAGAAAAAAAATAATTTCCAATTATACTGAACTGTTATACATTCTTCAATATAATCTGAAGGATGATAACATCACCTTACTTCTGTTAAAAAGTGCTAAAACTTCTTTGTTTTTTCTGAGCCATGCTGTTTAGTTTATTTTTAAAGGGGTTGTCTGTTTTTTTTAGATCTTTAAATATAAATAGAAAACTTAAACCACTTACCAATATGATGCTTCTTAATCTACCTTTCTCAATGTGAACAAACCATGTTCTGGCTTGCTACGTTCATAGTATCACCGGAGCTAGCACAGGTACTTCCCTTATCACATGACCTCCCCCTCTGCTCTGCTTTCGTAAGCAGCATCATTCTGAGCATGTACTGTGCTGTTGAAAGTATATATTAAAACAGCACATGCTCAGTATTGTATATAAATGTGTGGACACATATACAGTTGAAGTCCTAAGTTTCCGTACTCCTTACCCGCATTCATTAAAACTAAATTTTTCACAATTCCTGACATTTAATCCTAGTACAGATTCCCTATCTTAGGTCAGTTAGGATCACTACTATATTTCAAGAATGTGAATTGTCAGAATAATACTAGAGACAACGATTTATTTTGGCTTTCGTTTCTTTCATCACATTCCCAGTGGCTCAGAAGTTAACATACACCAAGTTGACTGTGCCTTTAAATAGCTTGGAAAATTCCAGAAAACAATGTAATGGCATTAGAAGCTTCTGATAGGCTAATTGACATAATTTAAGTTGATTGGAGGTGTACCTGTGACGGCACTTTAAGGTCTACCTACCTACCTACCTACCGACCTAGCTACTTGCCTCTTTGCTTGACATCATGGGAAAAGCAAAATAAATCAGACAATACATCAGAAAAAGAATGTTGGACCTTTAAAAGTCTAGTACATACATGGGAGCAATTTCCAAACACCTGAAAGTACCACGACCAGAATGTGGCTAAGGTCTATGTAAACTTATGACTTCAAATGTATAACTATATATAGAAAATTCAGTATAAAAATAATAGAAGGAGAAAAAAAAAAGAGAAACATGTTCTCACACAGGAATTGAACCTAAACCACACAAAGCAGGACACTTGTTGCCTATCCACAGATCTAGCATTGACCTTGCCTGTTAAAAAAATTGGTATGAAAAAGGTGTTGTAAATATAAGGTACTAATAAAATATAGTAAATTAAACGGATATGGATATCTAGCTGACAGAGAAATTAATTGAGACTCAAAAAAATTGTCAAGACCATAGCTTTGTCAGTGTGTATGCCTTCTGTTAGCGGAGTCTAGCAGGCATGCATAGACACTGAGAAGCTCATTACAGTGAGGGCGTGCTCGGCACCCAGGGGGAGTGTTTTTTATCCTAGCCTGTCACTCACTGAGATCCCACCCACTCTTGATTTAATTGATGTAAACAATGGAGGAGAAACTTGGAAATCGGAGGAAACTGGGGATAGACAAAAAATATACCTTTCTCTTCAGATATGTATGAATTTAGATAGAGGTGTACTTAGAAGAGGGAGGGCCCCATACCAAAGATTACAACTTGCTATCATGTCCGGTTTTAACACCCAGGACAGAAAGGCCTGGTGTTTTATCCCCCTCCCATGCCCTTTACCTTGGGCCAATTACCCAACCCCATGTTTGTTAACAATGCAGTTAATCTGGAGAGTGGAGTCCTGCTGCACAGGTTACCGTTAACAAACAGCAAAAGGGTAGGGACTATCCGGGGCCGGGACATCTGTTTCCAAGGGCCCCATAACACCAACATGGTCTGCCTATTTGGTATATACACCCTTGAATTAAGATAAAAACATGTTTGAAATTAGTGCTTCACATTTTTTCTAACTCTCGGACAACCCCTGTCAGTACTTCACTTTTTTTAAAACTCTTGAACCAGCCCATTAAATATATATTTTTTTACAATATTTAGTAATAGTAACACTGATAAATAATGATATCCTTCATTTTTTCCATTTAGGCTTATTTATACCAAACTAGAGTTTACACCAGTGAAAGCTTGCCTAGTGTGACAGGCACGCGCACTTACCTTCAGCACTGTGATGTTCCAGGCAAAGCTCTCTATGGTCTTACTGAGTTTTCTTCCTTTCAGTCCTTCCTTTGTTCCCAGACTATGCAGTTCTTCGTGATATTCCATCCCTACGCAAAGCAAAGACAAGAAAGGGAAGTCTACAGGGGAGAACCATACACTATTTGTGGAGCTAGACAAAAGAACTGTGATCTCTAGACACTTCTCCCTCTAGGAGAAAATGATTGTATCTGTTATTAATTATATATCACGTCTTTGTTATTATCATGACCGTGTAGGATAATTTGTCAATACTAATTATAGGCAAAGCTTGCAAATGATAAATGTATAAAATTGTAATCAAATCAAATAATAAGATTGTTTTGATTAAATAATTTGCCATCAATACTTTTCCCCCAATAAGTGTAGTCAAACTTTTGAACGATTTACCACAAGGGGTAGAGATGGCAAAAACAACACGAGAATTTAAAGGACTAAACTCTTATTTTATGTCCAATGGTGTCTACAGTTACAATTAATAAAAGAGAAATGTGGACTTAACCCAATGTAGCAAAATAGTTTGACTGCCGTTACAAGGCATTGACTTTCGACCTTAAAGCAAAATTGTCTATGATCACCATGGGGATTTTGGTTTTTCCTTTGTCTGGATCAAAAAGTTAGGTCTAGGTATGGTTGAACTTGATAGGCATACAGTATATATTTTTTTGTGACTATGTAAAAACTATGATGCATAATTGGCATTTAGTCACCCCCACATTTCAATGGCAATCCCAAGATTTAACCAATTTACTGCCAAGGACATATGTAATAAGTTATGACTTTAAATGATTGTCTAGAGTAGATATCAGTATGGTATTATATGAAATATAATCTTAGCTTTCAAATGATAACCAGGATCAAAGCTTTAGGTGCAATATTCGGGGAGCAGTATTTGTTTGAAATCAGGGAGCAGGAAGAAAACTTTTACTTCCTGGTTGTCTCTGTGTAGAGGAAGAGTGGAAGGGAGGAAGCTGGAAGTGACAGCAGGAAGGTCACAGGCGGTTACTGTCATCTCTTCACCTGTACAGCCTTCCAGTGTCCCCAGGAGTGGGCTACAAGAACTTTTTTTCATGTTATTACCCCCCTTATCTGCTCTGTCACATATAGGGAGTATTTGTCTTTCTACTTACGGGGTGAGAATATAATTCTGACAAATGTTTACCTTCACGTGGGTCGTAGAGATTGTTGGTCTCTTTAGTTTTTATGATTTTGTGAAGATGTGTGCATATAGACATAGGAATAAGTGCCATGTACTGTATGTACTCTGCACGTCTTCAACTTTTAACTTGGGTCAGACTTTTAAACACAAACTATTTTTTTAGTGCATTTTTTCGAAAACATGTTTTTATTGAAATTGCATTAAGGCGTCCCAGAGTATAAAGTGCTGGTTGACATTTTCATAATGTGCCTGGTGTCTATATATATATATGTATGGGTATATAATATGATTTTAAGTTTTATTTGTGTATGTCAAAAGAGTTAAAACTGTGAAATTGAAAAGTGTGAAGACATAAATTTGCATAGGAGCTGAAAACACAAAAACATAATAGATTTTTAGTTCAGACTACTTGCAAAGTTGCTAATTTTTATATTATGCAAAATAAAATAATTGGAGTCTCACCTGTTTTCTGACACTGGAATATCTTCTCATGGATTACATCTGCTGCCTCAATCAGAGACCGGCTCTCTTGTATCATCTGTAAAAAGAAGCAAAAATTTGTCTCACACAGGTAAATTATTGTGAACATTATCCTCCCAGACATGTAATGCAAAGCCAGCAAGATGACTGAAATATTCTGGACACTGTATAGCACTGCCTGATATATTGCAAACCAATAATTCCATATTACAATTCAATCCTTTTTTATCTGTTTAGAACTGTGAAAGAACAATAGATGTGACAAAGACAAATTTAAAGGGCCAGTAGATAGCATATTGTAGCAGCATCTTTTCTGATACTTTAGATACCCGTATGTTTGCCTTTAATGTTTTTTTCTGGGTTTTTTCTTGCAATTTTTTAGTCTATTTTAATATCTTAAGTGGACCAAGTCTGTTTTTTATAGACTAGTATTACGCATTTAAAGACTTATACAGTGCCACTTTGTGTTGTGTCTAGGTCAAGAATGCAGTGCTCAAGAGGGGAAGGCGCTAGCGTATATGGAAGCTGGATGGCACTTAGAGGAGTCATTAGGATAGGAGTAGGGATGTCAGAGATGTGTGTGGGAGTAAAGACAAGAGAAAGAAGCTCAGAGAGTAAGGTTGGCAGAGTTAGGAGAGCGATACCACAACCCTTTTACTATAGTTACACTGTACTTACCATCCTCATTCCCGAGCGCAGCAGAGGTCCTGACTTCTCTTCACGTCATGACGTCACGATGCTGAGTGCCACGCATGACATCAGAACGTGTGATCCTGTCTGCTGGGCCCTGTATCTAAGCCTACTACATGGTAGGCATAGATACATGGCCAGGGGCGTAACTAGGAAAGACAGGGCCCCATAGCAAACTTTTGACTGGGGCCCCCCCTCTGCTGGGTATCACACCCCCCCTTGTAGATAGTGCCTCCCTATAGATTCCACCACACAGCGCCCCCCTATAGATAGCACCATACACAGTCCCCCCTGTAGATAACGCCATACAGTCCCCCCTGTAGATAACGCCATACAGCCCCCTCTGTAGATAACGCCATACAGCCCCCTCTGTAGATAACGCCATACAGCCCCCTCTGTAGATAACACCATACAGCCCTCTCTGTAGATAACGCCATATAGCCCCCCCCCCCCACCAAAAAAAAAAACGGCCTATAGTGTGTCCTACAAAAGACATGTATCCCCTCTCCACAGGACAGGGGATACATGTGTGATCGCTGGCAGCGATAAGGAGAACAGGGGACCGAAAGTCCCCCGAAGTTCTCCATGACGAACCTCGGACTTCCGGCGTCTGCGCAGTTCAATAAAAATTAAAGGAGCGCTGGTCACGCATGCGCACAAGCACGACCGGTGCACAAGTCATTTCCATGGAGCTGCCGACACAGACCCCGGAAGTCCGAGGTTTGTCATGGAGAACTTAGGGGGGACTTTCGGTCCCCCGTTCTCCTCATCGCTGGGCGTCCCAGCGATCCCACATGTATCCCCTATCGTGTGGATCGGGGATGCATGTCTTTTGTAGGAACAACCCCTTCAGTGGCGTCGCGCTGTTGACATACTCACATGATCCCGTTCCCACGCTGTTAACTGGCGATGCAGACATGCTCTCTTCTGAGCATGTCTGCAGGAGCTGAACGAGCGTCCTCCAATGACGCTGATTGGCGGGGCAGAATGACTTGCCTCGCCAATCAGCACCTTCCAAGCATGGAAGCGGCGCGATGAGGTCATCGCGCCGCTAGCCAATCAGTGTCATTGTAAGGCACTGGATGGTCAGGCACGGAACATGCCCGGCCATTCAGTGCCAATACATGTATTTGGCTGCCGCTAGCACTGGGGCCCCCTCCGGTGCTAGCGACACCTACAGGCATGAGAGGGCCTGTGTAAGGCTTGGCGGCGCGGGCCCCACAGTAGCGGCGCTACCGCTGTAGCAGCCATAACGGCTGCTAGCGGCGCCACCGGGCATTTGGGTGGGCGTGTCGGCTGGCGGCATGGGCCCCCTCAAGCCCCGGGCCCCGTAGCAGCCGCTACGGCTGCTACCGCGGTAGTTACGCCACTGTACATGGCCCATGTGTGATCCTGTCTGCTGAACCCTGTATCTAAGCCTACCCCATGGTAAGCTTAGATACAGGGCCCCAGCAGACAGTAGTCTTATACTGTATAAGGGCCCATCAGACAGGATCACACATGGTGTGATCCTGTCTGCTGGGCCCCCGCATCTAAGCCTACCACATGGTAGGCTTAGATACATGGCCCACGTGTGATCCTGTGTAATGGGCCCTTTATCTAAGCCTACCACATGGTAGGCTTAGATACATGGCCCACGTGTGATTCTGTCTAATGGGCCCTTTATCTAAGCCTACCAGATTGGAGGCCTAGATACAAAGCTCCAGCAGACAGTAATCTTATATTGTATGAGATTACTGTCTGCTGGGCCCTGTATCTAAGCCTACCTTGTGGTAGGCTTAGATACAGGGCCCATTATACAGGATCACACGTGGGCCATGTGTCTAAGCCTACCATGTTGTATATATTGTATACAATATAATAAAACAAGGGTTGTGTGGGTTTTTTTTATTTCAATAAAATATTTTTTCTATGTCTTTGTATTTTTTTAAAACTTTATTACTACCGCCTTAGTAATGGCCGCTGGCTGGTTGACAGCATCCATTACTAAGGCGGGGCTTAGGGGAGGGCTTGAGAAAGCGTTGTACGCGAAACGGCTGTTGCCTGACACTGTCTTAGTCCCTCCCCCACACAACTTTTTTACAAGCATTAAAGAATTTTCTACGTCAGACCGGGTGAGTGCGGCTTTTTTCTCTCTACTTGCATTGTGTTACATATGGTCTTAACTACGAAGCCCAGCACCTCCCTAAACTTGCACCGCAGCCCCTGATGCGCCTCCGTGGGCAGTGTACGGCTGAATGTCCAAAAGGACTACTGGTCACAGGAGTGCCGACTGATTGTCTTGTACTTAAGCACAGATCGAAATATATATATAAAGTGGAGATACACTATCAACCCCTTCCCGACAATCAGTGTATATATACGGCGCTGTCGGGAAGGGGTTCCTGCAAAGCGCAGTACAGTTACGTCGCGGTGATAGTGCAAGCTCAGAAGCTGAGCTCGCAGCATCACCGCCGGGTGTCAACTGTATGTTACAGCTGACACCCTGCTGTAATGGCCAGGACCAGAGCTAGTCTCCGATCCGGCAAATTAAACCCTCAGATGCTGAGCTCAATCGAGATCGCAGCATCTGAGGAGTTTTTAGCCACCGGCATCCCAGTGACGCAAATGCTGGGGTGCCGATGGTTGGTATGGCAACCGGAGGCCTAACAATGGTCTCCGTGTCTGCCTTGTACGAAAGCCTATGAGGACGTATGTAGTGCAGTGTATTAGAATAGTGATCAGGGTTTTAGGCCTTCAAGTCCCCTAGTGGGACAAAAGAAAATAAGTTAAAAAAAAGTTAATACAAATATTGTCAAACAATAAAAGTTTCAAGTTAAAAGACCCAAAATTGCCTTTTTCCCATAATAAGTCTTTTATTATTGGCAAAAGTGGAAAAAACAAACAAAAACAAACTATACATAATTGGTTTTGCTGGATCCGTAATGACCCAAACTTTAAATCTATTATGTAATTTATCCTGCATGGTGAACGCCGTGAAAAAAAACTGAAAAACAATGCCAGAATCGCAGTTTTTAGGTTCCATCTCCTCCCAAAAAAATTTTCGAAAAAGTGATCAAAAAGTCACATTTACCCCAAAATAGTACCAATAAAAACAACAGCCCGTCCCACAAAAAAAGAAAAAATCCCTGACACAGCTTTGTCCACGTTAAAATAAAAAAGTTATGGGTCTTAGAATATGATGACACAGAAAACAAAAATTTTATTGCGCAAAAGCTGCAATACAAGAAAAAACGATATCAATTTAGTATTGCCATAATCGTATCGACCCGCAGAATAAAGTTAACATGTAATGCCAAAAAAATAAATAAAAATAATTCTAGAATTGCTTGTTTTTGGTTATTTCCTCTTCCAAAAAATGAAATAAAAATGTGATAAAAAAGTCGAATGTGTACCCAAAATGGTACCAATAAAATCTACAGCTTGTCTCACAAAAAGCAAGCCCACACAGCTCGATCAACCAAAAAATAAAAAAGTTATGGCACTAGTAAATTGGTGATAAAAAAACATCCCAATGTGCAGGCTGAAGGGGAGCATTTCTTCAGTTTCAGGGCCCTAGTATTTAGGAACTAGGAAGGGAAGGGACATAGCACATCTGCTGGAAGCAGGGGCGATACCAGGGAAACACTTTCCCAGCAAAATTTCCCAAACTACAAATGAGGAAATGTCACCAAATGTGCAGTGTTACAAAAGGGGGATAAGAAAGGATACCATTTATCAGTGCAACACTGGCCTGCGCATAACGGATTGCTTCACAGCGTACCACACATTTATGGATAGTTTTATTATTTAGCCCATTATTATACCCTCTTATTATGCCCTGATGTACTCTGCACAGATTACATATGCCCCCAAATTACAAACTGAAATACCAGTAAGGGTATGTTCACACGGCCTATTTACGGACGTAATTCGGGCATTTTTGCCCCGAATTACGTCCGAAAATAGCGCCTCAATAGCGCTGACAAACATCTGCCCATTGAAAGCAATGGGCAGACGTTTGTCTGTTCACACGAGGCGTATATTTACGCGCCGCTGTCAAATGACGGCGCGTAAATAGACGCCCGCGTCAAAGAAGTAACCTGTCACTTCTTAGGCCGTAATTGGAGCCGTTATTCATTGACTCCAATGAATAGCAGCGCCAATTACGTCCGTAATGGACGCGGCGTTCAAGCGCCTGCACATGCCGTTACGGCTGAAATTACGGGGATGTTTTCAGGCTGAAACATCCCCGTAATTTCAGCCGTTACGGACGCCCTCGTGTGAACATACCCTTATACTCAAACAAAACTACTATCAAGCAAAATCCACGCCCCAAATTGCGCTCCTTTCCTTCTAAGCCCTACAGTGTTACCAAACAGCAGTTTATGCCCACATATAAGGCATTGTCATACCCAGGAGAACCCGCTTAACAATTTACATTTAAATTTATAAAAATGCTAATTTTTCTCTACATTTTGTTGTTTTTAAAAATTAAATACTGAATGTATTGATCAAATTTTACCACTAACATAAAGTCCAATGTGTCAAGAGAAAATAATCTCAGAATCACTTGAATAGGTGAAAACATTCCAAAGTTATTACCACAAAGTGATACATGTCAGATTTGAAAAATGAGGCTCTGTCAGGAATGTAAAACGTGGCTGCAGCGGGTTTAATCCAATCAAAATTGATCTTCTGACATGTCATAGATATGTCAGAAGACTACCACCGATTTCTATAACAGGGGCTGTGGTGCTCCTTAGCAATAATTTGCTTGCATTTATGCCATAGGGTTTGAGCACTATATAGTTTCAGGAATAAACAGTGTGCACTGTAAGTACTTTTTCAACTACCGCATGCTTGTAACAAAGTTTCTTCTTCTTTATTTGGTGTGAAATGGCCACACAGTTACTTTAGTATCTCCACTAAACTTTAATTTGACTCTAATAATAGGAGTACCTGAATTCTTGTATTTCATCTTCTATCAAAGATTTGTTATAATGCAACCACATACTAACTTAAATAACTACAAATAGACAACCTTGCTCAGACCAAGCAATTTGGCCAATAGAAGGCTAAACAATACCCCAATATCTGGAGGGACCCTATGCTTCCTAATGTCACAAATGACTCCAAAATGTAAGATAAATTCCTAGTGCCAATTATGTCGATAATTTCATTTTATTTATTATTGCTTAATACCATTACCAATATAATTAAAGTTCATTTTGAAATTCTGTTACAGACTTTTTCATTACAACCTGTCATGGAACCTAATCACTTTAACTGTAAAAAATCCTTTTCTATATTGATGTTGAAAATTATTCACAAATAATTATATCGTCTAGTCTGATAACCACTAATCTTTGTTGAACAAGCCCATCTTTTTAATCCTTTCTGTGTAAAAGAAACCTTCCATTACATATAGTTGCACACCGTAAATCTCTTCAAGGTCCTCTTTTTACTCTATGTTGCCCCACACTGTCCCCTACAGTATACCTCACAGTATGGCTTTATTACTTCAAGGGATTCTCCATTCCTTGACAATAAGCTGATCACAAAGTGTCCCCTCTCTGGGAAACCAAGCGATCATCTGTAATCTGTGGGAAATCCTGGCAGAAAGTGTTTAACCTGCCAGCAGCGCCACCACAGGGGAAATAAATCATTACATAGTGTCCATTTAAATAATGGGTTGTCCGAGTAATGCAGGACAGGACAGGTCCTCCAGAGTGAGAGACGCTCTTTATAGCTGCTCTCCGCACTGGCTAAGAGATGAGGATCCTGAACAGGGGACCCCCTCTTTTACCTAAGAATTTTCTAACAGGGTTTATGGAAATTGGTTTTCTAAACTAGGTAATCTCTTTAAGGCATTTCTCTGTTTAATCAGACACATACAATGGGCAACAATCAAGTAGATCCTGTATAGATAAAATTACATTTACAGACCCCCCAAAAAAGTTTATTTTAAACATTTACATCTAAGATGTGCCGCGTATACCGTACAAGTACAATTATTTTTACCTTGGCAACAGGCGGGGAAGATCCTGAGATATAAGAGTCACTCTTCATAGAAGTCTCTGACATTTCTGCATCAACTTAACCCACCCACATTTTTAATGTTAGGAACCACATGAAATTTACTCAACTACAATAGACTTTGTAGCTGATATTAGAGATAATGGTAAAATATTTAGATTAAAAGACAAAATCAAATAGAACAGACTTCCCTGAAAAATTCCAGGCGGCATCATTTGTAGGAATTCTTGTTCTTTTGAAAAATCTAATTGTTCTCCATTACAAGGCAGATGCCCTGCAGGTTTTGATATAAAAACTGCAATTTGTTATAGGAAAGATCTAAAGGTGCTGGAGCCTCTGAAACCAGGTCCCGCAGAGATTTCACTAACTCACATAGTCACAGGACACAATACTGATTAGAACCAGAGACGTTTATAGCGAAAATAAAATAAAAGCCAATCTGAAAAATGAAGCTGTTAAATAGGGAAACAATTCTGGTTTTCATTGATCACACACATGGCTGTTATAGATCTGTGGTTCATGAGCGGACAGCGGCTGATCAATAGATAATGTATATGTGGACAGAAACTAAGTCTAAGGGCTTGTCCACACGTAGTGGAAGTGCTGCGTATTTTCAATCCAGAATTGCGGATGGAAAATACGCAGCAGAATACAGTAGCAGCAAAGTGGGTGGGATTTAACAAATGTCATCCACAGGCTGTGTATATATTCCGAGCAGAAATTGACCTGCGGTGCGTATTTTTCGGACCGCAGCAATTCCTGGTGCGGAAAGTGGACAGAATTTCTGCGTTTTTCAGAGCAGATGTCACCATCTCCCGGCATTGAGAAAAACGCAGCAATATACGCACCATTATCTGCAGTCAAAACCGCAGGAAATGGTGCGTTTTCTACGCAGAGGAAAGTCTGCTATTTCCAACGGAGTTGCTGCAGAAATTTGCTGCAGCAATTCCGTTACGTGCGGACAAGCCCTAACAGTTATCACAGATATTTAAACAGTTAAACCTCAGGTTTTCTTTCAGTCAATGCACCATAAGGACACTGTATGAAATCCGTCTACAAAAAAAAAGTTTTAAATCCCCTCTCCCAGACTTGTTTATGTTTTGATGTGGCAGAAAAAGTTGCAAGAGGACCAAAAGTAATTTCCTTCTAGGCTTTCCCAGCATAAAATCGTCCCTCTAGGATGATGTCACCACCTCCATGCTTTACTGTGGGGATGGTGTGCTGTTTATGTTGTACATTGTATGGCTTACACAAAAATTGCATTTTCTTGGCCATAAAGCTTACTTTTAGCCTTATCAGGTCATAGAACCTTTTCGACTTGATTTAAGCGTCTCCTTCTTATATTTTGGTAAACTGCAGCTAAGGTGGAATATCAATCTGAGTAATAGTTGCTGCATACACAATCTCTCCCATCTCTTCCCCATTGAAGTGGAAGCTTGTAACTCCTTCAGAGTTGTCATGAACTTTTTTGTGACATCCCTTACTACTGTCCCTTTGCACAGTGACTTCTTTTTGAAGATGGCTGACTTGTTAGAATTTGAGGTATACCAAATGTTTTCCATATTTTAATAATTGACTTAAAGGGGTATTCCCAACATTAAATATATGTTAAATCACAGCAGATGCCATAAACCTCTGATAGATTTGGGTCTCAGATTTAGGAACGCACCTATCTCCAGAAAAGAGATCACCTGAACCCCGTCCCGCCTGGTGAGGTGGCCACCACATCCAGGCGGAAAATGAATGGAGAGTAGGCCACGCAAGCGGGCTCGGCTGTTTCTGTAACTCCCATAAACATAAATGGAGAGAACCACACTAATGGAGGCGGCGGCCTGTGACCAACCACACCAGCAGTGACGGGGGTATGATAACATTTATAGCATATCTCATGGATATGCCATAAGTGTTTAAGTTAGGACTACCTCTTTAACTGTTCTCGAAGGGATACTCATTGACATTTCCTTATATCCAGCTCCTTACCTGTACTTTTTAATAACCTTGTTACTTTCATGTCCAGATGTTTTCTTCGTCTTCGTGTCATTATTTTTGCAAACTGACTTATCTGCGGATAGGCCTTCTGGATACGGGGGTATTTACACTACCATTACTTTAATAGCTTGACTGCACAGAGGTCCGCTTTATTTGACAAATGATGTGACTTTTAAGGGTGTATTCACATATTGCAGTTGTATCGTGACTTCTGCTGCGAAACCACAATTAGACTATGTTCACACATCACATATTTGTTGCAGGATTTCTGTTGACATAGTTCTGTTCCAGAATTTGCACCGAAATTCTGCAGCAAAGTACCGTATAATGTAAAGCATGCCCTATCTGTTGTCGAAATGCCTCACCACAGAACTAACAATGATTTTATCAATTGCTATCCAAAGCATGAAATTCATGGCCATATCCACACCAAATTCCACAACAAAATCACATGCGGTTTTTATTGTAGATTTAAGGCTATGTTCACACGGAGTATTTTGGGGGAGGAATATCTGCCTCAAAGCTCCAAACGGAATTTTGAGGCAGATATTCCTCCCCCAAAATACTCTGTGTGAATAGCAATTATCGCGCCGTTTTTCGCCCGCGGCCATTGAGCGCCGCGGGCATAAAACACGCTTTCTCCTGCCTCCCATTGAAGTCAATGGGAGGTCGGAGGCGGAAGCGCCCGAAGATAGGGCATGTCGCTTCTTTTTCCCGCGAGGCAGTTTTACTGCTCGCGGGAAAAAGACGCCGACGCCTCCCATTGAAATCAATGGGAGGCGTTCTCGGGCCGTTTCTGCCGAGTTTTGCGACGCGGTTTCCGCGTCAAAAAACTCGGCAAAAGACCCCGTGTGAACATAGCCTTAGGCCCGTTCCACGGCAGAAGTTTATGCTGTGAACCCAGCCTTAATCCACTCTAAAACCAACTGACATTTCCTTAAAAAAATGTATGAGTAGCATATAGCGCTTATGACCTAAATCAAAACCATGATTGAACATCTAACATCGATTACGTTTAATGAACGATTATTTAGGCCACACACCTTTTTACATACCACGCCCCCTATTTGCACGCTACGCCATTGTATTAATATTTATCCCCTGAGCCTGCTGTATACTACTGTATATAATATACTCCCTGACACTGACCCCACATAGTATATTGCCTCCATGGTGCTCCCCACACAGCATAATACCCCATAGCTGCCCCCACACATTATAATGCCCCAATAGCTGCCCCCACACAGTATAATACCACATAGCTGCCTTCACACAGTATCATGACCTTATAGCTGTCCCCACACAGTATATTGCCTCCCATAACTGCTGTCCACACAGTATAATGCCCCCTATAACTGCCCTCCTCACAGTATAATGCCCCTATAGCTGCCCTCCACACAGTATAATGCCCCCATTACTGCCCTCCACACAGTATAATGCCCCCATAACTGCCTTCCATAGTATAATGCCCCCATAACTGCCATCCACACAGTATAATGCCCCCATAACTGCCCTCCACACAGTATAATGCCCCTATAGCTTCCCTCCACACAGTATAATGCCCCTATAGCTTCCCTCCACACAGTATAATGCCCCCATAGTTGCCCCCACACAGGTAATGCCCACAAAGCAGCCCCCCACATTATAATGCCCCATAGCTGCCACCCACACAGTATAATGCCTCTATAACTGCCCTCCACACAGTATAATGCCCCTATAGCTTCCCTCCACACAGTATAATGCCCCTATAGCTTCCCTCCACACAGTATAATGCCCCCATAGTTGCCCCCACACAGGTAATGCCCACAAAGCAGCCCCCACATTATAATGCCCCATAGCTGCTACCCACACAGTATAATGCCTCTATAACTGCCCTCCGCACAGTATAATGCCCTTATAGCTTCCCTCCACACAGTATAATGCCCCCATAGCTGCCCCCAGACAGGTAATGCCCACAAAGCTGCCCCCACATTATAATGCCCCATAGCTGCCACCCACACAGTATAATGCCTCTATAACTGCCCTCCGCACAGTATAATGCCCCTATAACTGCCCTCCACACTGCCCACCTAATAAAATACATACTCACCTAACCCGGATCCAGCGACAAGTTGAGGAAATCCCTATGCTCCTCCAGTCTGTGTGGCTTGGATTCAGTCTGCACTACCATTGGATTTAACTGTATCTGTGTCCTGAGGACATAGATACAGTTGAAACCGGGGTAAAGACTAAAAAAAACTAAATGTGCAAGATGACATCGGTTAATTGCGCTGAATTTCAGTTTAGGGATTCTTTCTATTAAATCGCCCAGCCTTAGTAGTATAGTAAAGCTCAGTTCACATGGCCTGTTGTGGATTTTCAGTGAATTCCCCCGGGAGAAACTCAGGATTTCTGACACGTTTTTGCACACGACTGTGCATGTGGATTATTTCCATTGAAGTTCACTGGATCCACAACTAGTGAACATACCCTCCCAGGGCTGAATATTTTACATACTCAGTTTGCAATGTAAATAATCACACACATACCACAATATTAAATAGTTTTTTTCTATATATAAAGAAAAATATTAAATCAACTTTGATTTGAGGAAGGTCAATATTTTTTATTAGTGCTGTATAGAAAACCTGAATAGTTAGCGCTATTGAACATATAACCACTTAGAAAGACAAATGCTTATAACAAGCCGGTATTTATATGTATATACATTCTGTGAATCGGAACACTGGGTTCCACAGGGCATGTGATTTATATTCCAGTATTTGTACTGGAGCTTTAATTGTGAACTGTGCCAAAACCATCATCATTTAATGGTAACAACAAAAACAATGATACGCTGAAGACCTTTCAAAAACTCCCAAGTGTTCCATTTAAATTGCCTACAAGAGAACAGAATTCTGCTTCTTTCCTTGAATATCTTGATAAAATTGCCATCTCTTACAATAGAAACAGATGTTGGAGATACGAGCCTGGGATGATCCCATTAGAAAGGAAAAGATGTTACTCTGCATCAGTAATGCTACTTTGCTGTGCACATTACTGATTTAACTGTCTGGAAGCAAATATGTTCTGTTAAAATATGGAAATGTGTCGCTTAGACCAATATTTTAATAGAAATTAGAATTCTCTCTGCCATCATATGTAATATATTTAAACTCAGCAGGAGGGTATATGAAATGTAGGGCTTTAAACAGGGCTTAATAACTAGATATATGTATGTTTAAAAGGTTGAAAACTCTAATATTAACCTGTTTAGAGAGATTTAAGTGCAATTCGAATTCATACATAAATGCTAAAGTTGAAGTAAAAAAGCTTAATATATTGTTTCAATGTGTCGTATGTATGTTATGAAGATATTGCATGATAGGCGTAGTACTAAATTATATGTGCGCAGCACTTCATCTGGTGAGTAGATTTTTATTAAGTGCAAACCACTTTAAGGCTGAGTTCACACGGGGCGGATACGCTGCGTATCCGCCCTGTGTGCCACAAGGAATTCCGGGCGAAAAACCGCACTAAACTGTGGTGCAGTTTTTCGTCCGGAATCTCCGCTGCGCAAAACTGTTAGCCGTTTCATCCCGTTTCATTATTTGCTGCAGCGGCGGTCACATGGGATGAAGCATCATTCCAGGAGGCCGGCCCTCTGACGTCAACAAGGCCAGCCTCCTGGGATGATGTTTCATCCCATGTGACCGCAGCTACAGCCTGTGATTGGCTGCAGTGGTCAGATGGGATGAAATGTCATCCCAGGAGGCCACGCTGTAGAGAGGAACAGAGACTTCTGGGTAAGTATGAGGTTTGTTTTTTCTGTGTTGCGTTTTTTGCGACGGGATCGCTGCGAACCCGGTGCAAAAAAACCACAAAAACTGCTATTTTATTTGCTCGTTTTACCTCCCCATTGAATTCAATGGGGAAAAGCTGCAACGAATAAGCAGCATTTACGCAAATACAATTGACATGCTGCGGGATAAAATTCTGCACCGCAGGTCAATTTTTCCGCACAGTATTAACACAGCGCGTGGATGAGATTTGTGTCATCTCATCCACATTGCTGCTACTGTATTTGCTGCGGATTTTCCGCAACAAATTCCATTGCGGTAAAACCGCATTATTTATGCACCGTGTGAACTGACCCTAAAAGTGCATTCATAGATTGCTTTAAAAAAAAATAATGGATGTCCTTGACAAGGTATAGTCCAATTGATTCCTCAGCAAAATAGGTTTTCCCTTCACACAAATTGACAGCATGTTGATAGGATATGCCATCCCTTTCTGATCAGTGAGTGGCCCTCACTGCTCCTGAGAATGAAGGGGCCACATCGCTGGTTTGGCGCTGCTGCCCCTTCACAGTATTTCCCTGCATAGTGGCCCTTCCAGGCATCCACTGTGCATGAGCTGCAGCACTGCTCCATTTAAGTAAATGGGGCTGTGCTGCAGAACTGTGTACAACCGGTGGCCAGGAGCGACGCTGTGCAGGGAAAAACTTGGAACAGACCACAGCACTAAAACAATACTACTGCTAATTAACTCTCCCAGCAATATGCCATCACTTTATGTTATAGGAATATCCTTTAATTACTGGTAAATAAAAATGGGCACTGGAAGAGTAGGAAAACACTAGAGCTATTGAATCTTGGTCCTTATATCAGATGGGTAAGATTTAACCAAAATTAGGATCATGTAAAAGTTATCAGCTATTCCTGCTGGTAGCTGTGTAATTTGACCAATTTCTGAGAACTTTGATGTCAACTCTCCCCTACACTTTCCTAGTCGTCACAGCCAGGGCCGGCCTTAGGGGTGTGCCACAGGGCACTGCCTCCTCCAAGAATGTTGGGGTGCCACTGGGCTCTGCCTCTACTTTGTGCACTGTTCTTAGTTACACACACGGACTAAGAGCCGATGTAAAAGAGAAGAGGAGGAAGCTCCGCCCACAGCCCGTCCTGCACGAAGCCTGTGATTCTGTCAGCATGGAGAGATGGTGAGTGTCTCTGTGTGTAAGTGTGTGTGTGTGTGTGTGTGTGTGTATGTATATATGTATGTGTCTGTGTGTATACAGTATTTGTGTCTGTGTGTATACAGTATGTGTCTCTGTGTGTATACAGTATGTGTCTCTGTGTGTATACAGTATGTGTCTCTGTGTGTATACAGTATGTGTCTCTGTGTTTGTATGTGTATATGTTACAGTGTGTGTGTATACAGTGTGTCTGTGTTTGTATGTGTATTTGTTAGTGTGTGTGTGTATCTCTGCATGTGTTTGTCACTTTGTAAAAGTGTGTTCATAAAACAAAGATATCTGTGCTGCCTTCTATATACCCTGCTGCCCCCTTTATACCCTGCTGTCCCTTTATATCCTGCTGCCCGCTATATATCCTGCTGCCCCTATATATCCTGCTGCCCCCTATATACCCTGCTGCCCCCTATATACCCCACTGCCTTCTATATATCCTTCTGCCCCTATATATCCTGCTGCCCCTTATATACTCTGCTGCCCCCCTATATAACCTGCGTCCCCTATATATCCTGCTGCCACTTATATAACCGGCTGCCTCCTATATACCCTGCTGCCCCTTATATACACTGCTGCCCCTAATATACCCTGCTGCCCCCTATATACCTGGCTGCCCCTATATACCCTGCTGCCCCTTATATACCCTGCTGCCCCTTATATACCCTGCTGCCCCCTATATACCCTGCTGCCCCTTATATACCCTGCTGCCCCCTATATACCCTGCTGCCCCTTACACACCGTGCTGCCCCTTATATACTCTGCTGCCCTTATATATATGCCTCTGTGTGTGAGTGTTTATATGTTTCTGTCAGTATATTTATCATCTACGACATTATCTGTACTCAGAGAGTTATCACTGTGTGTTATATGTGGTGTTACATAGGACTGCAGGTAACATTTACTGTATTATCTGTATTCAGAGAGTTATCACTGTGTGTTATATGTGGTGTTACATAGGACTGCAGGTAACATATACGACATTATCTGTACTCAGAGCGTTATCACTGTGTTATCAGTGGTGTTACATAGGACTGCAGGTAACGTCTACTACATTATCTGTACTCAGAGAGTTATCACTGTGTTATCTGTGGTGTTACATAGGACTGCAGGCAACACCTACTACATTATCTGTACTCAGTTATTACTGTGTCTTATCTGTGATGTTACATATTACTGCAGGTAACATCTACTACATTATCTGTACTCAGTTATCACTGTGTGTTATCTGTGGTGTTACATAGGGTTGCATGTGAAATCTACTACATTATCTGTACTGTTTATATATCTGCCTGTGAGGGTATATATGGGTCTGTTTGTGAATGTGTCTTTGTGCTTGTATATATGTGCCTTTTATGTATTTGTATATGTTCCTGTCTGTGTATTTATCTGCCGGTGTGTGTGTGTGTGTATATGTGTCTGTACGTCTATATATTTACCTGTATGTATATATTCCAGATGTGCGTATGTATATTTGCCTGTATGTCTAAATATCTGTCTTTATCTATGTACAGTATGTATGTTCCAGTATTTGCGTGTCTATATATGTGGTTAATTTTTGGTTTGTGTAGGGGGCGGCAATAGAGAGTCCCGCACAGGGTGCCCTGGTCACAGCAGCCTCCCCACACACACACACACTAGTCACAACAGGCCCTCCCCATTTCCTTAGTAGCCCCCCTTCCAGTAGCCATCAAGGCAGGGCCGTTCTCCTAGTTCCCAGCAGTCAGTTACAGCAGGACTCCACTCAGCCCACCCCCATCCCAGTAGTCACCACAAGCCATTCCTTCCATCCTATGTACTCACATGTCTGTGACAGCTTCTGCTGGAAGAGATGGAGCTTGCTGTCAGTTACACGACCCAGCTCAGCGCATTGGGCACCAGGTGGAAGCACTTGGCTGCCAAATGCATGAGAGGCACGGAACAAAACAGTCACCACTGCCGAACATGTTTTGTCTAGCCCTGCAATATCGAAATATACCCAAACAACTTGATGGGAGCAACAGATTTGGCAAGAGACAGTTTTTTAATAGTTGACACATTTTTAGGTCTCGTCACAAGATAACTCCATGACAGAGTAGAATTACAAGATTGCTAAAACTAATTCTAAAGTCACTGGAGAACAACTGAGGCAGAAAGTACAACATGCTACAGAGCACACAAGTCCATTCACAGGCCATAGCAAATTCCATTGAGATGAGACAAGTGTAGGAAGTCCAACAAGACTTCTCTCAGATGTTGGTTTATATAATATAATGACTGTGCTTTCAGTTAGAATTTAGACTTGTAGCACAGGAAGATATTCATTTTCCAATAAATATATTCCTTTTATTGTAAATGAACCCTAGAACTCAAAGAGAAACATATATAAACACAGCGTGCAAATAAATAACATTTGCCGAACAATTACATTAAAGTTCCCTGCTGGCTGCTTAAACTTGTCCTTAGTAAGATCTGCCTGGCAAGACAAATGTTGGTTGTTGCTATTTTTATTTTACTTTTTAATAAATCCAACTCTTAAGACCTGTCAACAAGGTGAGTCTTATTTTTGTTATTGCCAAGGTGAAATCCACATAGTAAATTCAAATATCATGCAAAATATTTTAAACTTCTTGTTGCTTATATGGTGCAAACTTATTCTGCCGCCCTGTAGAGATTGTCATGACTAACATCTGTCCCTTGTTTCCCATCTCAAACGCACACGGGGCAACTGAAACATGGGAGAACATACAAACTCCATGCAGATCTTATACATAGAACTCAATGATAAGACAATATGCAGTAAATGCCTAAGTCTCTTCTACTGGCGGTGGCAGGCAGCCGGCGTGTTATCTTTTAAATCTATGTCTATGCAGGTGATTTGGATCTCTGGATCAGAAAAATGGTGCTCCACCCGCTTTAAAGATAAATTAAAAAAAATGTTAAACACAGAATTATGGATCTAAAAACAACATGATGAAAAAAAAACTTGAGATTGACCTTTAAGGGAACCTGTCACCAGAATTTCACCTATTAAACCAGCAGTACCTGGTGGATGTGGATGAAAAATCATTTTTATGTAACCTATAATTACCTCCTAAGTCGGCTCTGTTCCTGAACCGTATGCTATTGAGCATAAAAGAGTCATATCTTCATTCGAAATGACTCATATCTTCATTCCTGAAGCCTTTCCAAGTTTACCCCGTCTCCTTAGTTTTGATTGACAGCTCCTCGTTTCCCCCCAGCACAGTAATTAGATTTGAGGCCTGGACAAAGCAGGGAAGGGTGTCGAACCATACAAGATGGGTGCATGCGCGCTATCCCAGATGAGATTTTGGTATTCAGGGCAATCCAGTTTTTGGTGGTGGGCGTGCATAAGAAGAGGAATGAACGAGACTGACAGATTATTACCATAAAAGGCACAAAATGTTTGCAGACCATTATTTATGGTCGGAGGAATTTGGGTGAGGAGATAACGGCAATAAAGTTTTGACAGCAGCAGCCTGCGAATGGTGTGTAGAGTTTAATAGGTGAAATGCTGGTGATAGGTTCCCTTTAAAGGGGTTTTTCCATGTCCGACATTTATGTTATAGTCACAGGATATTCTGTGGATATGCCATAAGGCCGGGTTCCCACGTAGCGTAAACACTGTGGAGTTTCCGCAACGGAATTGTGTGCGGAAATTCTGCAGCATTTACAGTAGCAGCAAAGTGGATGAGATTCAGAAAATCTCAGGCCCACGCTGCGGAAAAAAAGCGCAGCGTAAACATTAATAAATTGGGCTGCGGTGCAGAATTTTATTCCGCAGCATGTCAATTTATGCTGCTTTTTTGTTGATTTTCCATTGCAGGTTTTCCCCATTGAATTCAATGGGGATGCAAAACCCGCAACAGAAAGCCCAGTGTTGCAACTTTTGTGATGTATTCGCAACGATTACGCCGCAAAAATCGAAACTACGGAAAATTAAAAAAAACATACTACAGAACGCCCTCCTTCTTCTTGCAGTCCGGCTTCCTGGGATGACGTTGATTCCCATGTGATCACCGCAGCCAATCACAGGCTGCAGCGGTGGTCACATGGGATGTAGTGTCATCCCAGGAGGCCGGCCTCGCTAACGTCAGAGGCCGTCCTTCTGGGATGATGTTACATCCCATGTGACCACCGCTGCAGCCAATCACCGGCTGCAGCAGTCACATGGGCTGGGAGGCCGAACCAAACTGCAATGGAGGGACGTATCACCATAACAACGACCTACGTAAGTATGAGCGTTTTGGTGCTAATGCTTTCTGCATTGGAAATTCCGTCTGAAAAAACACACCAAAGTATGGTGCGGTTTTCGGACGGAATGTGCTGCTTCTTCCAGGTTAGATATGCTGCGTGGTTTTTACACAGCGTATCTGTCCCATGGAAAACCGGCCTAAATGTTAAAAATTGGAAAACCCCTTTAAAGAGAATCTTTCACCTGCTCATACATGTGCAGCTGAGTGCAGCATGTAGTAGGCAGTGCTGCACATACCCTGTCTCATTTTTTCCTATCTTCCTACGTTATTTACATATCGGTGCCGTTATATTTGGCGCCCGATATGTAAACAAGCCCCTGAACTGTCTGTCAATGGGGCGTTTCTATCTGACTAAATGGCAAGGGGGCGTGATGTCTTCTCTCTGACATTGTCCAATCAGCTACGGACAGTGTCAGGGCGGCTGGCGCCGTGTTCCCTCCCGCGAGAACACACACAGACTGAGAGAGCGCTCGCTGCAGAACCACTTCAGCCGTTTTTAATCAAACTAGCGTTTTTGCTAAGTTTTTTATGGCCGTTTTTGGAGCTGTTTTTCTATTGAGTCGTTGAAAAACGGCTCCAAAAACGGCTCAAGTGACATGCACTTCTTTTTACAAGGCGTTTTTTTTAAGCGGCCGTTTTTAAAAACGGTCGCGTAAAAAACGCCCCGTCGGAACAAAACACCGTATTTCCCATTAAAACCAATGGGCAGATGTTTGTAGGCGTTCTGCTTTCCGATTTTTCAGCCATTTTTCGGGTCGTTTATGGCCCGAAAAATGGCTGAAATTAGCCTGTGTGAACATACCCTTACATGCTGCACATGTAAGGTTTAATTTTTCTCCAAGGTCTTGATAGTTTTTTTAGGAGTTCAATTTTCTCTATATTATCTTCTAATATTTTTTTTTAACTCAGACTTTCTTTTTCCTTATCAAAGTGGATTATCTTATATTTAATGTCCTCAGAAAAATCTCTTTTTGACATTTTGTATGGACATGACAAAGATATTAGTGTTTGGTGTATGTTTGGGTATTTGGAAGCGAGAATGTATCTCTTTGAAGGGAAACATAATGTCTGTGACAACTGTGTAAACACAATGTAACAGTGAAATATACAGGGATATTGGGATCTGCTAATGCTCAAATTCCAATACAAGTGGCTGATGTAGAAATATCCTTTTCAAAGACTAGAGCAACGTGTTTTGGCACCGAACTCCTGTCTTCTTCAGGCAGTGTTTAAACCTCAAATGCAAGATAAAACTCCAAATAAATACAAAAAGCGCAGGATGGAAGGATATAACGTCATAAGGTAAAAGTATAAAACTTCACAATAATCAGCTAATAAAAACTTTGAGATGCGTTGTTAGTATTTTACAGTAAAACAAAGTTAAAAACAAAAAAGAGAAAATATATTTCATAGCTGTATACGATAATGTACAGTGCATATTGTTATTAGATGCGTTAAAAATAAACCGTATTAACAGCTAAAGCGGGGTTATTAACCCATTAGTGACCAGCCTATTATAGACCTGAATGACTAAGCAATGTTTTTTGTTTTTTCATTGTCGCATTAAAAAAGCTATAACTTTTTCGGGAGAAATTTCACCCCATGTGTAATGACGGGGGTGGGGAGACAGACAAGAGAGCCCTAATCTACCCACTACTCAGTCCCTGCCTACTTGCAACGACCCGCCCTAGGCGACGGGGTACAACTGGGCGACGGTCCCTACGCTCAATAAGTGCACGACAGACAAACAGACAAGGGTACACAGAGCTAGGGGAAGAAAGGGGCAGTTGCCCACGGCAACACCGTGAGCAACAAGAGAAGTGAACAAGCCAAGTCAAACCCGGAGAGTACGAGGTGCCAAACGCAGAGCAGAAGAGTAGTAAACAAGCCGAGTCAAACCAGGAGTGTACGAGGTACCAAACGCAGAGCAGGAGAGTAGTCAGCAAGCCGGGGTCAATATGAAGCAAGGACAATGGTACAAGAAGCTGCAGCAGGGCCAGGAAACCAAACAAGAAGAATCACAAGCAAAGGAGGAACAGGAAAGGCAGGTATAAATAGGGCGGGAGCTAGCTCCGTCTGGCCAGGCTGTGATAGGTTCTCCCACTCCTAAGCCTGCCACCCTGAGTGTTGGAAGATGGAGTGAGTCTCACAGACATAGAAGCAGGTGCAGACTTATTATCTATGGGCGTTAACCCCGAAGCTGTGCCTGGCAGATCCTTTACACCATGCTTCCAGAAGCCCCTTCCACAAGTTGGATTGGCTTGATGGGCACTTCTTGCGTACCATACGGTCAAGCTGCTCCCACAACAGCTCTATGGGGTTGAGATCTGGTGACTGCGCTGGCCACTCCACTCCATTACAGATAGAATACCAGCTGCCTGCTTCTTCCCTAAATAGTTCTTGCATAATTTGGAGGTGTGCTTTGGGTCATTGTCCTGTTGTAAGATGAAATTGGCTCCAATCAAGCGCTGTCCACAGGGTATGGCATGGCGTTGCAAAATGGAGTGATAGCCTTCCTTATTCAAAATCCCTTTTACCTTGTACAAATCTCCTACTTTACCAGCACCAAAGCAACCCCAGACCATCACATTACCTCCACCATGTTTGACAGATGGCGTCAGGCATTCTTCCAGCATCTTTTCAGTTGTTCTGCGTCTCACAAATGTTCTTCTGTGTGATCCAAACACCACAAACTTCGATTCGTCATTCCATAACACTTTTTTCCAATCTTCCTCTGTCCAATGTCTGTGTGCTTTTGCCCATATTAATCTTTTCCTTTTATTAGCCAGTCTCAGATATGGCTTTTTCTTTGCCACTCTGCCCTGAAGGCCAGCATCCCGGAGTCGCCTCTTCACTGTAGACGTTGACACTGGATTTTTTCGGGTACTATTTAATGAAGCTGCCAGTTGAGGACCTGTGAGGCATCTATTTCTCAAGCCAGGGCCGCCATCAGGAAATTCAGGGCCCCCTACAGCTAAATTTTCTGGGCCCCCCTACCGTGGCACCGCCTGTTAACGGTACTCCGTCCAGCACTATATCATGGTACCCAGGGCCGCCATCAGGGGGGGTATTATGGGTACTGATGTGAGAGGCCCGGCCAAACCTAATTGAAAGGGGGGCCCGGCAACTGCCGCGACTTGCCTTTGGTAGAAAAAAAACAGGCCCCTGCAATGGGGCCCGTTTTTTTCAACAAAAGAATGTCGTGAGCTGCGGGCCCCCCTTTCAATTAGGTTTGGCCGGGCCTCTCACATCAGTACCCATAATACCCCCCCTGAGATCGACCCTGGGTAGCATGGGGGTCGTCAAACACTGCCGCCAGTGCGACCGATCGCGCGCACCCGCAAACTCCCGCGCACCCGCGACCTCCTGGAACCGCGCACCGAATTTTGAGGCAGATTTTGACCTGCCCACACTATCTTGCCGCGTTTTTTGCCCGCGGCGATTGAGGACAGCAGACAAAAAACGCAGCGAAAAATGCATTTTCTGACTCCCATTGATTTCGATGGGAGGTCAGAGGCGGAACCGCGGCAAGAAAGGACGTGCTGCTTTTTCTTTTTTCCGCGACTGGCTCCCATTGATTTCAGATTAAATCAATGGGAGGCAGTTTTGGAAGTTGTTTGGTGCTGATTCTGACGCAGTGTCCGAGTCAATATCAAGGCCCAAAAACTCTGTGAACTGGGCCTTATTGTTAGGGCATATTCAGATGAACGTGTAATACGTCCGTGCAACGTGCGTGATTTTCACGCGCCTCGCACGGACCTATGTTACTCTATGGAGCCGTTCAGACTATCAGTGATTTTCATGCAGCGTGTGTCCGTGTGTCCGCTGCGTAAAACTCACGACATGTCCGATATTTGTGCATTGTTCGCGCATCACGCACCCATTGAAGTCAATGGGTGCGTGAAAATCACGCCCAGCACTTCCGCAGCAGTATAAACTATGAATGAAAACAGAAAAGCATCACGTGCTACAAACATACAAACAGAGTGTCATCATGATGGAGGCTGCGCGAAAATCATGCAGCCGCGCATCATACGCTGCTGACACACGGAGCTGTTATGGACCTTTTACATGCGCAAAACGCCACGTTTTTGCGCACACAAAAAGCACACGCTCGTGTAAATCCGGCCTTAGGGTAGGAACACACTAGGCATGAACACTGCGGATTTTATGCAACACATTTTATTGTGGAAAATCCGCAGCGTATTACAGTCGCAGCCGAGTGGATGAGATTTGAACAAATCTCATCCACACGCTGCAAAAAAAATTGACCTGCAGTGTGACTTTTTAAGCCGCAGCATGTCAATGTATTCTGTGGGATCGCTGCTCCTCTGTTGCGGAAATGCTGCGGTTCTGCCGCAAAAAGCACACGAGAAAAAAAAAAAAGGCACTTTTTTAAATTTATTAAAAAGTTTAGACTTGCCCCGGCCATAGTCCTGGTGACGCGATCCTCTTTTCTTAGCGCAGCCCGGCCTCCTGTCATGACGTTTCATACCATGTGACTGCTGCAGCGGTCACATGGTCTACAGCATAATCCCAGGAGGCGGGGCTACGTTCAGAAGAGAGACATGCGTCACCTAAACTACGGCCGGGGCAAGTCGAAACTTTTTTTTCCCTGCAGGATTCCCGCAGCGGACACGCCTCACGAAACCTGCGCCACTATTTGGTGCGGTTTTGCTGGCGGAATTCCCTGCGGCTACCGGGGGCGGTTAAGCTGTGTAGTTTTACTCAGCGTATCCGCCTAGTGTGTTCCTACCCTTATGATGTCGCTCCTGGAGCTGCTGCCGGTCTCTAAATAGGCAGTTGGTCCAGTAAAATTTGGAATTATTTTTTTTTGTGAACCAGCTTAAAAAAATACAAAACTTTTGTGTTAGGGCCTGTTCACATCACCGTTCGCTTCCGTTCCGTCTGAGGTTTCCGTCGGGTGAACCCCGCAACGGAAAGTGAAAGTGACAGCTTCCGTTTCCGTCACCATTAGCGCAGTCGACTACGCTATTGATTCCGTCCGAAAACCTGCCGGAATGGTGACTGAAACGGAAGCTGTGCTGTCACTTTCACTTTCCGTTGCGGGGTTCACCCGACAGAAACCTCAGACGGAACCCCGGAGCGGAAGCGAACGGTGATGTGAACAGGCCCTAACACAAAAGTTTTGTATTTTTTTAAGCTGGTTCACAAAAAAAAATAATTCCAAATTCTACTGAACCAACTGCCTATTTAGAGACCGGCAGCAGCTCCAGGAGCGACATCATAAGGGACACACTAGGCGGATATGCTGAGTAAAACTCCACAGCTTATCCGCCCCGGTAGCCGCAGGGAATGCCGCCAGCAAAACCGCACCAAATAGTGGCGCAGGTTTCGTGAGGCGTGTCCGCTGCGGGAATCCTGCAGGGAAAAAAAAGTTTAGACTTGCCCCGGCCGTAGTTTAGATGACGCATCTCTCTCTTCTGAACGTAGCCCCGCCTCCTGGGATGACGCTGTAGACCATGTGACCGCTGCAGCAGTCACATGGGATGAAACGTCATGACAGGAGGCCGGGCTGTGCTAAGAATAGAGGATCGCGTCACCAGGACTACGGCCGGGGCAAGTCTAAACTTTTTTATAAATTTAAAAAAGTACCTTTTTTTTTTCTCATGTGTGATTTTTGCGGCAGAACCGCAGCATTTCCGCAACAGAGGAGCAGCGATCCCACAGAATACATTGACACGCTGCGGCTTAAAAAGCCAAAAGTCACACTGCAGGTCCATTTTTTTTGCAGCGTGTGGATGAGATTTGTTCATATCTCATCCACTCGGCTGCGACTGTAATACGCTGCGGATTTTCCACAATAAAATGTGTTGCATAAAATCCACAGTGTTCATGCCTAGTGTGTTCCTACCCTAAGGCCGGATTCACACAAGCGTGTGCTTTTTGTGTGCGCAAAAACGTGGCGTTTAGCGCATGCAAAAGGTCATAACCGCTCCGTGTGTCAGCAGCGTATGATGCGCGGTTGCGTGAGTTTCGCGCAGCCGCCATCATTATGACACTCTGTTTGTATGTTTGTAGCACGTGATGCTTTTCTGTTTTCATTCATAGTTTATACTGCTGCAGAAGCGCTGGGCGTGATTTTCACGCACCCATTGACTTCAATGGGTGCGTGATGCGCGAACAATGCACAAATATCGGACATGTCGTGAGTTTTACGCAGCAGACACACGCTGCGTGAAAATCACTGACAGTCTGAACGGCCCCATAGAGTAACATAGGTCCGTGCGAGGCGCGAGAAAATCACGCGCGTTGCACGGATGTATTACACGTTCGTCTGAATAAGCCCTAACAATAAGGCCCAGTTCACAGAGTTTTTGGGCCTTGATATTCACTCGGACACTGCGTCAGAATCAGCACCAAACAACTTCCAAAACCGCCTCCCATTGATGTAATCTGAAATCAATGGGAGCCAGTCGCGGAAAAAAGAAAAAGCAGCACGTCCTTTCTTGCCGCGGTTCCACCTCTGACCTCCCATCGAAATCAAAGGCAGAAAATGCATTTTTCACTGCGTTTTTTGTCTGCTGTCCTCAATCGCAGCGGGCAAAAAACGCAGCAAAAAACGCAGCAAGATAGTGTGGGCAGGTCAAAATCTGCCTCAAAATTCTTTAAGGAATTTTGAGGCAGATTTTTTCGGCCTGCAAAATACTCTGTGTGAACAGGGCCATACATAAACAGCACTTTGAGATACTTTACTCACTGTGTCAGAAGAGCTGCTCCCACTCCAGTCCTCTTCAGGTGATGTCTTCGGTCCAGATGTCGTCCTTCACCTCCAGGCTCCAGAAAATGGCGGGGATCATAGAACTGCCGCCGCGCAACAACTAGACTCCTCCCCCTCTCTTTACGCAGCCACGCTCTGGAGAAGGACGAGGAGGCGGAGTCGGAGGCGGACGAGGAGGACGAGTCGGAGGCGGTGCAGCAGGTAAGTAGACTGCGCCGCTGTCCAGTGTGGCTGTCCTTCCCCCTAGATCTTGTGTTGCGGGCGCACCGCCTCCCTCTCGGCGGCGCGCCTGGTCGTTCGCGCGCGGGCGCGCGCTTGCGGTCGTTCGCGCGGGGTCGAGCGCTCGGTGCGGTGTTTCGCGGTGGTGATAAGAGGGACGCCCGCAGCTCACGCCGGTGTTTCACGAGAGGGGGGCCCGCAGCTCACGACATTGTTTTGGTGAAAAAAACAGGCCACATTGCAGGGGCCTGTTTTTTTCTACCAAAGGCAAGTCGCGGCAGTTGCCGGGCGCCCCTTTCAATTAAGTTTGGCCGGGCCCCCTACACTACTACCCCTAATACCCCCCTGATGGCGGCCCTGTCTCAAGCTAGAGACTCTAATGTACTTGTCTTGTTGCTCAGTTGTGCAGCGGGGCCTCCCACTTCTCTTTCTACTCTGGTTAGAGCCTGTTTGTGCTGTCCTCTGAAGGGAGTAGTACACACCGTTGTAGGAAATCTTCAGTTTCTTGGCAATTTCTCGCATGGAATAGCCTTAATTTCTAAGAACAAGAATAGACTGTCCAGTTTGACATAAAAGCTCTCTTTTTCTAGCCATTTTGAGAGTTTAACCGAACTCACAAAGGTAATGCTCCAGATTCTCAACTAGCTCAAAGGAAGGTCAGTTTTATAGCTCCTCTAAACAGCAAAACTGTTTACAGCGGTGCTAACATAATTGCACAAGGGTTTTCAAGTGTTTTCTAATCATCCATTAGCCTTCTAACACAGTTAGCAAACACAATGTACCATTAGAACACTGGAGTGATGGTTGCTGGAAATGGGCCTCTATACACCTATGTAGATATTGCATTAAAAACCAGACGTTTGCAGCTAGAATAGTCATTTAGCACATTAACAATGTATAGAGTGTATTTCTGATTAATTTAATGTTATCTTCATTGAAAAAAACTGTGCTTTTCTTTCAAAAATAAGGAAATTTCTAAGTGACCCTAAACTTTTGAACGGTAGTGTACATATTTTCTGATTAACTTTTATTAACTTTGGGGGGATGGAAAAAAAAAGCAATCTGTCATTGTTCCTTATGTTTTAAATGTATGCCGTTCACTGTGCGGCATAAATAACACGTTACCTTTATTTTATTGTATATGGTACAATTAGGGCGATATTAAATATATATAGTTTTTTTATGTTTTACTACTTTTGAGCGATAAAAACTCTTTTAAACAAAAATATTTTGTTTTTGCATTGCCACATTCCAAGAGCCATAACTTTTCTATTTTTACGTTGATGCAGTCATATGAGGGCTTGTTTTTGCGGGACAAGATGTCGTTTTTATTGGTAACATTTTGGGGTAAATGGGACTTGTTAATAGCTTTACTAAAACAGACATGTCAGGATAGGTGATGGGTCCTTTTTAACTATTATGTATTCTGCCTGTAACTGCAGCTTAGCAGTACTGTATTTTCTGGTGCTGTATGGTCTGCAGTATGATATTATGAAAAGAGCCAGTGTAATCCTAGTATCCTATCACTACATACCATATCACTGTATGGTCTACAGCGTGATAATAATCTGCAGAACGCCTCTGAAGAACTGGTTTCTGACCACTATATGGTCACTGTATGGTAGTATTATTGGTTAGAATGGAGAATGTATTGTAGTAGCTTACTGTTGATCCTGACTTCAAAAGTGACGCTTGTCCTTGACTGTGTGATTAGGTGTTTCTATGTTCCATTTTTATTTTCATTCTTGTACTGATAGTATGGTGTACATATTTAAAAAAATTACGAGGGGCGTGGCCAATAAAAGCAAAATGTGCCACGGCATGCAATGTATTGCTGTTTGTCCAACCCCCAAGTTTTCAATAATGGATTCGCCCTTGCTGTAACAATGTAACAGAATACAATTAAATAAATAAATAGGAAAATGTAGCAAAACAGAGATTGGATAAGTCCTATTTTCATGGCAACCAGACGCTAATCTATGAGAAACAGAATCTGAAATAGGTTAGAATACCCATCATATTGTAAGGTTCGTAAAAAAATGAAACTGTATTTTGAAAAAAAATTACCTGGCACAACGGGACAATCTGAAAATATTTTGTTTATTGATATCTGGAGCGAGAATCTGAAAGCATTTTATAGATTCCAATAGACTTATTCTAGTAGGAAGATATAGGTAGGTAGGTGGTGTGCTGGCTATACTAATAATAGTAAATTGTCAAGGTATAGTGGAGTTATAATAATCCTTAAAGGGGTGGAACACTACATGACAACTGATGACCTATCCACCGGATAGGTCAACAGTACATGATCTGTGGGGGTCAGACACCCGGAACCCGCAGCGTTAAGCCGCTCCGACTGCCTCTGGGCACCGGACGTACGTGCTGGAAGCAGTTGGCTCAAGTGAATAGGAGCAGAGCTGCAGTTCGGCAGCACGGCCGCTATGTTCAATGTATGGAGCCAACTGCTTCCGGATCTATACATCGCATAATGGGCAATAACATTCGATGCCCGCTGGCCACTGGAGCGGATGATCGGTGCGAGGTCCGGGTGCCGGACCCACACCGATGATATACTGATGTCCCAGTGGATAGGTCATTGGTTGTCCTGTAGTGGACAACCCCTTTAATAACAAATATTAGTTATCATGAAAACAATTAAAAGTTTTTTTCTTTAACATCATTGAGGCCATTATGTTGGAGACAGGATAATCTGTGTATTCAAAAAGATTCTCTCAGTCTGAGCCTCAAAAATCTTGGAGGAGCTGTGGCTGAAATATTCAATGGGTGTAACAGATATAATGCTAAAGTCATTATTGTGAAAAAAGGCACAGTGTCTAGGGGGTCCATGTGGCAATGAGCCCATTTTCACATTTGACCAGTTCTTATTCACCCTAATACGTATTTATTGTATAGTACGACCAATGTATTGTAAGTTACACCTGCATTGTAAAAAATAGATGACGTACTCAGATCCACAGTTTAAAATGAATTTGATGTAAAGAAATTCATGTGTGATATTTGATGTAAAGGTTTTAACCCTAAAGATAATATTATTGCAGCATAGACTTCCGACATTTAAATACTTCTGCCAATGTGTGAAACATGTCGGGTGATTTGGGTGTAGACATTAGTAGTGTACTTGTGGCCAACATATTCCTTTGTTAGACCTCCTATAGGTGATATTTGGCTTCCCTGTGAGTATGTCTTTTAGATAGAGATCATTCAAAAGAATATCTCAGTGTCGCTTGAAAATTTTCCTGATACAGGACTGTCTAGAATTGTAGATCGTTTTAATGTTAAAATGTGTTTTTTGTGTCACTGTTATCGTCTTTTGTTCTAGACTTTGTTTTCGTGTTAGAACACAGGATATGCTGAGTTCAACTGGGATAGTGTTTTTTGTTTTTTTTTAACGCGCCTAGTTAGAATTTTGGTTTGTTCAGTTGTAATCCAGTTTTTCGCAACATTGAGAGAAATAAATGGTTGGCACTACCTTAGCAGTGGCAATCCAGGATGAAACGCCTGCTGTGACTTGTGGTACACTCACAATTCATTGATGGTGCTCAGTGCTTCAAAGATAGATTCAACATAAGAAGCTTGAAGAGGAAAAATCACACGGCACTCACCATATTCCAAAGCCTTTGGATCTATGTTTTTTCCGATTCCCAAAGAGCAAATTATTACGATTGCACCTAAGTGCTTTAGAAAAGGATTCTGAAAGTAATTCCTCACTGTACCCTCTTGCTCTCAATCGATCCATCAATTCCATTGATTGTTCTAGGAATACGGTATGGTCACTGTTAATGTGTTTTAATCTCAAGAACTGGCCATATGGCAATGATCTCTTCACATGTGGTGGATAGAAGCTATCATGATGCAAAAGTGCATTAGTTGCTGTGGGTTTGCGATACCCACTTGTATGCAGACCTCTCCCAGCAGGCCTTGAGAAAGCATCTGGAGGACGCGAAATGGCCATAGGCCCAGTTGTCTTACTTGTGTCTCCCTTGTTTTGTCCGCCTCTAAAACTATGAATTAAAAGCACCAAGATCAATTGGAAAATGGTGCCGTGTGATTTTTTTCCTCTTCAAGCTTCTTATGTAATCCAGTTTTTCCTTATCCTTTTGTATTGGCCTAATGGTCCATTCTTCAACCATGGTGGATAATGGGCACTGAAAAACCTAAATAACTATTGACATCAACTGTCATAAATTGGGTACTGGAATTTATGAAGCCTTTGGATGTCTAGAACAAAACAAAATAATACAATTCTGGACACTCTATCAGAAAAGTTCTCAAATGGGAGTATAGTCCATGTGCCAGGCAATTTAAGTTTAACACACAGTCTTACTAACCTATAATCTGCTCTGTCACCCACTAATTCTTATAAATTGGCGTCCAGTTGCCATGAAAATGGGGCTTCTCCGCTTTGCTACATCTCCCTATTTATTACATTGTATTCTATTACATAATTATATTTGTCGATCCATTTACCCATAATACATCAAGCGCAGATCCTATACAGTCTGATTTATCACATACGATGGAACACAAACTTGTCACTTCAGGGTGGTGAACCAATGTAATGCTTTTGCACCGCAGCCTCTGGGACCGGGCAATGAACTTCACAATAAATATTGCTGTTTGTGTATATATTTTCCAGCCAGTAATGAAATTCCAAACTGACATCTGTGCATGCCAATAATCTAGGTTTTCGTTATATATGTTCTAATAAAGTGACGTTTTTAATTGGATAGAGTCCGGTGTTGCTGACCTATTTCCTATGTTGATAAATTGTCTGCCTTGCAGGAGGGTTGTTTAAGACTACAGCACCCGGCAAACATTTAACCATCGCAGCGTGCTCACACTTTATTTTCTGTACACTGTTTTCTATTCACATGAAGCCATTATATATGGCGGTAAATGTCTGTCTGCAATCTCACTGGAGTATGCCAGATAATATGATGTGAGTTTTCCCATTGTACAATGTTTGTGAAAATCATTTCTCTGGCAAAAAAAATGAAAACAATTTATTCTCTTCCAAATGGAACACACTGTCGTCTAACAATGTTTAATGACCCACGTCATGCTATGAAAATCATTTTGTGCTTGCGGCACTCTTGTGATATGGAGGCTTGTGAAAGGCAATGCTGGAAGGCAGAGATGCTAGTGTTATGTTATGTTATGTAATACACTCACATATTCATAGCTTAACTCGTGTGTTCTCTCTGTTGCGCACAGAAGCCCTATTATAACTGTAGAAATGACTATGCAAGATGGCCATCAATTAGGGTATTAACAGACAAGGGGACATGTCACGTTAAATGAAAACTAGCATTAGTCTCATGCATTGATGGACAGATTTTAGACTTTGTCACACCTGAAAAATGACACATGGCCTTCCAAACGTTGTGTGAATAGGTGATACTACGACACATGGAACTCAGATTGCGGTCCATAAATATATTATGCTAATTTTTGAATATTTTCTATTTGATGTTCTATAAGTTAGTTGGGAATATTGAGTTGTGCATCTGAATTATTATTAATGACCATTATTAGATTTATTGAATTAGAACATAGTCTCAGAGGGCTATGTATATAACATAGGATAACACAGGTCTACTGAAGATGTACCTTATTATACTTCATTTAGCAGAATTGATATAACTTTCATAGCAGATTCTGCTTCTATATAGCAGCATGGACTGGCCATGGTCTGCGGGCTGCTCATAACTGTGCAGTGAGAGAGATTGTCCTCCTCTATCTCCTAGGCTCCTGTCTACAGTACGGAAACCAGTGATGTAGAATTTGATGTCATCCGATAGTGCTGGCTGCCGTACTGGAAACAGGAGCCTAGGAGACAGTGCAGGATGCTCTCTCTCTCCTACTGCGCAGTTATGAGCACCATGCAGCACAGACCATGGCCAGTCAATGCTACTATTTAGAGGAAGAAATGCCAATGCAAGTTATTTAGAAAACCAATTATTGTGCACACTCCGGCACTATTATAGTTTCTCTATCTAATTGGAGGTACAATTTAAGTTTATAGAAAACTGAATATATAACAGTTCTCAGCTATACTCTAGTTAGGGAATATGTTTAATTTGTGAATGGTAGGATTAGTCTATCCTGCCTAGAGGGGTAATAAGTGGGCAGCACCCATTCTAGTGTCTAGATCAGCGTAGTAGTAGCGGTTCATAGACCATGAACAGGGAGGCATTATACTATTCTTCTGAATATATTTTACATGTAGTGAGTGCATGTACATGTGTATTTAGTGAATGTGTGTGTGCGTGTGTGTGTGTGTGTGTGTGTGTGTGTGTGTGTGTGTGTGTGTGTGTGTGTATACGGTATTTATGTGTCTGTGAACATTTGTAGTGAGTTATGGATACGTGTATGTAGTAAGTATGTATGTGTGTATGCTCATATGTACAATAGTTATTGTTCATATACATGTACATGGTGTATGTAGTACACAATATATGCTTGTCTCTAGCAGGTGTATGTACTTGCTACATACGTGTGGGCTGCTGTCATTTGTGAGTCAGGGCTGGTTTTTATTCCCACTCCGGCCCTGATTCCACCAAGTTATCTGCAGTATACATATGAAGAATATCTAATTGAATTACGGTATGCATATGACATATTGATAATCAGTTAAATAAACTTTTGCTCTTTTGATAAACCTAATGCAATTTCCTATGGCAGATGCTGTATATTGTCTGTCTATAGCCTACATCCTGGAATCGACCTATTTGCAACTCCCTGTTAGTATTATTTAGACAGCAGGGACAACACTCATTATAAAGCTGTCAGAAGGTTATGCTGGCTGCCCTGCGTGTGTGACGTGTGTTTATAGATCTGAGAAGAGACCAATATATACTGTATTTTTAACGGAGAGTGACAGAGAGAGCGTCAGAGCTATTTCTAGAGCGCCTTTCCTTGTTCTGCATTGACATACCGATTAGTTTGCCCTCAATGAGAGCAAACAAATTATAGTGAAATGTGCAGCTATAGGAAACTATAAATAATGAAGACCTAGTTATACCAGACATGGGGCACAGCTAACAGTCAAAGAATGGCACACTGTTTATTTAAGACACAATACATTTAAGTATAATTCATTCTCTTTATATGTGGCAATAATTAAAATGCATGGTTCTTGCTGTAATCCCTTTTAAGGTGTAGATAATCACAGTCCATTCATGAAGAAAGAAAGAAGTAATAATAAGATGTTCAACCTAGAAGAACATGCTTATTTAGCTGTCCAAGCTCTTCGGGTGTACCGGCTTACAGACTAATTTTTTTCTATGTGTAGGAAAAATGCAGAATGAGAAATAGAACGAGTAGACTCTGATGCCCGGTTCTTCGAGAGGAACCAATCCCACCTATTCCTGCATAGCACAAAGTCTTATATCTAGAAAATGTAACACGGTAACGCTGTGTCAACGACAACTATGTGTGTCAGGTTGCAGGAGCACCTGCACACAGGGAGACCACTGTTCATGAACACACAGCCTATTATTTCTCAAGAAACTTGTACCATCACTATGAGTAACGTAACAATCTGACATAACATTTTGGGTCACCAGACAAGTCGGACTAGGGTGATCACCACATGTAAATGGGAGTCTTTTTGAGATGTCATCATAGGAACGCACTTAGAGGTTAAACTTGCCAAGATTTCCCCGTAAACACCAGATTTCTGAAGACCCTCTCCTGGTCAACCCCATTTTTTATCATGAACACCCATTTTTTTTATGTGAAAGTCATATGGCCTGATCTGAACAGAGCCATGATATACACACACAAGCCACTATAATGGCTTCTAAGTGTGGAAAAAGACACAGGTTAATTGGAAGTCTTGCCCTTCATCTAAAGCTCACCTTCAGTTGCATAGAGCTTAGTGATCAGGCAGAGCTCTCAATCAACGTTCTCTCCAGTCACTGATAGGATCATGTGGCAGAGTTGTACAGTTAACCCCTTTAATACCCTTGACCACTAGGGCTAAAGTGATTAACTATTTTAATACATTAAAACTACCAAGGGTAGGATCATCAACCCCTTCAATGCTCTAGACCGGTGGTTCCCAACCACCGGACCGTGGACCAGTACCAAGCTTTTTTTTATTTTTATTTCTATTTAATTGCAGTCTGCAGGGTGTTTTATTTTGAAAAATTACCACTTCCGTCTGTGCCTATTTTCCTCACACTCTAAGCTTTTAAAAGAGTTTGAGCGTTTCTTTCCAACCACAAAAGACCCGGAAACTAGAAGGTAACGGATCCGCAACCCATTTGTGAACAAGCCGGGTGAATCGACCTTGTCTGTGCTGGAAGAAGACCAACTGCTTGAGATCACAAATGATGGTGGCCTTAAAGAGGCTCTGTCACCAGATTTTGCAACCCCTATCTGCTATTGCAGCAGATAGGCGCTACAATGTAGATTACAGTAACGTTTTTATTTTAAAAAAACGAGCATTTTTGGCCAAGTTATGGCCATTTTTGTATTTATGCAAATGAGGCTTGCAAAAGTACAACTGGGCGTGTTTACAGTAAAAGTCCAACTGGGCGTGTATTATGTGCGTACATCGGGGCGTGTTTACTACTTTTACTAGCTGGGCGTTCTGATGAGAAGTATCATCCACTTCTCTACAGAACGCCCAGCTTCTGGCAGTGCAGATCTGTGACGTCACTCACAGGTCCTGCATCGTGTCGGCCACATCGGCACCAGAGGCTACAGTTGATTCTGCAGCAGCATCAGCGTTTGCAGGTAAGTAGCTACATCGATTTACCTGCAAACGCCGATGCTGCTGCAGAATCATCTGTAGCCTCTGGTGCCGATGTGTCCTCGCTCGTCTGACACGATGCAGGACCTGGGGAAGTGACGTCACAGCGTGATCTCTCGAGAACACGGCTGTGTCTGCACTGCCAGAAGCTGGGCGTTCTGAAGAGAAGTGGATGATACTTCTCGTCAGAAAGCCCAGCTAGTAAAAGTAGTAAACACGCCCCGATGTACGCACATAATACACGCCCAGTTGTACTTTTACTATTCAACACGCCCAGTTGTACTTTTGCAAACCTCATTTGCATAAATACAAAAATGGTCATAACTTGGCCAAAAATGCTCGTTTTTAAAAAATAAAAACGTTACTGTAATCTACATTGCAGCGCCTATCTGCTGCAATAGCAGATAGGGGTTGCAAAATCTGGTGACAGAGCCTCTTTAAATGTATGTTTGAGACTTCAGATCTCCCAACGTTCTAGATTAAAGTCAAGCCGGAATATGCTGAGATCGCCACAGAAGCACTGAAAACCCTGCTTCCATTTCCAACATCCTATCTTTGTGAAGCGGGTTTTTCTGCAGTGACAGAAACCAAAACCAGATTACGGAGTAGACTGGACATAAGGAACACACTTCGGGTGTCAATGTCTCCCATCAAACTTGATAGAACCGTCTCTTTGCAGGGAAACAAGCTCAGTGCTCCCACTGATTCTGCATTATGGTGAGTTACATTCTAAATGTAATAATTAAATTATATTAACTATGCACTTCACTGTACTTTGTAATGCGTGTGATTCAACACTCCCCCCCCCCCCTGCCGGTCTGTAGAAAAATCGTCTTGCTTGAAACTGGTCCTTGGTGCAAAAAAGGTTAGGGACCGCTACTCTAGACTACCAGGAATAGAATCATTAAACCCTTCAAAAAATTAGATGACCAAGCATAGATTATCAACTTCTAGACGACCAGGGATCTCTATATTAAACCATTTAATACCTTATACAGTACCACCGGAGAGGTTACCATTAAACTGGTTAATACCCTAGACCACCAGGCATGTTACTATTAACCCCTAGACTAGCTGTGTCAGTATTTTTCAGGCACTTGAAAAAAAAAAATCACATTGAAAGCAAGAAGATCCATTTAGATGTCAGTCTACATTGAGACTATTGATCTATTATATCAAAGATTTGATTTACAGGTCAAGTATTAAATAAAGGCTTACAGTAAATGTTCCAAAGTAAATGTTCTAAATTTTATGTACTGCATGATTCTGCCTAAGTGGATCAACTATTAATAACAAGGGCGAGAAAGACAATGGTGAATTTGGCGTTGGAGACGTATTATCCTTCACATAAAGCACAAGACGGTCTGGACATATTATTACGAAAATACCAAATTCATTGGAAAAGACGATTATACTTGCAGGAGTTTAAAGGGAACCTGTCACCAGCATTTCACCTATTGAACTTTACTTATCCCTCACTGGCCGCTGCTATCAAAAGTTCATTGCCATTATCCCCTCTCCTAAACTCCTCCTCCAAAAGTAAATAACGGTCTGCAAACATTTTGCGCCTTTTATCGTAATAATCCGGTGTCCCTTTGTGCGCACACCCCAGAAGAGGACATCAATGAACAAGCGCAGGATTTTGTGTGCTGTGGGAAGGCGAGGAGCTGTCAATCAAAAGTAAGGAGGCGGGGTAAACTCGGAAAGACTTGAGGAATGAAGATTTGACTCTTTTTAAACGAAGATATGACTCTTTTATGCTCATTAGCATAACGTGTGGGAAAACTAAAAAACGGAATACTAAAGATACAGAGCCGACTGAGAAGACAATTATAGGTTACATAGAAATGATTTTTCAACCACTACCACCAGGTATTGCTGGTTTAATAGGTGAAATGCTGGTGACAGGTTTCCTTTAAGATGGACAAAAAGAAATAAGAAAAGGCACAAAAGGGGCAATCACATGCATAATAACCACGCCATTGAAAGCTATTGAAAAGTTGAAGACCCAAAGCAAAGACGGGACATTTTGGAGAAAAACTATTAATATGATTTAAAAATGGATTTGACAGGTAAAAAATGTCGTGATAGACTCGCAGCAGAGCTTCCTGATTACATTCGCAAACCATACAAAACTGACACATCTCAGTAATAATAAATCAGAAGAAATGATGTTCTAAGCAGCCTTTCAAAAAATGTTACTGTCAGGACCTTCTAATAATTGGCTTCAACTCAGGCTGTGCGGAAATCAATTTTATTCTTGTATAGACCTACATACATTGTTATTAAACGTCTAGAATGACTCACGATAACAGGGACATGTATTTGAAGGGTAGTTACAAGATAATTTACTGCTGAGCTAGGTAACGCTCAGAGTTTTAAAATGACAATGGTCCTCTCTGGAAATCCTCGAACAATGATGTGGACAATATTGTACACCTTATACTTTAGAGCCATGTTTGCTCAAGATTCCCAGCAGGAAAAGTAGCAGACTTTTTATGCAGACCTTCCTTATTTTATGTTATTTTAAGGCTATATACACCTTTGTAAGCATTTTTTTCTTAATAAATGAATGTATTTAGTATTTTTAAGAAACTTTCAAATACACTTTTATATTTTTTTTAAATACTTAATAAGATACAGCTTCTACACAGTCAAGTCACATTATTATGACCACCATCTAATATCCAGAGTAACCGCCGTGTGCAGCACGGACAGCAGCTAGACGGGCTGGGAGTGACTCAATAAGATGCTGGTATGTTGTCCCAGGTATCTGGAGCCATGCTGCAGCATCCATAGAGCGAACAAGACGATCGAGGTGGTCCCACAGATGCTCAATTGGGTTCAAATCTGGCGAATTAGGGGGCCAGGGAAGTACTTGGATGTCTTGGTCGTGCTCTTCCAACCACTGTCGGACATTTCTAGCCATGTGACATGTCGCATTGTCTTGCTGGAAGACTCCATTTGCCCCAGTGGAGACAAACTGCATGTATGGGTGGACGTGATCTGCAACGATGGATTCATATCCAAATCGGTTCAGAGTGCCTTCCACATGGATGAATGGGCCCAGAGAATGGCATGAAAAAATTCCCCAGACCATAACACTGCAGTGAATATCCATCTGCTTCGGAGCCCCATACGCAGTGGGGTTCGCTGAACTGTTGTTTTAGACACACGTCTGGCAGCCCACTGGTTGATTTTCACAGTGAGCTGCTCCACTGTAGCGTGTCGGTCGGCCCTTGCGCACCTTCGTAGCCAACGTTCACCTCTCACATCATGGCAACGAGTGATATGTGTTCAGACAGCCTATCGCACACCTTATATACCCACCAAGCCAGCCCACGACACGTCACTTCCTTCATGGGCTGCGCACCGCTGACATCGAAAGTAGGAGGTGATATTCAGGAAAACAGCAGCACAGCCACAAAAAATTCTTCAGTGTGAAAGGTTAACTCCCCAAACATGGGTGGTGCACGCAGTAAAGTATCCCAGGTCCCAGGGAGACAATCAATATGCAATCGAAGAAAGGAACTGCAGCACTCAAGATAATCCAAAGAAGTGTATTTGATTTATTCACCAAGCATAAAACCACTTGCAACGTTTCAACCCATGAATGGGTCTTTATCAAGCATGCTGCAGTTCCTTTTTTCGATTGAAAGTAGGAGGTGGCCATAATAATGTTTCTCCACTGTGTATTAATCCTGTATACATCAGAGCCGTATCGTTCTCTCTCAGCTGATTCCGTTAGTACAGCTAAACCGACGGCTCAGTTGACAGAGGTTCCTGCCTGTTACAAACTTAGATGTTATCGATATTAGATGGATCCTGTGTGTCAGATACACGCAGGACTTGCTTTCAGCCAAGCCGTCAGTTCAGCTGAATGACACAGCTTCTATGTATACAGGATACATAGAAGAAGCTGTATCCTAAAAAGATTTTTTTTAAATAAATCTGAATTTAAAAGTTGATTAAAAACACAACATACATTCATTTCATTTAAAAAAAATAAAAAAATTTTTGCTTACAAAGGTGTACATATATGTTATTTTCTATGTGTTACTACTAAATATATTATAATGACATAAAACAACTGTATATACTCGAAAATGGTACAGCAGGATTTCATAATTTCCTAAATTTAACAAAACAATTACTTTTACTGTTTGGATAAACTTTGAATACATTATCTTTTACCTATAGTTAATCATACTAGATGGAAAATGTATTGGCCATGTTGGAAGTGTATCACGATAATTAAAGAGGACCTGTCAGGTCTCCGGCACCTTTTTTTTTTTTTTTAAAGCTCTACATTGTCCTGTTACTCTTTTATTCCTTCTGGAAATGTATAAATAAATTGACAACTCTATGTTACCTTCCCTCTTGTTGATAGTGTGTCCCTGCACAGTCTAAGGCTCCATGAACATGGCCGTGCCCGTAAACATAGTCCGCGATTACGGGAACAGGCCAGCCGCTGGCGGCCACGTACAGCCACTCACATTTTTGGCCCATGCTCCCATACAAAGAATGGGAGCACGGCCCGCAAAAAAACGGACATGTCCTATCTTTTGTGGTAGACTTCTACGGCCCGGATTACGATCCACAATTACGGACGATTATTACGGTTGTGTGCATGGGGCCTAACACTGTAAGAACTGATTGGACAGTCAGGGAGTGCAGGGACATGCCTCATTGACAAGGAGAATGATAACATCTTGTTATCAATTTATTCATACATTTGGAGGAGGAATAACAGAGGAAAGGTACAATGTAGAGTTGTAAGAAAAGATGCCCCAGAAATAAAATTTTAGTGGAAATGCAAGTATTTACTAAAAACGCATGTCGATTTCTTCTGCAGAGCAATTTAGCTGTTACAGCATAATCATTTTTACTATGGTCAGAACATTCTTATGATAACAATACAAAATTGACAAATGTGTATTTAGCTTCAAAAATGATGTGAGCAATTACAATTCCTGAACAGAGCAGCAGAATATGTTGGCGCTGTACAAGCAATGGAAAAAAAAGTTATTAAATAAATGTTCTGATAGAAAAAACTGAAAATTGTTTGGATGATCAGGGAAAAATCATTGCAACTATTTGAGAGACTCTGAATAATTACACAGCAAGGAACCTGAATGTACTCAGTAATTGTCAAAAGAGTTTTGTTTACTCAAAACAGAAATGCATTGATTATTTTGAGTTGTTCGGTAAGCCCTCCGTCACATCTTGTTATTGCCTGACATTGGATGTATACGTTGGGAAGACTCCCAACGTATACCTCCAATGGAGGACTGCAATTTATCCCACTGTATAGGAATAGTGGAATACCTCGCCCGAACAGCCTTCTTGGGCAGGGCACTACCTGATGTTCTGCCGGGGAGTCCAGCCCTGGAGACGCTTCTTCCATCACTGTCAATATATAGACATTAACGTCAGGGGCATTCCCAAGGCCAAAGTATGCGGGCAGAGCGCTTCCGATGCTCTACCCAGGGACTCCAGCATTGGAAAGCTCCTGATATCACTGTCCACATATGGACAGTGATGTCAGGAGCTACCCAACGTATACGTTTAACGTATACCTGTAATGGATGTCATACAGTGGCATCTGTCATCCATAGGCTCCCATGTTAAAAAAAATTTATACCGAACAATATCCGTTTCTTTGCGGGATCCTTCAAGATGGAATAGTGTAGTTAACTGCGCTATTCCATCCTTAATAAAAGAGGTATACTGTGCCATACCAGCCTGGCAGAGGCCAAAAGGACACTCTTTTGGCATCCATCGAGCTAATGGAGCCATATGGACATGTTTATTGTGTATGTCGGAAGCATTCCCGGCATACACAGTAGCAGTAACGTGATGTAAAGGGGGCCGAATGGAGCAACTGCAGAATATGCCTTACAATTTTCAGCTTGTGTTACTCTTTTTTGTCAGTGACCTTAATATCACATACTTTTCTTTGAAGATCAATGTGAGAAGTATATAAAATGATCAGAAGCGCAGAATTTTTTAAGAAGCTCATTAAAACACAGACAATAAATTCTGCGGCACATTGACTAAATGGTGCCATTTTCACATGTTTTCAGAATCACCTAAAATCTCCTTTTTTTCTTTAAACACAGTTTTATAGTTTATATCCACATGAAGTGAGTAATTTGACAAATACTTTGTTTTGCTGTATCGATCCCGAGTTACAGCATGTGTATAGCCTATCTTCATTCAGATCAGTATTCTGTATCCTGCTGTTTGTTTTTCTCAGCAGTCCCTGTTTGTTCACGGTTTTGGAGTCAGTAGAAATCTGAATGTAGTTCTGGGCTATAGTATATGCTGGAACATAAGATCAGTAATGTAATTCAGTACTACCAGTGTTTTACAAATGTATTGTATTTGAAAAAGTCAACTTTTTAAAAATTATTTTATTTTAAAAAAGTTGTGATTTTTGTTTTTCATATTAGAAATCTTAAACAATGTTCTTCTTATTCATTTTCAGTTGCTGTGTTTCAGAACTCCATGAAAAATTTTGCTAAATATTAGAAAGATCACAATGGCGTCACTTACAGATACTAATCTTGCAGCTAAATCGGTAACTATTACCCAAGTTACTGAAATAATTGCTTGTAAATGAATATAAAAATATGAAAATACAATTCATGACTTCTTTCAAATCTTTAAGAAGTATATGGGGTATTTTTTTATTTTGTTATAAAGTTTATAAGAGAACAAAGACACTACGAACAGGTAATAAAACCATTTTATGGAATGAACCAATATTCATAAGAATTTAGACCTGCACCCCACCCACTCCCCCCATACAAAGGAAAAAAATTGCCGCCTATATGATCGCACAGAGCAGATTGCTGCTTGGTTTATTTAAAAGGGTTATCCGGGATATTAAAATTTATGGCCAATCCTTAGGATAGGCAACAAATATTAGAACGATAGTGAAGAGACTCTCGGGTTCCTGTGGATCAGCTGTTTGAAGGGGCCGCGGCACTCATATAAGAGCTGCAGCCTCCTTATTGTTTACATCGGTTTAATTCCTGTTAGTACTTTTAAGTCAATGCGAGAGTGCTGCCATACCTTGCACAGTGACTACAAAAGTATGAACAGGAATGAAACCAATGTAAAGACTGCAGAGGCTGTAGTGCTCATACGAGCGCCGCGCTCCCTTCAAGCACCTGACTGTCGGGGGTGCCGACAGCTGAACCCCCATCGATCTAGGGATAGGCCATCAGTTTTAAAATCCTAGTGCCTGCGTGGATGCCAAAACATGTGGACATTTGCATGTGAGTGAATGCCTGAGTATGTGTTAGTCTGATCAGTTGAGCATGAGTGTGCATGTGTCCGAGGGAGAGTGAGTTCCCACGGCTAGGGCAACACAGCGATTTTAAAGAAAATGTGGCTGTGTTGATTCCAACAAGTTGTCGCAACACAAAAGATGCAAGAAATCCAAGTCACGTTCACTTTCATTACTGCAATGCAGTCAGCGCGACACTGCAATAACACAGCGATTTTTGGCCATGAAACCTGTGTCATGGCCAAAGTCGCCAAGTAGTCCCAGCCTAATTGAGCAAGCACACAATTGCATTCATTTGTGAATGTCTGTGTTTAATAAAGGTCCTGACCGAAACAGCAAGTGCATAAAAGAGAGCATGACTGACAGTAAGGAAACCATCTACAATGATCAATGCCAAACATTGATTGGCAGTATTGTTTGGGTGCTGTATAGCCCTATTATTTGGACACTACATGCCAGTTTTGTAAGTGCTGTATAGCAGTTTTATTTTGATATGGTACACAGTATGGCTGTATTATTTTTGAGCTCTTTAAGGCTGGATTTTCACATCACGTATTTGTCCACGGCATCATTTTACACTGTATGTGAACTGAGGCCAGCACTGTTCTTTGGACACGGTATGTGGACACTATTATGTGGTCGCTGTATGGCAGTATTATATTGGCAAGGTATAGCATTATTATTTGGGGAATGTATGGCACTACTATGTGGTCATGACTTTATTACTGGCAGCTGTATGACACTACTGCTGGCATGGCAATATTATAGGTTTTGGATGAGTGGCTAATGTAACTGCGCTTCAATAAGCATAGACAATGCCTTGCAAAAGTATGAATTCCTTTATTTTTCCTGTTGTGTTGTATTACAACCTGTTTTTTGTATTTGATTTTATATATTAGACATGCCATTAATAAAAAAAACAAAAACTGAATAGCTGTGACTGCATATCTTTTCACCCCCTTTGCCATGAACCCCCAAATAAGGTCGGGTCAAACCAATTAACTTCAGAAGTCACATAATTAGTAGAATAAAGTCCCCCTGTGTGCAATCAAAGTGTCCCATGATCGGTCACATGATGTCAGTATAAATACACCTGGTCTGAAAGGCCACTGAGTCTACAACACTACTAAGCAAGATGAAGACCAAGGAGCTCTCCAAAGAGGTCAGAGACAAAATTGTGGAGAAGTATAGATCAGGGTTGGGTTATAAAAAAATATCCCAAACTTAAAACATACCATGGAGAACAATTAAATCCATTATAACAAAATGGGAAGAATATGACACAATTACACATCCGACAAGAGAACGCCACCCACCAAAACAAACTGGGCAAGGAGGGCATTAACCATAAATTCCACAAAGACACCAACGATAACACTGAAGGAGCTCCAAAGATCCACTCAGGAGGTGGAAGTATCTGTATATACGACCACTATAAGCTGTACACTCCACATAGTGGGGCTTTATGGAAGAGTGGCCAGAGAAAAGCCAATCCCCAAAGAAAAACATTCCAAAAAAACACGTTATGAGTTTGCCAAACAGCATGTTTAAATGTTACCTTTTGGCCATTATGGGAAACTCTATGTGTGACACAAACCCAACACTTCCCATCACCCCGAAAACAGCATTCCCACAGTGAAGCGTGGTGGTGGCAGCATCATGCTGGGGGATGTTTTTCATCGTCGGGGACTGAAAAACTGGTCAGGATTGAAAGAAAGATGGATGGCAGTAAATATAGGGCAATTCCTGAGGGAAAACCTGCTTCAGTCTGAGATTAGAGACTGGGACGGAGGTTCACAATCCAGCAGGACAATGACCATAACCATACTGCTAAAGCTGCAATGGAGTGGTTTAAGTGGAACATGTAAATGTCTTGGAATGGCCGAGTCAAAGCCCAGACCTCAATCCAAATGAGAATCTGTGGCATGACTGGAAGACTGCTGTACACCATCACAACCATCTAACTTGTAGGTGTTGGGGCAGTTTTGCCTGGAAGAATGGCCAAACATCCCAGTGTCTAGATGTGCTAAGCTAATAAAGACGAACCCCAAGAGACTTGTATCTGTAATTGCAGCAAAAGGTGGTTCCACAAAGTATTGACTTTCAGGGGGTGAATACTTATGACAGTAAAGTTCTCGGTTTTTTGTCTTAATTATTGTTTGTTTCAAAGTAAAAAAAATAGTTTGTAATTTCAAAGTGGTAGACATGTGTGAATAAAATGGTACAAACCACCCAAAAATCTATTTTAATTCACGGTTGTAATGCAACAAAACAGAAAAAACACAAAGGGGGTGAATACGTTCGTAATGCACTGTATATGAATATAAGCAAATATCCCCCTTCTTGATTAAGAATGTGACCCCTATACATATGAAGTGGTGAAATCTGATCTGTGAAGCTGAAAGCTGAAGTGAAAGCCCTGTTCACACTGAGTTTTTTGACGAGTTTTTTGGGGCAGAAACCACACCAAAAAACTCCTCAAAAACCGACCGAAAATGCCTCCCATTGATTTCAATGGGAGGCAGACGAGTTTTTTTTCCACGAGTAAAAAAAACTCGTCGTGGTAAAAAGAAGCAACATGACCCATCTTGAGGCGGTTTCCTCCTCCAAAACCCCATTTCAATGAGTCAGAAAGAGGAAAAAAAACCCTCGACGAGTGTTTTGACGAGTTTTTGTCAAACCACTGTGCAAAAACCTACTGGAGCAGCTTTTGCAGGAGGAATTTTCCTCCTGCAAAAAACTCTGTGAAAATCTGCTGCACTTGGAGCAACTTCTGTGTATGCTTTTGAATTTTCTTTTTAGTTTTATTTGATTGGAGGGGGGAATTTTACATTTTACCTCAGGCAACTGAAACTCTAGATTCCCCCTGATAAAAACCCAGTATATCAGTAGAAACAAGGAACCGTGCCGCAGTAATGTTACTGATTATCATCAGTTCTTCCACTTCCATGATTATCGGTTCAGCCAACAGAATAAATGTCTCTGGTGTGCGTATACATGTCCATGTGTATGTGATAAACATCAACTCTACATAACTTCATAACGGTTGTAAAATGTCAGTGTGAAATGCAAATGAAAATAAACGGTATTAAATATAATATAAGTCAGTACCAACCATTTCATAGGCATTGAGCATTTTTTTCTGAACATCCGGTGTTGTTCCCAATGATTCCAAATAAGGGTAACTGTCTTTCATGATGAGGTTCACGGAAGGTGTGCTGTCACTATTCACAAGACGTGACGCGAGAGACAGCATGCACTGTTTGAGGCTGGAGCTGGTCGGAAGTCCACAGAGTTCCTTTAGGGACACCAGTGCATTCTAGTGAAGAGCAAATGGAAAACATAATCAACACTAGAACAAAAATAAACCGCACATACTACTTAGGCTTCGGTCACATCTTCGTCAGACGTTTCATCAAAATGATGGAACCCTTGCACAACGGGGACAAACGGAAACCATTGGCACCGGATCCGTCACCATTGAAATCAATGGTCATGGTATCGGAAACCTGTGGTTACCGTTTGTGTCAGTTAGGGCTTCGTTCTGACGGAAAGCTTAGATGGGACGTCGGAACGGAGCCATGACGCAGATGTGAACGAAGCCTTAACAACTGTAGATTCTCATATTTACCTGGGTATTTACCTGTGTATTCCCAACTTATAATGTTATGGATAATCCGTAGAATATACCATGGCATTATGATTGGTGGTTGTCCGACCTTTGAGACTCTCAATCACAGGGGTCTCATCGGCTTATTTCCTTCACTGTGGCGCTCCTGTCTACTCGTTGTGCAGGAAACTCAGCCACAAGTAAATGGGGCGCGCTGTAGTTTCCTGCAAAGCGGATAGCCGAGAGCATCACTGTAGAAGGAAATACTGTGAAGGAGCAGCAAAGCTTAACTAGCACTGCAGACCTATCTTGTACATGATGTGATCGGCACTGTAATGTAGATTACAGCAGTGTTTTTTATTTAGAAAAACTATCATTTTTGACTGAGTTATGACCTACATTAGCTTTATGCTAATGAGTTTCTCAATGGACAACTGGGCGTGTTTTACTATATGACCAAGTCGTCGTTGTACAGAGGAGTGTATGACGCTGACCAATCAGCATCATACACTTCTCTCCATTCATTTACACTGCAGATAGCGATATAGCTATATCGCTATATGCAGTCACATAAACACACTATAACGCTACTCATGTCATGACAATGAATATACATTACCTCCAGCCAGGACGTGATGTGTATTCATTCTCCTGACCACTTCTGTAGCATCTCTGTGAGTTACAGCATAGCAGGTTTAGTCTCGCGAGATTACACTGTAAGCTGCCATTCACAGCGAGATCTCGCTGTGCTGTGCTATAAATCACAGAGACGCTACAGAAAATCACAGAGACGCTACAGAAGTGGTCAGGAGAATGAATACACATCTCGTCCTGGCTGGAGGTAAAGTATATTCATTCTCATGACACATGAGTAGCGTTATAGTGTGTGTTTGTGACTCAATATAGTGATATAGCTATATCGCTATCTGCAGTGTAAATGAATGGAGAGAAGTGTATGACGCTGATTGGTCAGCGTCATACACTCATCTGTACAACGCCCACTTGGTCATATAGTAAAACACGCCCAGTTGTCCATTGAGAAACTCATTAGCATAAAGCTAATATAGGTCATAACTCCGTCAAAAATGATAGTTTTTCTAAATAAAAAACACTGCTGTAATCTACATTATAGTGTCGATCACATCATATACAAGATAGGCCACTTATAATGTGGTGACAGAGCCTCTTTAAATGTGAAAAAACATGTCCTTTTGGCTTAGACATGCACATTTAATTGCTTAATATACTTTTTTGTAAAATTATCGTCCTTTCTACAAAAAGGAGCAATCCCTAGCTAGTAAGAGAAAGTTAGAGCAAACAAATGACCTTGTTATAGATACCTTATATTATTGAGCTATTCAAGGAGGCCATGTGACTTCTTTAGTAGCCCATCAATAAGTCATCAATAGAGAATAACCCAAAAAGTAAGATAGAAAAAAATCTATTTCCATGTTCTCAAAGAGTTTGTCCAGCCCTGCTTTACCCAAAAAGTAACATTGATTTTTTTTTAAATAGAAAATCTTAATAAAATCTGTGTTTAGATTAGATCCATTACCATAGTGAACCGAGGCAGGGATTGGTTAAATTACTGCAGGGGCAGCGTGATTGTCTCAGCATCCAGAATATTATTATTAAAGGGATATTCCCAGAATCCCACCTTAGAAATTTATGGCATATCCATAGCTGGGACCTGCATCTATCCGAAATTTATTATATATCCCATAAATATCATGGTGGGATATACCCTTAAATAATACCAGTATTATTACATTTCTATGGATGCTATATAATTCTGATTTAGCATTGGCAGAATCATATTTCAATGTGTTGCTGATATAATTACAGGCATTAAAAAGCTTATATAAATGAGAAATTACTATTCAATTGGGGAAAATGGAGTAACATGTATCATACACTTGAAGAGAATTACAATGAATTAAAGTGAAGAATATCTTAACTAAAGCGTTGGCTAATCGCCTTATGACAGTTATTCCTCTATTGGTGAGTCCGGACCAGACTCGTTTCCTTCCTGGTAAATCAATCACCTGTAATCTTAGGAGGGCCTTCACTAATATCCAATATGGCGGTATACATTTTCCAAAGGGTGCATTATTGTCTCTAGATGCTTGTAAAGCGTTTGATACGGTGGAATGGGACTTTTTATAAGAGGTACTTCGGTCATTTGCCATTGGGGATAATTTGGTGAAATGGGTAAAAATTGTATATTCCAATCCTAAAGCAAGGATAGGTATGGGTGGAGGTTTTTCTCCCTTTTTTTATTGTCTCGAGTCACTAGACAGGGGTGCCACCTTTCTCTATTGCTGTTTCTCCTGATTATCGAGGTCTTGGCTGTTAATATAAGAAAAGATAGTCGGATAAAAGGCTTTTTGATGGGCGATGCTGAGGAAAAAATATCCTTATATGCTGATGACATGTTATTATTCCTTAGAGATACATCTGATACTGTTCATGTCATTGAAGTATATGAGACCTTTGGCGAGTATGAAGGAGTTACAATCAATTGGGATAAATCATCATTGATGACTTTTGACTCCAAGTATGTATTAAGGGGACAAAAGGCTTCAGATGGTAGACTCTATTCAATACTTGGGCATTAGAATCTCGAGGATAATAACAGATTATGTGCCACAAAATATTCTTCCATTATTTGTTACTTTACGACACATGGTTAGAATCTGGAATAAGATATTACCCCAATATGCGTCACGAATAGCACTAAATAAAATGGTAATTTTACCGTTGGTACTTTACACTTTTGGTAATGTGACATTATGGATATCTAGAACTATTCTTATAACTCTCCAAGCAATTATTCAGGAACTTATTTGGAGAGGCAAGCGGCCCCGTATTACATATAGTAGACTTTGTCGACCAGTTCAGGAGGGGGGTTTTGCACTCCTGGATTTCTCAAAATATTTTTGGGCATCTCAATTGCAACAGCTTTTGTATTGGAAGCACTTGGCTGTCAACAAAATGATATTGCTTAACCCCTTCCCGACATCCGCCATATATATCCGGGGGGAATATGGAGCGAGCTCAGGGCTGAGCCTGCTCCATAGAGTGAGTGTGACGGCCGTGTGTTATAGCCGACGCTTACGGGTAACGAGTGGGATCCCGTTCAAGCGCGATCCCGCTTGTTTAACCCGTTACATGCCGCGGTCAAAAGTGATCGTGGCATTTAAATGACTAAAAACAGGAGTGCGACCCCCTGTAACGTCCCAACAGCCCCCCCGCAGTGAGATCGGGGGGTGCCGTTGGTTGGCATGACAGCCTGGGGGCCTGATTGAAGTCCCCCAGGTCCGCCATCTTTGTACTCCTATGAAGCCCTGCCGGAGACTGTCTGAATCACGATATACTGCAATATATTAGTATTGCAGTATATCGTGCAAGCGATCTGACGATCGCTGGTTAAAGTCCCCTAGGTTGGACAAGTAAAAAACAGTAAAAAAAAGTTTTAACAAATACATTTTTTTTTTTTAATTAAAACCCCCCTTTTCCCATTTTCCCAAAAGCACAATGTAAAAAAATAAAAAGCTAACATAACTGGTATCGACGCATCCGTAAAAGTCTGAACTATTACAATATATAATTATTTAGTCCGCATGGTGAACGCCGTAAAAAATAAAAAATTAAAAACATCAGAATTGCTGTTTTTTGGTCCCTTCATCTCCCACAAAAATCAAAAAGTCTCATGTACACCAATATAAACTACGGCTCGCTCCGCAAAAAATAAGCCCTCATACTTCTAAATCGATGGAAAAATAAAAACGTTATGGCTCTCAGAATATGGCGACAAAACTCAAATTTTATTTTTAACAATCAGTTTTTTTCTTCTAAAAGTAGTAAAACAAAGAAAACTATATAAATTTGGTATCTCTGTAATCGTATTGACCCGCAGAATAAAGTTAACATGCCATTTTTACCATACGGTGAACGCTGTAAAAACAAAACCACCCAAACTATTGAGTCGCTGTTTTTTTCCTATTCCACCCCACTCATAATTTTTTACTCATTTCTCACTACATTATATGGTACAAAAAATGGTGCTGTGAAAATCTACAACTCATCCCGCAAAAAACAAGCCCTCATACGGCAATATTGATGGAAAAATAAAAAAGTTATGGCTTTTGTAATATTGGGAGGAAAAAACAAATGTGAAAATACGAAAAATGGCTGCGGAGGGAAGGGGTTAAGAGGGGGGCTGGTAAGGATTGGAGTGTTTTTCAAATATTAGAGCTAGGGGCTTTGAATAGTCCCCAATATTTCTCTGACCCTTTGTTAAAATTATATGTTAACGTCTGGCGAGAGACCAAAAGTATCCTTTCTTATGGTGGAGATCTAGAATTTACACCTCTTCTGAATAATCTTCATTTATATGAATTTTTTAAGTAAAGGACTCACAATTTTGGGTTAGATACGGGATACCGCAATTATCCCATTTATTTGATAACGGTAACCTGAGGTCCTTCCAGGATCTCCAGATGGATTTGGATAACCCCAAAAAAATTGTTGGATATTTTATCTGCAATTATGTCACGCATGGAATCTCACCAAAAATAAACACAAATTTAGAATTAAACCATTTCCCGTTGGGGATATGTTATTAAATAAACTTCACTATAAATAGTTAATTTCACTATGCTACAAATATAAAAATTTTGAATGTAAAAGTAATATGGAATTAACGAACAAAAATTAGTGGATAAGGGATTTGGGTTCAATTAATGAGTCTCAATGGGAATCGATTCACAGTAATTTGGATTATGTTTCACATAATATGGCACATAGATTTTCTCACTATATGGTAATTAATAGATAATATTATACACCTAAAAAATTGATGGGATTTAGATCCATTGATAGCTCTCCAAAGTGTGGCTCTTTGGGAGCAGATTTGATTCTCTTACTTCGGAGATGCCCAAAGTTACACCGATATTGGTATCAGGTATTAATATATGTTAAAGGGATCACACCTTTTGAGATTATGATGAAAGTTTTATTTTGCTGGGTGACTCCACTGAAATTGATACAATATAAAATAAAATATAGGTAATACCAACTCTTCAATTACTGTTCTTGACACGTTTAGAAATACTTAAAAAATTGATATCTGGTAACCCACCACTTTTTCTCATATGGAAGAAGCAGATTTACAAGACAATACTTTATGAAAAGGTTTATTTTGCTCAGGAGGCTAGAAGTAGTTATTTCAAATCTAAATGGCAACCATGTTATTTATTTATTTTTTAATTTTTTAAATTATTTTTTGTTTTATTTTTTAATTTCCAGACAAGGTGGGGGGGGGGGGTTGGCTTAAAAAATAACTGAAAATTGGGTAAATTATATAGGTTGCAACAATAATTATACTATTCTAAAAATGTTTTGTAATGAATCAAGTATTGCTCTGTTTTGGATAAAATAAAGTAATAGACTGTTTAAAAAAAAAGTGAAGAATATATTTTCAACTACTAATAACAACAAGTATATTCATGGTAATTGTATTGACAGAACTGCCATTAATTTTAGAGCAGTGCCTCTCAAACTGTCAGACACCCTGTAGTAAGGCACAGTAGTTTGGACAGGAGTGATCATAAGCTGCACCGGGCTTTCTCCGTCTGTACTAATCTTTTGTTTTAGTAACGTGGTTATTGTGGGAGTCAAATTAGAGCAACATTTTTAATTTTGGCATAGACTTTCAAATACTGGTGGTGAGGCCCCGGCATCACCATCTTGCACACGACTATAAAAACGCCCGTAATTACGGGTCGTAATTACGGCCCGTAATTACGGGCCAACAGACTTCTATTGGCCACGGGTACCTTCCTGTTTGCTTACGGGAAGGTGCCCGGGCCGTTGAAAAATATAGAACATGTCCTATTTCAGGCCGTAATTACGGCACAGGCAGGCCGATAGAAGTCTATGGGGCTCCCGTAATTAAGGGTGGCTACATGTGTGCACCCGTAATTACGGGAGCATTGCTAGGCGACGTCGGGGGATTCCCCTGTCTGCTGGCTCATGCCTGAATTGAATTTTTGAATAAAGAGAAGAAGAGAAAACGGGTCCGTAAATACGGGTGGAATACGGGTGACAACTAACCCGTATTTACTCGCACGGGTCCGTAAATATGGGTTAAAAACGTGTGGCAAAGGACCCGTATATGGAGGGAAAAAATACGGTCGTGTGCATGAGGCCTTAAAGTGGGGGAATGCAGATGAGCAGAAAAAAAAAATTGCAGATTCCAAAAAAGTATCTTTAAAAGAAAAGCTATTTTACGGATTACTGTAGTTTAGTGGGAGTTTAGGAGGTAATAGATTTAATTTAATTAGAGTGACAGGTACTGTGCATTTGAACCTCTCACACAGTAAGGGATACTACATGAACATTGGTGATTCTCAATGTAGTCCTAAGTGGGTCCCATTTAAAATGAAGAATTTATTTAAAACCAAATTGAGGGCAGGATCACACACACAGTTTTGATGCAGTTTTTGGCGCAGTTTTTGGATTAGTTCTTTTCCAAAACCAGAAGTGGATCCAAAAGGAAGAAGAGGTATAAAGAAAAGACTGATGCATCTCCTTTCTTTTGTGTCTACTCCTCTGCTTGGTTAAAAATAAAAAAGCAAAGCCCAAAACTAAAAAAAGTAGCAAACAGTAAAATAAAGTTTTTTTAACAAATAAAAAAAAATTGAAAAATTTAAAGTTAAAAAAACTCCCTTTTCCCATTTTCCCTCAAACACAATGTAAAAAAATAAAAAGCTAACATAACTGGTATCGACGCATCCGTAAAAGTCTGAACCATTACAATATATCATTATTTAGTCCGCGGGGTGAACGCCGTAAAAAATAAAAAATTAAAAACATCAGAATTGCTGTTTTTTGGTCCCTCTATCTCCCACAAAAATAAAAACTAATCCATTTTTGGATTAGTTCTTTTCCAAAACCAGAAGTGGATCCAAAAGGAAGAAGAGGTATAAAGAAAAGACTGATGCATCTCCTTTCTTTTGTGTCTACTCCTCTGCTTGGTTAAAAATAAAAAAGCAAAGCCCAAAACTACATCAAAACTGTGTGGCCTAAAACTGCTGAATCAAGAAATTCACCAAGGGGATTTAAGGGGGTTATCCACTACCGGACAACTGATGACCTATCCACCTGGATAGGTCATCAGTTGTCCGGTAGTGGACAACTCTTTTAAGTCTGCTCTTCATGAACATAAAGTACTACTTCTCTAGTCTCCCAATGTTTTTTGTATGGCTGCTCTATTGTCCAGAATTACAGTTGAGAATTATACTACAAACATTTTTAAACATTTTTCTTCAGGGATTAAAAGTATTGCCTTATTCCTTCTACAATATACTCTCATGGGGTATTCAATTAAATTGGTCCTAACATACAGAAAAAGGATATGGTGACAGATAATCTTTAAACTCATCAGAACAGATTGGAAATGAATGCATAAAATTATATCCTGCTGCTTCTCTATTTTTGATCCTGTTATAATTATAGGATGCAAAGATACAGCATAGCCCTGTCCACACTGTAGGTTTTGCTTAAATTTTTTCTATCAATTACTTTTAGGTTCTATAGAAATGAATGGGATCTGTCAGTATATAAAACAAACTGATACAAAAACACCACTGTGTGGAGAGTTTATGCTAAGTTTTTGTAAAAAAAAAACAAAAAATGACCTTCATTATAAGTTTGGATTTAGAGCGATGACTATGGATTGGTTATCGAATCCCTTCCAATACTTTGTTGACGAATGTGCCAAAAAACACTTAAAGGACTCAGACTAGAGGACAAATCTTGGGAAAGTCAAAGTAAGGAAACACAAGGTAAGTTTAAAGGCAAGAGGAGGATAAGAGTATAAGAACCATAAGTGTTCCTTACCTGCATGTTTTCCCTGACATCGGTGGCTTCCCTCAGAGGATGTACCGCAAGTTTAAAGATGTCATCTACAACTTTGAGGCCAGTGTTTCTTAGCATTGTGTACTCCCTGGCTTTTTTTCCTATTCTTGCAGATAATCCACGTTTTTGAGCCTTTCCTCCTCCTGCTCTGTTGGTGATTGCAATGTGAACAAACAGTTTAGCATGCTCCATAGTGTCTCCAACAAAAGATCGCAGTGGCACATGTCTATATCCAGGCTGTAAATACTCAATGGGTAAAGTATACTGACCGATAAATTCATCCCCAATATAGTCATCATCAAGAACCATAAAACGCACCATCGCTAACTCTGGGAGGTTTACCTGAAACTCAAAGCTCTCATCAAAAATTGGGTTGTCCCCATTTTGCTGCACTGTCTTAGTCCTTTGCTCTGCACAATCAGCAGGGATGCCATGAATTTCAATACACACATATGGGTCAATCACATCCCCTTTTGCACAGGCTCCTTTTGGTTTAGGAAAATTCTGTCCGCTGATGATTTTGATGTGAAGAACCTGAGGGGAAACACCAGGCACAACACCTTTAGTGTTTGCACTGAAATAAGATACTTCATCTCGCATGATGGATGGTCGAAGGACATACCCACAACCACCATTTTGAAGGAACCAGCCAATGTTGAGATCCATCATTGGACCTGGAGTTTGAAAATTCATAGCTACAATCTGACAACCACAATTCCAAAAATCTTGTGGGTTCATATTACTTGAGTCTATCCTCATTGGACTTGGATACACCCTTGATAAAAACTTTTTATTGTAGTTCACAAAGTCTTCCGGATACTCATTAGCAATCCGACTAGCTTGGCTCTCACTAAAAGAGCATATTTCACCATAACTTTGGTTTTTCATGGTGACGTCAAAATCTTTGTACTGAACTGATTTACAAATTGATACTAAATCTGATAGTTCTCTACAAAGCTTGATCAATCTTTGCTCCCCAAAGTAATCTTCAGACATTCTACGAGACATTTCAGCCTCCTCATCTTCATCAGTAACCTCTCCCTCTAACAGGTTAAAATCTGAAGGTAGCTTTTTACCTTTTACAATAATCTTTTTCTTAAGTTTTTCAGGAGAGGGAAGGTAGGACTCTGCTGGCAAAGGCATTTCTGTGTAGAGTTTACTCCCAAAGATCTTCTTTATATGTTGCACCATTACCTTTTGCTGTTGTATAGAGCAGTGGTTGCCAATGCAAAGAATAAGAGGATACTCAGAGGAGATGAAGGCATATTTGTTAATTACTTCGACAACATTACGGAAGGCTAACGGTGAGGTCATGCTATTTCGGTTGCAAATGATTGGCTCATTATCGGGCCCATCACTGACATCAAGCTCAATGCTTCTGCAAGCCATTTTTAGTGCCCTCACATACCCATTTATGTCTGCTGGACCCCTAAACTGGTCTTCAATTAAGTATGTGTTGTGGGAGGAGTTGATATAATAGTGTGACAATGGTTGTGTCATGTCCTGGCTAACCTTTTTGTGGATAGGATCAAAAATATCACATTCCTGGGACAAAAGATACTTTGTAAAACCATCAATGGTAAGAAAACCCTTCAAACATCCTTCCTGAGTAAGCTCATAGTTTTTTATGATGTCCAAGCACATTTCTTCTTTCACCTGAGTCATCCCTTGCTCGGACTCTAAGAACAATAGTAGATCATTTGCATCAAGGTACTCTTTATTTTTGGAAATTTGTACAAGTAGAAAATACACCTCAGGTCTTGTACATAGTTCACTAAATGCTTCACAGAATTCTTCTTTGGTCACTCTCGTGGTAAGTTTTTCTTTGCTCTTTTGGATTTCTTTAAACTTTAACCTAACCTTAGTTTCTTTGATAGCAGGAGACAGATGTTTGATCAGTTCAACTGCTGTATCTTCTAACACAATGCCATTACCATCTATATCTGCCGCATCAAAGATGGATTTTAACCAGATGAATCTAGGTGTGTTCTGCCCACCTTCAACCAAGTCCAGTGGTTGTTTACTATGGGAGACTAAGTATCTTAGACCGGAGACCCAGATATTGGCCACATCAGCTGAATTAGCTACCAGATCCAAAGACTCGTAATTTTCTCCATGAATTATTGAAAATGCACTGTCCTCACAAATTTGATCTGCCAGTCCATTGTTCCTGAATGTTTCTGTGTTCTTGCCAAGCCGAATTTCCTTAATGGCAGACATGTCCAACTTGGCCTTTTCAGGGTCTTTTTTAGAAGGCTCCCAACGTAAAGCCTGCAAATCAGTGTCAAGTGTGAAAAAACGACTGTAGATACGAGAGTTTGGACGCACTTTCTTCAGTTCACAACCCCCTTGCATGAAACTTATGCAATCACTGGCACTGCTTATCTTCTTCTCTGATGGCATGCTGCTGAAGGACACCGTTTTCTTCCTACCAGTTTTTTGGTTTGCAGGGTCCTACAGAAACAAAAACAAATTGTATAAAAATCCAAATATGTTACAGGGGAGTTGTTAAAATAATATTGTCACAGTACCCCCATGCATTATTTAAAAAGAAAAAAAAACTAAAAAGCAATTCATCAGAGACAGTTTTACTTGAAGAGCAGAGATTTCATTTAATGACTGTGGCTGGCAGCCAAACACTTTCATTTACGTCAGTTGCAGTAAATTATGTGGAACATTTATTACATTTTTATCAGATAATTAAAAGGTGTGATCTGTGGAGAACACAGTAAGGCTGGAGACCTGTTTCTAATAACTTGGGTTTCTGTTCTGATTCTATAATTCTTGTAAAAACTGAATTTGTAGCACAATAAACACCCATCTGTTTTTACAACTATTAATAAAGATGAAGCAGCGATAAGGTTAATACCATTCATATCTGCAAAACGTTAGCATCTCACATCCACCTTTCCCTTTCTACTATTATAAAGGTAGCTCGGAAACACTCATGGAAGTGTTACTCATAAGTGATGACATTTCCCCAACAGAAAAAGAGGAATTTTGGCAGTTATGTATCACGTCACCTCTACTGCCAGAATACATCAAAATTTATGTATATCCATCAGTGTAGACAAATCCAGCGAGCAACACATCTACTATTTATATCTTATTATAATGGTTTATTTTTATGATCTAGGTTATGGTATGGGTTGGAAAATGTCAGAAAGTAACCACCTGCTGGGCAGCCTTGTTCCCTCCACAACAGAAAGACTAATATAGAACAGGCCAAAGATTAGTTAGTCGCTACTAGGAGAGCACATGGCTAATATGACTATGCTAAAAAACCTTAAAGAGGCTCTGTCACCAGATTTTGCAACCCCTATCTGCTATTGCAGCAGATAGGTGCTGCAATGTAGATTACAGTAACATTTTTATTTTTAAAAAACTAGCATTTTTGGCCAAGTTATGACCATTTTTGTATTTATGCAAATGAGGCTTGCAAAAGTCCAAGTGGGCGTGTTTAAAGTTAAATTCCAAGTGGGCGTGTATTATGTGCGTACATCGGGGTGTTTTTACTACTTTTACTAGCTGGGCGTTCTGACGAGAAGTATCATCCACTTCTCTTCAGAACGCCCAGCTTCTGGCAGTGCACAGACACACAGCGTGTTCTCGAGAGATCACGCTGTGACGTCACTCACTTCCTGCCCCAGGTCCTGCATCGTGTCGGCCACATCGGCACCAGAGGCTACAGTTGATTCTGCAGCATCAGCGTTTCCATAAAAATACGGAAAGGTGTCCGTGGCCAATAGAAATGAATGGGTACGTAATTACGGTTCGTAATTACAGATGAAAAATACAGTCGTGTGCAAGGTGTGCTGCCTCCTAGCGATATTTTTTTCGCTGCATGAAAGGTGCGATCAGCCAATGAACCGGCGGTTACTTGTTCATCGGCCGATCATTGCCCTCTTCACACAGGGCAATGATCGGGAAGGATCATTCATATGAAGCTAGTGTGTCCAATCATTGGCCCGTGTAAAAGGGACTTTAGACAAGAGCCACACAAATTATGCCAGTGAGCAGCATGTGGCTCCTGAAGAACATTGTGGCTTCTCTGGTCCTATATCATATCTATCATCTGTCCAACTCTGACTACTTCTTATCTTCATATTTGGTACTAGTTACAACCTTTCTAGCATCTTGCTGCCTGGGAGGTTTTTCCTACACAAATGCAGTGTTTTAGTTAATGTATTATCTTCAGTGCATAAAAATAGATTACGAATGGATCAGCATGCTTATTGAGGAAACGTATGCTGGATGTCAGTGATGAATAGTGGGTTGGAGTTTCTCATAGCAAATTATACTCAGAGGTTTTTCTCATTCCAAGCTAGAAGACAAATTCTCCTGGGTGTTCACTTCCCGAGCCTAAAATTCTTCTACTTCACTAATCCAAAAAAAACATCCAATTAGAAGGCACATGGCCGGTTATTACTGAATCCACTGGGCTATGGAGAAGCAGTACATTTTCTTAAAGCTCACATATCCGGAAATACAGAAGATTCCAGCTTGCTTTTATCTGGACAATTGATTCTATTTTGGCACAGTTTGCATTGGTGCTGAACTAGACAAAAGTGTCCCAGAGTTTTCACACAAAAAAGTAAACTGACTTGTCACAAAGTATGAAGTATGAAGCAGGACAAGCTATAGAGATCTAGAAGAATGGTACATAGACGACTTAAAGTGGGATTCCCACTGCAGAAAATTATGCCATAAACGTCTGATGCATGTCCAATCTATCTCAAGAATGGGGGTCATCAACCAAATGAGCAGTGGGGTATCACTTTTAGTGGCACAACTGTCTTGAAATACTAGGCCCACTGTTACCTACAGGGGGGGACTCTGCATGGCGTTACCTACAGGGGGGACTCTGCATGGCGTTACCTACAGGGGGGGACTCTGCATGGCGTTACCTACAGGGGGGACTCTGCATGGCATTACCTACAGGGGGGGGGACTCTGCATGGCGTTACCTACAGGGGGGGGACTCTGCATGGCGTTACCTACAGGGGGGAATCTGCATGGTGCTACCTACAGGGGGGGACTCTGCATGGCGTTACCTACAGGGGGGGGGACTCTGTATGGCGTTACCTACAGGGGGGGACTCTGTATGGCGTTACCTACAGGGGGGGGACTCTGCATGGCGTTACCTACAGGGGGGGGGGACTCTGCATGGCATTACCTACAGGGAGGAATCTGCATGGCGTTACCTACAGGGGGGACTCTGTATGGCGTTACCTACAGGGGGGGGACTCTGTATGGCGTTACCTACAGGGGGGGACTCTGTATGGCGTTACCTACAGGGGGGACTCCGTATGGCGTTACCTACAGGGGGGGAATCTGCATGGCGTTACCTACAGGGGGGACTCTGCATGGCGTTACCTATAGGGGGGGACTCTGCATGGCGTTACCTACAGGGGGGGACTCTGCATGGCGTTACCTACAGAGGGGGTTGTGTGACACCCAGGGAAGGGGGGTCCCAGTCAAAAGTTTGCTATGGGGCCCAGTCTTTCCTAGTTACGCCCCTGGTATTAGTGCAGTGCATGATTGATAAAGGGAAAAAGGATTGTAATCCCCAATGTGGACAGGAATGAATGTAAATGCATTTGCTTTACAGAACTGCAGATTATTTCTGTGCTGTATTAATAGATACAATAACAGTCAAATCAGAAGTTTTTTGAAGACTAATAAATACACTGAGAAAGTTGCATTGGTAATCGGAGATAATATCTGTACTTGGAATTTATGTTTTCAAGCTACTTTGTTTTTGTAAATGAAGTATAACAACCTGTCAAGGTAAAAATAAGCTCTGAAACTATGGATAACAATAAGAAGTGTTACAGTCTACGGATGACAATGAAAGAAAGGAAAAACAATGACAATTTAATTTACTGTGTATCTCAGCCTGACAATAACACAAGGGAGGTAGAAATGTAGAAATTACATATATCAAAACAAACTGGTAATAGAAGAGCTGCCGTACAAGATGCAGACTTTGAAATACCTAACTACCTCGCCTCGTTCTAGTAGCGGATCCCCGCTGGAGGCGCTGGCTTTCCTACCTCCCTGCCGGTCGTGTCAGGTTGCCTTGACAACACCTGACTCACGTATGCTCACTCCAGTGATTGCCTCTTGCTCCGTGGCAACTGGCGTCCATAGATGACGTCAGGCCTGGCAGCCTATTTAAAGAGGAATCCAGGATGACATACCTTGCATGTGAATTAAGGTACATACTTGTGTTTTGTGTTATTCCGGACTTTGATGCTGATCCTGACTCTGATCTTGTTTTTGGAATCTGCCAGTGGATCCCAACTCGCTACTTTGGCTTTTTCCTGTTGTTCTACTCCTGATTCTACATCCTCGTCTCGTCCTCTGTCCTGACCACTATCCTGGTGACGACTCTTAGATCAGTTTCTGACTACACTTCAGCTTCCTTCAGTGCACCTGCTATCAATCGGTGACTATTCTAGGACCGCTACCTGTGAATCCAATCAATAAAGTCCATACCTTTTTTGCGGGGGTTAAGGGGTCGAAAAATGGTAAGATTCATTACACTGTGCACCCCAAATTAGCCAGCGCCATACTGATTGCGGCTCAAAGGATTTACTTCTCTGGTGAGAATTGTAACACCAACATATTTACATTCCCAAAATAATTCTCTCAGGATGGCAGATCAGAAGAAATAAATGTGTATCAACGGGTGGTCTGGATGTTTCTCATTAAACTGTGGCGTAGCAGGCCTAAGGATAAGCACGACGATACAAATTATTTAGCTCTTCTTAAATCCTATTTGTGTCCTGGAATTCCCAACAAAAATCCACATTCTCTTCTGGTGTGTGAAAATATTAGGCCACATCACTGCTCGCAACTGAGCCATGAAATAGAAAAGTTCAAATCCGGGTTACTGAAAACTTGTCCTTGTGCTGTGTGATGTCAAAAGTGAATCTGTCATAATAAAATACTTTTTTTTATAGTAGTACATCTAGAAAAACTGCTGGTAGTGGCAACTGCCAGGGGCCGAAGGCAAAACCATGCTTTTTTTATTTTTAGCTCCACTGCATCTTTAACATATTTTGTATACTAGCCCTTGGCACCCAGGTTTAGACTTCTTGGGGGGCTTTTTATGGGTACACTTGTATTCTTATATTATTGCCATCTAAAAAAAAACTAAAATCCAGCAGTCTTTACCATTATGTATATAGTAGATTAACACTTGCGTATCGCCCCACATTTTAAGAAACAGATAGTAGTTTACAAGAAAATAAGGACCTGCAAGAGCTTTTTACTTTGTTCATGCATGAATACGCCTTAAAGGCGTTGTCTAACAAAGACAAACCCTTTTTGCAATGAAGCCGATCCAGTGATCAGATGAAACCCCCGGCGATCAGAGGGGAAAGTTGCGGCCAGCCATGCAAAATTAGTATTACATAACTGCTATTTAAATGAATGGCCATCCACAAAATACATGGATGGGCAGCAGCCACTAATGTGGCTCATCGCTCTGCCTCATAGAAAGGGGTCTTGAGCTGGGGAACCCCCTCTATGATGTCCATATGCCCTTTAGAGGAAGTCACACAAATATAGATTGTTATATAGTACATTAAAATAAGTATTTTTAGAGTTCTTTAGTGAAACCATGGCACTCCACGTGGAATGAGCACATTTAAAAATGTTTAATTTTTTTAATTATTATTAGGGCTGATTGGAGGTTAATAGTCCTCTATGGGTAGATATGGACATTAGATGCAGTATACGTGACATACACGTTTGGTCATGTGACTAAGTTTTGTTCAATACTTCCATAAACATGGTGGTGGTGATTATGGTGGTATGTGGACTACATGTCCCATAATGTCACAAATATCTAAGTATACTGGCAATGAGAAGGGGTTGGAGCGAAAGGTGTTATGCAATGATTACTATGGGAGCCCATAATAATCACTCTGGTAGTTGGGGGACCACAAAAAGGCATATGATTTTCCCATATAACAGCCCCTATATTTCTTCCAATATGCTCGGCAGCTTTTAAAGAGCTACCCTCAGCCTCCTTTAATAGACTTCATATAGCTCTATATTAAGAATGAACCTTCTTTATGAACAGTCAGAAAATGGAAAAAATATGATCCAATAAATCACGTACAAGACATTACTAATCACTTAATCTTGTATGGTATATAACAGTTTCTCCATAGGAGGGCCGGTTTTGTTGCCTAGAGAGTAAATGCTTCCTGATCTCCCGCCCGGTTCAAAAGGAAAATGCTTGCTTGGGCTTGCTCTCATGGTTAGTGACAGTCTTAGAGAATAAATCTGAGCAGATTATATAGCTCAAAAACCTTGGATACCTTTATATCAAAATCTACAAACAATAACTGCCGTATTTACTCCTTGCAGTCCTTGAATTCTAATCTTCTGTCAAACCGCTAAAAGCTCTAGAATGGTGACTGCCACCCAAATTTCTAGAGTCTAGAAAAGCAATTATACCTAATTATTTTGTAATATTATATCAGGGAATGTATCACTACATCACTGGTCAGAGTTGAATAGAATTTGATAAAATAATTTAGTAACGTTACTGTTGATTATTTGGGGTGAAATGCTCTTTAATACATGGAATGAAAGGCTGGGTTCACATACAGCGTAAAAATTATGTCGTGGGACCGTCCTAAAAATCAGCAACAAAATCTGCAATGAAATCCGTACGTGTTACAGTGGATATCACTCTTTGCATAGCAATGAATGAAATTTGCTGTGCAAATGAAGGCCCTGTTCATACAGAGTTTTTTGCAGGAATTTTGAGGCAGATTTTGACCTGCCTGCCTGCCGTTTGGCATGTTTTTCGCGACGTTTTTCTCCCACGGCCATTGAGTGCCGCAGGCAAAAAATGCAGCCAAAAACGCTCTCTCTGCCTCCCATTGATGTCAATGGGCGGACAGAGACGTAAACGCCTGAAGATAGGGCATGTCGCTCCTTTTTCCCCGCGAGCGTATTTTTCCGCTCACGGGGAAAAAAAACGCCTCCTCTTCCCATCAAAATCAATGGGAGGCGTTTATGGGCATTTTTTGTTGTGTTTTCCAATGCGGCTGCCGCGTCAAAAAACTCTTTGTGAGCCTAACAGCATTTCTACAACAGACAGGGCATGCTGGGGATATGAAAATCCACACCATGTCAGGAATTCACTACAGATTTTAAGACTGTGAATGATTGGGGTTTGTTGGAAACTTCATTCACTTACATTGTACTGTACTTTGTTTTAGCATTTCGGTGTGAACGTAGCCAAATTGAACTTGTACACTTTATAATTATGCTATGGAAATAAATATTGTATTTATATGTAAATAGTATTCATCCCATGTGATAAGCACTTCAAAAGCCTGATTCGGATGTGACATATTTTATAAGACTAATGGAAACAGACTGGCAAAGAGATGTGGATCCAATAAGCTTTGATCATTAAACAGATAAAACCATTACTGAATTTTTAAACAAATAACATGTTCGACTTTTTATACTAGGACCACAAAGGCGACATTCTAATTGTGCAACTTATGAACATTGCTATGTTGCATTAAATTTTTGGGGTGCCCCGTAGGTAATAACAAACTTAACAATCACAACCTGCTGTATGCCCTAAATTATTATAATTAAAGAGTACAGAAAAATAAGCTTAGTCTAGATTATTTTACGTTACCAACATTATGTTGACTACAAGTAAATAAAAAAAAATCCTGTAGGGGGCATTCATTTATTTGAGTATTGTATATAGAAACCTCAGTTTCCTTTGACATGAATACCTACACGGTAGACATGTTGCTATCATACTTGAAAATGCATGACGGAAAAAGTGTTTTTTACATTTTATTTCCATAGCAACTAAAGTCAATGAGGGACGGGTATATTGGTAATGTCCAGGAAATGGTTTTCCACTTGTATTTTTATATTTTTATATATGCACCAAGAAATGGAGTGTTAAAATATTTTTTACTACTTGGGGTCCATAAGGTAGCGTCATAATGATATGATTCTATTAATACTTTTGTTGCAGCCCATAATTCTTCAGGCCCAAGCTGTTCATTTCCACTTGTGGGAAAGCCTGAGTAATCTTGACCAGATGTCCCCTGATACAGAAAAAAACGGATTTTCTCTTCACTGCAATTGTATTTTGTGCTGGGAATTAATACATTGTGGCTAAGAAAGTTGCTTTCTGTCTGTGATATGTGAGACAGGCAGTTATTGCTTAGAAAGGATGGCACCACGGACGTCGGCAGCATTATTAGAGAAGACAGCTTTTCTAGATAATACTTAGAAATATTGCAGCAGTGAATGCATACCTCCCAACTTTCAAGTATCGCAAAGAGGGGCAACTTCCATTTAAGCCATATACACCCGCTTTAGCCCACACTGTATCATGCTCTGATAGTGCCTCCCCACAGTACAATTCCCCATAGAACCCCCCAAACAGTATAATGACCCTATAGCTTCCCCCACACAGTATAATACCCCAAAGTGCCTCCCACACAGTATAATGCCAAATAGCTACCCCTACACATTGTAATGGTCCCATAGCTGCCCCCGTACGGTATAATGCCCACACAGATGCCCCTATACAGTATAATACCCACACAAAATTCCACATACAGTATAATGCCCCATAGCTGCCTCCATACAGAATAATGACCCCATTGCTGCCCCCATACAGTACAATGCCCACAGATGCCCCCATACAGTATAATACCCACATAGATGCCTCCATACAGTATAATGCCCCAATAGCTGCCCCATACAGTATAATGTCCACATACAATATAATGCCAACACACACCCCTTTGCAGTATAACACCACCATACAGTATAATACCCACACAGATGCCTCCATACAGTATAATGCCCCAATAGCTGCCCCATACAGTATAATGTCCACATACAGTATAATGCCAACACACACCCTTTTACAGTATAACATCCCCATACAGTATAATACCCACACAGATGCCCCCATACAGTGTAATGCCCCATAGCTGCCTTCATACAGCATAATGCCCCCATATAGCTTAATGCTCCAATAGCCGCCTCATACAGTATAAGGCCCCATAGCTGTCCCCATACTGTATAATGCCCCATAGCTGCCTCCATACAGTTTAATGCCCACACAGCTGCCCCATACAGTATAATGCCCCTATAGCTGCCCCATGCAGTATAATGCCCTCCCTCTAGGACAGAAATACCCAGCCAGAGCATTAGCCATGCTGTGGCCAGGGATTCCGCTCCAGGAGGGGCCCCTGAAGTCACTGTCCATATATGGATAGTGATGACAGGGGCTGCGCCAGGAGCGGAGTCTCAGGCCAGAGGATCGGCAAGACTCTGGCCGGGGATTCCTATTCTGGAGGGAGTCCCTGTAGTCACTATATTTATGGACAGTGACGCCAGGGGCTCCCTCTAGGAGCGGAAACCCCGGTCAGAGCGTCTGGATGAGGGTTCCACTCCAGGAGTAGCCCCTGATGTCACTGTCCATATATGGATAGTTATCTATAGACAAGGTGAGAAAAAACCAAAAAACACCCGGCGCACATCGTGCATCATCTCTTGTTTAAAGTGACAAAGGGTCGGGGGTAAGCGGTTGTGCTTACCTTGTGGTGTTGTGCTAGGAGCACAACACCCAGAAGTGCCTGTATGGTCTCAAAGGACTTCAGCTGGTAAATCCGTGCAGGGGCTGTCAGGGCTCCCTCAGTAGATCGAGATAAATGGAGAAAAAAAGGAGGATAAAATCCTCCAGCGCTGTCCAAATGTTGTGGAATTGAAGGATTCAATCCAAGGCAAGTAGTTTAAATAAGATATATGTTTAATGGAAAAGAACGCTACGCGTTACGAGATCGGACCGATCTCTTCATCAGGCAAAGAAACATACATGATGCTGGAGGACCCAGCAGGGTTTAAATTGCTTAAAAAGACCGCCAAAAAGAATCTGCTCCAGGAGGAGCCCCTGATGTTACTGTCCATATATAGACAGTGATGTTAGGTGCTTTGAGATGCCGGAATCCCATGCCAGAGCATCGGCAACGCTCTGGCTGGGGATTCTGCTCCTGGAGTAGCCACTGTTGCCACTGTCCATATATAACAAGGGCATTCCCAAGACAGGAGTCCCCAGCCAGAGAGCTTGCATTGCTCTGGCTGGGGACTCCATAGTTGAAAACTCGACATCACTCTCCATATATGGATAGTGACGTTAAGGGCTTCCTCGGGCTTAGCGCTTAAAGTAGCGCCGCGCTCAGGGAGTCCTCGACGAGTGGACGGTGAATCCTGAAGTAGGGAGCTGACAGTTCCTTGCTTCAGTATTGGATTCAACTGTATCTGCATCCTGCGGACGCAGTTATAGTTGACACCGGGACATACCACAGGCCGCCCGAGATAGCGGGACACTGCCAGGAATCTATGGTGAATGTTTTACAGCATAAGTAGTCAGATTGGATAGAATTATAGCAATATAGAAACCCGTTGGCAACACACAGGGTCCACACCATTGTCTGTTGGCCTCGTGACAGTCACCAATATCTAAGGGTCCCGTGGCAGCTTTTTTCCTTGTATTGGACGGAATATTGCAAAAGTCACTTTATTAAAGTGATTTACTGCATATAAATATGCAGTGGAAAGAAGAAGAACTTTTCCCTAGAATATGTAGTATATATGAAATACATTTTCGTATGGTCGCAGATTCACTTGCAACTTGTTTCCCAATAGTGAATAAATGTGACTTGATCTTCAAATGGATTTTTAGTAACGATATAATAATGCCAGCCTTAAAGTGAAAACTGCAGCTAAAACTAATATAAAAAATGGAGATAAACAAAATCACATCGCATTTCAACTTGTGATAAAGAATTACTAAATATTTACACACAATAAAAACCATGAATCTCACAGGTTTGAAATTTAATAAAATTGACAAACATCTGTCTTTCTTATTTTTTTTTTACTAGAAGACCCTGTCTCTCTTGAAAAGGATGACATGCTGCACATAGATGCCTGTAAATGACTTTCCACGGAAGAGAAAGGCAGATGATTGACAAATAACATACTCCGTCCAGGAACACCTGCCTACCAAATGCCTACTGAGAGGCTCAATAGCCGCTATCACCTCATCCTTCACTGAATATGGAAGTACTGTGTGTGTTTACCATAGAGAGATAATTATTCAAGAAAAGACTGATAAAAATTATTAAATAAATAAAGGGGTTGTTACTTTTGCTGAACCCCATTTTAACTAGCTGTTTAATAAAAAAAAAACAGATTGTAAAATTAAAACAAAGAGCTATCCAATTAATCAGCCATAAACAATATAAAAAAAATCATAATGGATTGGTTTTTTTTAGGACCCAGAAACGACTAATAAAACTTGTGCAAGCGAATGCATTTTGGTATCTTTTATATCACATGGAAATAAATGGAATCTGTTGCCTTCTCCAGTTAGTTCACTAAGCATCAAAGCTAATAAACGAACAAACAAAAATGCTAGTGGAAATGAGTCTTTACCGAAAAAGCATTCAGTACATCTCTCGGCAATGGTACATTTCAATGTCATCCACTCTATGTCTAATAATTACAATAGGCTTTCGTCAAACGATCTCTGCAACTCGTTTTTATAAAGAAAACCTGGAATTTTTAATATTTACATCAACTAAATATAAATATATAATTTGTATTAGAACATGTAGATAATTATGAACTAAGGGCCTGATCACATCACCGTTCGCTTTCCGTTCCGGTGTTCCGTCTGAGGTTTCCGCCAGGTGAACCCCGCTCCGTCACTATTGGTATCAATGGTGATGGAAACATTGCTAATGGTTTCCGTTCGTCACCATTCCGGCAGGTTTCCGTTTTTCCGACGGAATCAATAGCGCAATCGACCCCGCATTGATTCCGTCGTTAAAACGGAAACCTGCCGGGAACATGTGCAAAAAAAAAATAACAAGAAAAAAGGTGGGCAAAAGGTCAAGAGCTCAGACTGGAATCATGGTATAATTAGTATTGAAAAGATATACAGTGAAGGAAATAAGTATTTGATCCCTTGCTGATTTTGTAAGTTTGCCCACTGTCAAAGACATGAACAGTCTAGAATTTTTAGGCTAGGTTAATTTTACCAGTTAGAGATAGATTATATTTAAAAAAAAACTGAAAATCACATAGTCAAAATTATATATATTTATTTGCATTGTGCACAGAGAAATAAGTATTTGATCCCCTACCAACCATTAAGAGTTCAGCCTCCTCCAGACCAGTTACACGCTCCAAATCAACTTGGTGCCTGCATTAAAGACAGCTGTCTTATATGGTCACCTGTATAAAAGAGTCCTGTCCACAGACTCAATTAATCAGTCTGACTCTAACCTCTACAACATGGGCAAGACCAAAGAGCTTTCTAAGGATGTCAGGGACAAGATCATAGACCTGCACAAGGCTGGAATGGGCTACAAAACCATAAGTAAGATGCTGGGTGAGAAGGAGACAACTGTTGGTGCAATAGTAAGAAAATGGAAGACATACAAAATGACTGTCAATCGACATCGATCTGGGGCTCCATGCAAAATCTCACCTCGTGGGGTATCCTTGATCCTGAGGAAGGTGAGAGCTCAGCCGAAAACTACACGGGGGGAACTTGTTAATAATCTCAAGGCAGCTGGGACCACAGTCACGAAGAAAACCATTGGTAACACATTACGCCGTAATGGATTAAAATCCTGCAGTGCCCGCAAGGTCCCCCTGCTCAAGAAGGCACATGCACAGGCCCGTCTGAAGTTTGCAAATGAACATCTGGATGATTCTGAGAGTGATTGGGAGAAGGTGCTGTGGTCAGATGAGACTAAAATTGAGCTCTTTGGCATTAACTTAACTCGCTGTGTTTGGAGGAAGAGAAATGCTGCCTATGACCCAAGGAACACCGTCCCCACTGTCAAACATGGAGGTGGAAACATTATGTTTTGGAGGTGTTTCTCTGCTAAGGGCACAGGACTACTTCACTGCATCAATGGGAGAATGGATGGAGCCATGTACCGTCAAATCCTGAGTGACAACCTCCTTCCCTCCACCAGGACATTAAAAATGGCTCATGGCTGGGGCTGGGTCACGCCCTGGAGATAAAGCGAGCACAGGAGCTGTGCGCGCTTTATCTTCAGCGGCTGTCAGCTGTTATACACAGCTGACATGCCGCTGCAATGGCTGCGATGGCTGTTACCGCCGATCGCAGCCATTTAACCCCTTCAATGCGTCTGTCAATGACGTCCGCCGCATTGAAGTGGTTGACAGAGGGAGGGAGCTCCCTCTGTAACCCCCGGGCCCCCCGCGATGGATCGCGGGTGGTGATTGTTGCTATGGCAACCAGGAAGCCGTTACTAGGCTTCCTGGTTGCCAAGGTACGGTAGCCTATTAGGTTCTGCCCGAGGCAGGACCTAATACGCTAACTGTCAAATGAAAAATGACAGTTACGATGCACTACACTACATCAGTAGTGTAGTGTATCGTAGAGGGGATCAGAAGACCAGATCTTCAAGTCCCCAGGTCAGTGTAAAAGAAAAAGTAAAAAATGTAAAAAAAAATGTGAAAGAAAAATAAATAAATAAAAGTTAATAAATAAATAATAAAAACAACACTTGCCCTGTTTCCCTGATCAACTCCTTTTATTAGAAAAAAAATAAAAATATGAAAAAAAAACTATACATAATAATAGGTATCGTCGCGTTCGGAACGGCCTGATCTATAAAAATATTACATTATTTCTACCGCACGGTGAACAGCGTAAACATTTTTAATAAAAAACAATGACAGTATTTTATTTTTTGGTCATCTTGTCTCAAACAAAATTTAATAAAAAGTGATCAAAAAGTTGCAAGTAACGCAAAATGGTACCAAGAGAAACTACAGTTCGTCACACATAAAACAAGCCATCCCGCAGCGATATCAACGAAAAAATAAAAAAGTTATGGCTGACAGAAAGTGGCGAAACTAAAACATGATTTTTTTTAGAAAAGAGTATTTTTATTGTGGGAACTTAGTGAAACGTAAAAAAATGAAATAAATTTGGTGTCGCTGTAATCGTATCGCCCCGCAGAATAAAGTTAACATGTTGTTTATACTGCACGTTGAACACTGTAAAAAAAAAAAGAAACGTGCTGGAATGGCTGTTTTTTGGTTTCCTCATCTCCCAAAAAATTGAATAAATAGTGATAAAAAAATCGCATGTACCCCAAAATGGAACAAATAAATATTATAGCTCATTCCACAAAAAACACGCCCTCACACAGCTCCGTCACCGGAAAAATAACACGTTATGACCCTCAAAACGCAATGATGCAAAATTATGCTAAATGACGGCCCAGACTAATTTTTAGGTCCAGTAGAATTTCACTAAATATCCACATCGTCATTTTCTGGACCCCACAGGTGGACCCTGTAGATGCAGCGGAGATGAGGAAACTTTAGGGCCTTGTGCTGCTTATAGGGCTAGTGAAGAAGTCAAAGATTAGGCAATACTGGAGCGCAGATATTTTGTATAATACCCAATAAATCCGGCCTGTGCATAAAGGATTGGTTCAAAGCGTACCACACCAATCCATGGATTATTCATTCACCCCATTATTACATCATCCTATTATATGACCTGATGGCACTCCGCCCAGCCTACATATACCCTGATGTACTCCGCCCAGCTTACATATATCCTGATGTACTCTGCCCAGCTCACATATGCCCCCACATTATAAGCTGAAATACCACTAATACACCAAGCAAAATCTGCGCTTCAAAAGCCAAATGGTGGTACAACTAAGCCTGGCAGTGTACCCAAACGGAAATTCATGACCACATATGGGGTATTACTGTATTCTGGAGAACCCGCTTAACAATTTATGGGATGTGTGTCTACGGTGGTACAAGCTGGGCACAACACATTGGGCACTGAAATGGCATATCTGTGGAAAACAGCAATTTTCAATCTGCAACAGCTATTGTTTACTCATTTTTTCAAAACACTGGTGCGGTCAAAATGCTCACTACACCCCTAGATAAATTCTTTGAGGGATCTAGCTTCCAAAATGGGGTAATTTTTCGGGAGTACCACTGTACTGGTACTATAGCTCAATGCAACATGGTGTCAAAAAACAAATCTTGTAAAATCTCCACTCCAAATACTAAATGGCGCTCCTTCCCTTTAGAGCGTTGATGTGTGTCCAAATAGCAGTTTATGACCACATGTGGGGTATTTCCGTACTCCGGAGTAGTTGCTTTACAAATGTTACGGTGCTTTTTCTCTTTTATTTGTTGAGAAAATATACCCCTAGATGAATTCCTCAATGGGTGTAGTTTGCCAAATGGAGTCACTTTTGGGTAGTTTCCACTGTACTGGTACCCAAGGGGCTTTGCAAAAGCGACATGGTGAAGAAAAACCAATCCAGCAAAATCTGCTCGCCAAATGGCACTCCTTCCCTTCTGATCCCTGATGTGTATTCATACAGTACTTTATTACCACATATGGGGTATTGCCGTACTCTGGAGAAGTTGCTTTGCAAATGTTACGGTGTTTTTTCTCCTTTATTTGATGAGAAAATGAAACATTTTGACCTAAAGCTACATCTTAGTGGAACAAAATGTAATTTTTAATTTTTACTGCACAATTCTAATGAAATCTATGAAACACCTGGGGGGGTCAAAATGCTCACTACACCCCTAGATGAATTCCTCTAGGGGTGTAGTTTCCCAAATGGAGTCACTTTTGGGGGGTTACCACTGTACTGGTACCTTTAGGAGCTTTACAAATGTGACATGGTGCCGAGAAATCAAACCAGCAAAATTAGCGCTCCAAAAGCTAAATGGCGTGCCTTCCCTTCTGAGCCCTGATGTGTATTCAAACAGTGGTTTATTACCACATATGGGGTATTTCCGTACTCTGGAGAAGTTGCTTTACAAATGTTGGGGTGCTTTTCCTCATTTATTTGTTGAAAAAAAATAAAAAATTCTGAGGTAAAGCTACATCTTATTGAAAAATAATGTCATTTTTCATTTTCACTGCCCAATTCTAATGAAATCTATTTAACACCTGTGTGGTCAAAATGATCACGACACCCCTAGATTAATTCCTCTAGGGGTGTAGTTTCCCAAATGGAGTCACTTTTGGGGGGTTTCCTTTGTTTTTGTACCACAAGACCTCTTCTAACCTGACATGGTGCCTGAAATATAATTTAAGAAAAGGAAGGCCGAAAAATTCTCTAGGTACTCCTTTGCTTCTGGGGCCTTTGTTTGAGTCCAGTAGCACACTAGGGCCACATGTGAGATATTTCTAAAAACTGCAGAATCAGGGCAATAAATATTCAGTTGTGTTTCTCTTGTAAAAAACCTTCGGTATTACAGGGAAAATGGATTAAAATGGAATGTCTGCAAAAAGAAAAATGAAATTTGCAAATTTCCCTTCCACTTTGCTTTAATTCCTGTGACACGCATAAAGGGTTAAGAAACTTTCTAAATGCTGTTTTGAATACTTTAAGGGGTGCAGTTTTTAAAATGGGGTGATTTGTGGGGGTTCTTAATATATAAGGCCCTCAAAGCTACTTCAGATCTGAACTGTTCCCTAAAAAAATAGCCTTTTCAAATTTTCTTGAAAATGTGAGAAATTGCTGCTAAAGTTATAAGCCTTGTAACGTCCTAGGAAAATAAAAGGATGTTCAAAAAATGATGCAAACATAAAGTAGACATATGGGGAATGTTAACTAGTCACTATTTTGTGTGGTATTACTATCTGTCTTACAAGCAGATACATTTGAATTTAGAAAAATGCTAATTTTTGCAAATCTTCTCTAAATTTTGGTGTTTTCCACAAATAAATATTGAATTAATCGACCAAATTTTTTCACTAACATAAAGTACAACATGTCACGAGAAAACAATCTCATAATCGCTTGGATAGGTAAAAGCATTCCGGAGTTATTACCACATAAAGTGACACATGTCAAATTTAAAAATGAGGCTGTGTCATAAGGTCCAAAAGTGGCTGGGTCCTTAAAGAGGCTCTGTCACCAGATTTTGCAACCCCTATCTCCTATTGCAGCAGATCGGCGCTGCAATGTAGATAAGAGTAACGTTTTTTTGTTTTTTTAAAAACAAGCATTTTTGGCCAAGTTATGACCATTTTTATATTTATGCAAATGAGGCTTTCTTATGGACAACTTGTTTAAAGTTATGTACAAGTGGGCGTGTATTGTGTATGTACATCTGGGCATTTTTACTTCTTTTACTAGCTGGGCGTTGTGAATAGAAGTATCATCCACTTCTCTTCACAACGCCCAGCTTCTGGCAGTGCACAGACACCGCGTGTTCTCCAGAGATCATGCTGTGACGTCACTTACTTCCTGCCCCAGGTCCTGCATCGTGTCGGACGAGCGAGGACACATCGGCACCAGAGGCTACAGTTGATTCTGCAGCAGCATCGGCGTTTGCAGGTAAGTCGATGTAGCTACTTACCTGCAAACGCTGATGCTGCTGCAGAATCAACTGTAGCCTCTGGTGCCGATGTGTCCTCGCTCGTCCAACACGATGCAGGACCTGGGGAAGTGACGTCACAGCGTGATCTCTCGAGAACACGCTGTGTCTGGGCACTGCCAGAAGCTGGGTGTTAACGAAGAGAAGTGGATGATGCTGATTCGTCAGCATCATACACTTCTAGTCACAACGCCCAGCTAGTAAAAGAAGTAAAAACGCCCAGATGTACACACACAATACACGCCCACTTGTACATAACTTTAAACAAGCCTCATTTGCATAAATATTAAAATGGTCATAACTTGGCCAAAAATGCTCGTTTTAAAAAAACAAAAAAAAACGTTACTCTTATCTACATTGCAGCGCCGATCTGCTGCAATAGGAGATAGGGGTTGCAAAATCTGGTGACAGAGCCTCTTTAAGGGGTTAAGTCTTGTTTGCCAAAGGGATCAAATACTTATTTCTCTGTGCACAATGCAAATAAATATATATAATTTTGACTATGTGATTTTCAGTTTTTTTTTAAATATAATCTATCTCTAACTGGTAAAATTAACCTAGCCTAAAAATTCTAGACTGTTCATGTCTTTGACAGTGGGCAAACTTACAAAATCAGCAAGGGATCAAATTCTTATTTCCTTCACTGTAATTCATTTCAAATTTCATATTTTTTTAAATTTATAAATATATATTCATTATAGTAAATTTATTTATCATGAATTTTGCAATTATTTTCTAAGCACACCAATGCATTAATATATGTCCTTCATAGAATATAAGGGTCTATTTGAGGTTGCCGGTGGGAGATGTCGGCAAGATAGTCAATTAAAGACTACAATAACATAAAGTGCATAAGTGCTTCACTCGGCTACCTAGCTGTCAGCAGTGTAGAAGAAATGCTACAAAGGCCAAAAACGCTGGTACCCAATACCATGACTATGTCACATTGGCAGATGGACAGTCACTGCTCAGTGGTTAGAACCAAGTAACACCACCTTAATTGGATAAATCAATGTTGGCACACTACAAATATTGGCACATACAAAATCCATGCTGTAGCGTGTCACGCAGCCCATCAGACACAAAATAAAGTTCATCCGGGTGCTACTCACAGACCCACGGTCCAGGTCTGCTGTATGAATGATATTGCAGAGCCGGAAAGGGGTTAAATGTTACAAAGTCTACGAATTTAGGAAATATTAAAATAATTTTGGAGAGATACTTTTCATTCTAAAATGCAAAAATAAATTTGAAATAGCAAAAACCGAAAATAAATGCAGACGGTAAGAACACTCATTACTGAAAACATTTCTGGCACAAAAACATAGTTTGTGAAAAATCAGCAGAAGTAGGGCAATTTAGAAAAGCCTGAAAAGAAATGCTTGCTCTGTAAAATTACTCTGACACTTCCGTAATGGGCATTCTCTGTGTGTGATGTGTAACCTCACTGCTTTTATGTAAGCGTAAGAAGAAGAGAAATGCCAGCAGGTTACGTCTATAAAATTAACTAATGACGGCCTATTATACAGTTCTTCAATGTTAGCAGAGAGATGGGGACAGTTACAAAAGCTAGAGCAACTAAAAAGTGGAGTTGCCCATAAAGACTAATCAGATTCCAGCTGGCATAATTTCTAAGGTGGGTTAGAATATAAAGCCATGGGTAATGCCTCTAATTTTCATTTGCTTTTTCTCTTTGTATTCCATAACCCATATTCTGGCATTATGTTATGATATAGAATTTCGTTTTGTTACAGTTGGGTTCAATTTGACTTTAAAGAGACTCTGTCACCACATTATAAGTGCCCTATCTCCTATATAAGGAGATGGGCGCTATAATGTAGGTGACAGAAATGCTTTTTATTTAAAAAAACGATCTATTTTTACCACTTTATTAGCGATTTTAGATTAATGCTAATGAGTTTCTTAATGCCCAAGTGGGAGTATTTTTACTTTAGACCAAGTGGGCGTTGTACAGGTGAGTGTATGACGCTGACCAATCAGCGTCATTCACTCCTCTCCATTCATTTACTCAGCGCATAGGGATCCTGCTAGATCCTTATGTGCTATCTTATACTAATACATTAACAATACTGATGTGTTTAGACAGTGAATAGACATTCCACGGGATGTCTATTCACAATCTCTGCACTTCATTACTGTTTCTATGGTAGTTACAGCAGAGGAAGCGTGATCTCGTTGTAACCTGTCATTTACAGCGAGATCTCGCGAGATTACACTTCCTCTGCTGTAACTACCACAGACAGAGTAACCACAGGCTGCAGCGGCCTCTGCAGCCAATCACAGGCTGCCACGTCAGAAAGGAAGGTCGGACTGGAGGAAGAAGAGGGACTCGTCACCAAGACAACGACCGGGTACCTATTTTTTTTTTAATCAGCAGCCTCTTTTCTCTATCAGTGATTGATAGAGACAAGTGGCTGCCGGTTAGTGTAATATTTCTGTAATGTATTTCTGCCCGCCCAGCCGTTGCTAGGCAACGGCTCCGTCACACACGAACGGCACACGGATGCCTTCCGTGTGCCTTCAGTTTTGTTGACGGCCCCATTGACTTGCATGGGCCTCACGGTCACCGAATCTCGGACCAAAGTAGGAGATGCTCAACTTTGGATCGGAAAGGAGCAACGGGACCGTCAAAAAAACTGAAGTGTGCATGGCCCCATTGAAATGAATGGGTCAGGGTGTTAGCCGTCAGAAAAACGGCTAGCACCCTGAAGAAAAACACTGAAGTGGGCATGGGGCCTTAACGTGAACGTTTTTTTTCACTGGATCACTCTGATGAATGCCTCCCTTTGGCCATCCGTCACCCATAGACTCATAGTCATGGTAAACAAAAACCGTATACATTTAACGTATTGTTTTTTTTACTGGATGACTTTAACAAATGCCTCCTGTCGGCCATCAATCACCAACAGACTCCCATGTTAAAATAACGTGTGTGTTAGCATATACTTTTTTTTACTGGATAGCGCAAGATTGTATTGATTTGGTTTCATGACAAATTGTATTAGTTAACACAATTAAAGAAAAGTTAAGAGTGGATACATCTATATATTCTTTCTCTTCATGAAAATCTGAGATGCATGTTCATAGATTCCTTTAATTCTACATGCTCCTTCAAGTGTCTTAATTTTCAGTTGTTAATGTTCCTTATGAAAAGAGGAAACGTATTCATATAAGAATCACTTCTATGTAGAGGATTGTACAGAATGCCTGAGAGGGGATACTGTCAAGTGTTGTCATTGCTCCCCTAGAGAGGTCAAACCAACAGATGTTAACATGCCGAGCTACAGCTCAGGGCTCTGCGGTCGAGGAATCCATACCAGCCTCCTAATTACAGTAAAGCGAGTAATGAGCAGTGACATCTTCATGCCTGGACCGGTCTATCCATAACCGAGATGTAGGAGTTCCCTGAAGCGCATACATAGGCCTTAAAATTACATATCATCGTGAAAATATATAAAACCCATATTATATAAATGGCATGTTCATTAAAACTGAAATTGTCTTTAAAGGTAGACAGTATCAAGGTAAAGAAATGGCCTATAGTGGAGATGCATCACACCGACCAGTAAGATGTATTTACACAAATTACTCGAAGGACTATTTGTCCTTCTACAGAAGGTTCAAGGTCACGGTGAGCTCCCATACTGTAGGTCTGTTAGTATCTCACATTCAACTGTAAGCAAACTTATTGCAGCAGAGTTCACATGTAACACATCAATACTTGTGATTTCTTAGGTTGTAGTCATAAAAAATAGCTGCCGCCTTTTTACTACCTTACGTTAACAGAAGTGCCTTGTATTACAAATTGCATATAATGCTTTCTGCTTAGTTTATAGTTAATGTGTAGTTCATTTATTTGCTCCAAGCACTACAACACTTCAACAATGTCCAACAGTTTTTCCTAATGTTAATAATCCAGAGTCAGGCTAATATTGCAACATCTCGGGATTTCCCGTATATACCTGTCCTTAGAAGAACAAATAATAGTGATTCCAAAACTGTGTGAGTCTTTGTTCGCTCCCCCTAATTCTCCTTGTCTCAGTTCCGTTTTTAGCAATAAATCAGGAATAAAGAATCTCAGAGAGAAGGGCTTTATGGCAGAAATTTTGTACACCTTTGAATGTTTGTGGTTTTTTATTAGTCATCAATGTGTTTTGTGATTTTAAGTCCTTTTTAAATTGACCTTTATTAAAAACAAATTCACTTTTTATGATACACCTTCTATGTATCCTGTTGTGTGTGTCAGACAACAAATCTAGCTTCCCAGCAGAGCCCTCAGTTCAGCTGAACTGACGGAAATGGCTGAGAGAGAACGATACAGCTTTTATGCATACAAGATACATAGAAACGATATTGCAAAAAGTTATTTTTTTTCTAAAAGTCAAAAAATGCTTAAAATGACAACACACATTAGTTAAATAAAAATTTTTAAAAAAAATTAAAAGGGTTTCCATTGCCTTTCACAAATCTAGAAGTAGCAATCGCTTTTTGACCCTGTTCCAAAATCTATAATAGGGACCCCCAATTATCATACAAATCAGACAGGGCCAGGATCAATATGTGACTGTCCTGCAGTTACAGTGAAGGAAATAAGTATTTGATCCCTTGCTGATTATGTAAGTTTGCCCACTGTCAAAGACATGAACAGTCTAGAATTTTTAGGCTAGGTTAATTTTACCAGTGAGAGATAGATTATATTTAAAAAAAAAAAAACAGAAAATCACATTGTCAAAATTATATATATTTATTTGCATTTATCTATGTCCCATTTTTTCTGTTTGTATTCCACAGTTTTCATCCGTGTGAATGTAATCCTTCATGGTGAAGGACACTTTTTGTAGCTGCTCTCTGCTCTGGCTAATAGATGTTTGCTGAATGGGACACCCTCTCTATTAACCAAAAATTCCCTAGTAGTGTATTTAAAAAAAAAAATATATAAAAAAAAAAAAAAAACTGGATTTCTAAATGTGAAAATTTGCAAAAGTGTATAATATAGATACCGATACGAGTAGAGGCGGGAGTTGAAGCTCGTGGGTCCCAATGCTAAATTCGTAACAGAGCCTCTCCTCTATCATACTACCTCATATGGGGCAGACAAACCTTTTGGGCATTCTCAAACTCCAGGGCCTGGGTGTGATTAGAACAACTGCACCTCCTATAGTTACGTCTGTGCACACAAGCTTGTAAGTGACTGCTGACTAACCAGTCACAGACTGAGTTCTTTGTTGCTATCAAAGTTGTCCACTGATAGCACCAGGAATTATTTTGTTCAGTCCATGGGGCACTCATATGTACATTACATCCTATCATTAAATGATTAGTAATTAGAGATATATTAGAGCTTGATATCTGCGATTATATAAAAGGTCAGTCTGCGGCAGTCTAACTTCAGTCTGTCCACAAGTAATCCTCAGCTTTCCAAAAGAACAATGATTATAGTAGACTGGTGGGAAAGTTTACGGTCTTCATATCGTATCAAGGTGAGATTTTACTACTACTATGTCGTTTTGATCATTTAGCGTGGCAGGAGATAATTTAAATACAATAAAATATCCTGGTGCCTGACTCAAGGTTACTATGTGAGGAGCGTACACAGCAGCAGGTGACAGATCAGAAGAAAGTAACCTTCACCCCACACACGGCTGATTACTTGGCAGCTTTCTTCATTTAACGAAAGCTTCATGTTCTCCCAGGACAATGTTTCCTTAATATAAACAAAACTTTGACTTAATTTCTTTGTGGAAGAGCATAAAAAGTTATTTCACATAATAGAAATACACAGGGTATTTACGTCTGGTTCCTTTCTCTGGTTCATCTTTGCTTTACTTTTGATGATTGAGTATTTGAATGGATACCAACTTTCCAAACAATTTAAGCTAATTTTGTTATTTAAAAGTACAGTTAAAAATTGTTGTTTAAGTCAGGCAAATTCTCTATGAAGTTAGTGTCACTAGGTAAATCTAGACAAAAAGGTGAAAAACACGGCGCCACATGGCGCAGGTCACAAAATGTAAAGGTAGAGCAAATGACATGTATTAGTGACTGCTCACCTATTGAAGTTGTGTTGCGACAGGCACAACACAGGTAAAGTCGGAATGGGTGTATATGATGAAACTGCAGCTAGGTTCAGGAGTCGGTCGCCTGAGCAAGGGAACCGCTGGATATATGGAAAAAGGTGAACCCAGAAATAGCGCTGCTATCATCCAAGGAAGGTCATATAATTATTAGTAAAAATCTTATTTTATTGTGTTGTCAAGCTAAATCATCCTCTAGTTACAGAGACGCAAAGACGTATTGCAGGAAGTGGGGTGGTGTATCGTTACAACCTGTCTATAGAAGTCTATGGAGAGGGGAAGGGAGAACAGGAGGAGGGAGCAGAGTCAGAGACACAGACATGCTGCTCATAGAAGTCTATAGAGAGGGGAGGGGTAGCAGGAAGAGGAATCTGAATCAGAGACAGACACGCTGCCCATACAAGTTCATGGAGAGGGGTAGGGAAAAATATAAGTCTATTGAGAGAGGAGAGGGGAGCAGGAGGAGGGAGCAGAGTGAGAGAAAGACACACACAGATGTGCTGCTGCATCCTCTTCAGTGTTTTATCTCCCCCCAGTGCTGGATTCACAGCTACACTGTTTATTACTGCTGTATAATATCCTCCATACTGCTGCTGCTTCTAAATATATGTGATAGATATAGGAGAGCAGGATTTTCCTCTTCTATGTGTATAGTGTATAGAAGACATGATAGCATTTAGCCTCCAACTACTAGCTGAGAGAAAACTGAGAATTAGAGATAGAAAATGCAGAGGAGACAAATGGCATATACAAGTCATATAATGGCCAGAAATAGTTTTATTCTTCATGCACACACATATGACAGCTTATTTAGAAAAGTCACCTGAAAAATTAGGTACCCTTTAAAAAAAAAATGTCAATTTGTATTATATTCTCTTTCCTTTTACTGGGTAACCTACATGAATCACCACCAGGGAAAAGGTGCAGTGTTTGAGAAGTAGCATGTGCAAGTTCATGAAGGTTATACATGGGCGTGGAGGGTTTGGTAACAAACTTAGTCTTCCAAAAGGGCAAATATATATGGTGTTTAAATGTAAATGTTCAACAACATATTCTTGAATGTAAATCTTCAACAATATGAGGTCCAGAAATGGATCATAGAAGAGAAACAGATAATTTATTTTTGTTCGCTTTTTGTAAATGTATGTAGTTGCATATATTTTAGGGCTTGTTACTCATATTACAGGATGGTGTTTGTACGATGGAGGGTCTCACTAATTTATTGTGTAACATGCACTGTATTTTTAAAAAGTGTGTGTGTTCCCCCCCCCCTCCCACACCCAAATGTTAATGTGAACCTTGCTAAAACCAATGAATGCATTGTGGGCCCTTGCAGAATGATGTTTTTCTTTTTTTTCTGTACTACATAAAAGTCTTTATGTGACTTGGTTGGTTAGAACCTAAACCGCATTACAAAGCATCTGTCCTTATTTATGGTTGGATGTTATATTTTACACATCACATATTACACTAAATGTTCTCCCTGAAAACTGATATTGGTGTAATACAAGTTGATGCAGCACATGTACTTTCATGATGTGATACTATTAACATTAATCTAAGGAATATAGCAAGGACCGAATGGATAAAACAATGGATCAAAATCCCTGCCTGGTGTTTTAATTTGCACATTGTATATGCTCTATACAAGCAAACATAGGCAACTTGTCCAAGCCTCGGGCGTAACAGAGAAAATCAATCCCAATTGAATCAGGGGTAAATCGATTTCTTCAGCTCCGGCACAGATCAAATTTACAAGCTTATAGGGTCACATAGATGTCCGATGTAAGAACCACCACATGTCCTCTCATCTCCGTTTTCACAAAACATGATGTGAAGATAAATATTTTAAGGACTTCTTGGCTATATGAGCTGTATACAAGACTTCTCCAGGGAAAACCTCACTACCGTCAGCACCTGCGTGATGGATCATTCATTTTTGCCAGAGGATCCAGCATTGTTACTACAGTAAGACTTGGACCAAAGCAACGGCCAGAGAAGAAATGACATTGAAACTGCTACTGCTGTGGCCGTAAATAAAGACAATATCCGCAAAACCAGGAATTCATGAGGAGAACATTAAAATAATTATGCAAAGCAAGAATACGTTTTCCCACAACCCTTGACCCAGTATTTTTTCTCTCTTGTACAATGAAGTAAATCCATTTATTTTTTTCCCTAACTTCTTTTTCAGATTAAAGTCTCTCTAATGAAACTGCGGCTAATGTTAAACTCTCACTCATTTGTGAGTTTAATGAGATAGACACGTCAGCTACAAAGAAACATTTATGTGGGACTCAAATGCTTTATGGGACCTTGCCACCCCTGTGATAAGGACAAGGTGGTAGGTATGGTGATTATGAAGGGTCATTTTCTAGGTCTTCTATAATAAATATTATCTTCAGCAATGTGTATCACCAATAAAGCTGCCAGAGATGATGATCCTAAGCAAGACCCTGCTACCCAATGACCATTTCTCTGGGTTGATGTAAAAATTTTTGCTGCATCCCTGGGCATACTTAGGTCTTTGCTATGGCAATAGGGGTTTGGTTTTATAGAAACAAAAATACTAATCTCCAAGTTTGGGACAACACATTGGAGGACTGTCATAGATTAACAAAACAATATGCAACAGAGAAGCCTGCTGCTTATCGATAACTTATTTATTAACTTTTTTAACTCTTTGGAAACGGGAAAAAACAACAACAAATTTTGCATTGTTTCTTTTTGCGTTATACATTTTGCATCATTAATCGCGAAGAATAAAGAACATATCTTTATTCTACGGATCAGTACGATTACGGCGATACCAAATATGCCTAATTTTGTCGCCGCATTTCAAGAGCCATAACATTTTTATTTTTTTCATTTTTGCAGCCATATGTGGGCATGTTTTTTGCCGGGCAAGTCACATTTTTTTTTTAATACAACCATTTTGAGGGGGAAATAGAAGAAAAAAACAATTCCAATATTGTTTTTTGCAGGCGGTTTCTTGTTCTGTTTATCAGGCCATTTAAGGAACATGTACACTTTTGCTAAATAAATCCAAATTTTTTTAATTGAACACCTTTTTTTTTTGTAAATAAGTGGAGGCTTGAGAAAGACCCTCCACTTGTCACGGGTCGAAACGTTGCCATTTTTTTACTGGATGTTTGACTAATAAAAGAACATATTGATTGAAACTTGGGAGACGTGTGCTGCTGTTCACCACACTTTTTTCTGAATATACACAGGATATGTCATAAATGTCAGATAGATGCGGGTCCCACCCCTGGGACCCGCACCTATCTCTATAACAGGGCCCCCTAAACCCCATTCTACTGCTCTGTGTTGTGGCACATCTCCGACCATGAATTAGGGAAACAGCGTAGCTCGCTGAGCTACGCTGTTTCCGTAAGTCCCATAGAACTGAATAATAGTTACAGAAACAGCGCAGCTCGCATGCTACACGGCTTCCGTAACTGCCATTCACTACTAAAGGGCTTACGGAAACAATGTAACTCAGCGAGTTCAACCACACGCTTCAACCACAACACAGAGCAGTAAAACGAGGTATAGGGGGCCTCGTTCTAGAGACAAGTGCGGGTCCAAGAGGTATGACCCGCATCTATCTGACATTTATGACATATCCTCTGGATATGTCATAAATGTCTTTGATGGGAAAACTTTTTTAAAAGAATGCTACTGACCTACGAACAGTGGTAATAAAAGTCAATTTTTTCAATACAATGATAAATGTATTTACTACTGTATCCTTATACATAGATATACACAGCTGGTATGACTGGTTTATTTCCCCCTAGCTTCCTCTATTCAGAGGATTTTCATAACAGAATAGCCCTCACAGGAACAAAGGGGAACCGCATTAATGGAAATTCTCTAATTGCTTCTCACTGAATTACTCCAGGTAGTCATAGAAGTGTCCTCAAAATAGGGACGGATGGGCCAATCAATTTCAAATTTTCTGTGTTAACCCTAAAATTTGCAGCAAACTATATACTGTTGAAAAACAGATCACGGTAATTTCCCTGTGATAGCAGCAGAGCGGGGAAAACATTTGGAAGTCACGCAGCAGTACATACTTAAAGGGGTTGTCTCATGAAAAAAACTCCTTTTCAAAAAGAAGCCAGCTCTCATGCTATCGCCAGGGTAAGCTGCAGCTAGCAACACAGTTGTACATGCCAGCCATGCCTGCCAGAGCAGGAGCCACTCTGAGGCCCCATGCACACGACTGTAAAAACGCCTGTAATTATGGGCCCATAGACTTCTATTGGCCATGGGTACCTTCCCGTTTGCGTACGGGAATGTTCCCGGGCTGTTGAAAAATATAGAACATCTCCTATTTCAGGCTGTAATTACGGCACGGGCAGGCCCATAGAAGTCTATGGGGAACCCGTAATTGCGGGTGGCTACGTGTGTGCACCCGTAATTACGGGAGCGTTGCTAGGTGACGTCAAAGATTTAAGTTTTTGAATAAAGAGAAGCAGAGAAAATGGCGTCTGAGCGATAATGTTTTAAGGGGTTTGGACATGATTGGGACATTTCCATCCCCCTTTTTTTACGGGTCCGTAAATAAGGGTGAAATACGGATAACAACGGACCAGTATTTCCGGGCACAGGTCCTTAGATACATTGTTAAATACGGGTTAAAAACATGTGACAAAGTACCCGTATTTACGGCCAGTATTTACGGGAGGGAAAAAATATGGTCGTGTGCATGGGGCCTTACAGAGCGACACTCCATTCAGACACAAAGAGGGGGTCCTAAACTGGGCTAGCAGTTCTCAGATCTCTATGGATACCAGATTTCTTAATGTCTTTACTTCTGGTGTTGTCACCCATTCTAATTTATTATTTCTAATTTATTATGTGATTGATATTACTGTAATCCTATGTGTTAGGCTATGTTCACATCTGCGTCAGGGCTCCGTTCCGTCTGAGCTTTCCGTCGAAACGGAGCCCTGACTGACACAAACTGAAACCAAAGGTTTCCGTATCCATCACCATTGATTTCAATGGTGACAGATCCGGTGCCAATGGTTTCAGTTTGTCGCCGTTGTGCAAGGGTTCCGTAGTTTTGACGGGATGAATACCGTAATCGACACCGGATCCGTCACCATTAAAATCAATGGTGATGCAAACGGAAACCTTCAGTTTCAGTTTGCGTCAGCCAGGGCTCCGTTCCGACGGAAAGCTCAGACTGAACTTCGGAATGGAGCCCTGACGCAGATGTGAACGAAGCCTTAGGCACACACAGGACTCGCTCTCTGGTTAAACATTTGAGTAACGTTTAAGATACTGTACTGGAGAAAGTAAAAATATGCTTATGTGCCACTTACGCTATGCTCACACAGTCATTTTTTGACGCAGAGTTTTTTGGAGGCAGAAAAATCTGCCTCAAAATTCCTGAAGGAATTCCAAAAAAAACACTTTCTTTGCTGCGTTTCTTGCAGTGTTTTTTGTCCGCGGCCATTCAGCGCTACATCCAAAGAACGCTTTCTATGCCTCCCATTGATGTCAATGGGAGGTCAGAGACAGAAACACAGGTAGAAAGAGCATAATGTTTTTTTTTCCTGCGAGTGTTTTTTTTAGGCTCATGGGAAAAAAATGCCTCCATCTCCTATTGATTTCAATGGGAGGCAAAGGCCTTTTTTTCCCTGTGATTTCGGGCACTTTTTGGTGCTGTTTCACGTCAAAAACAGCGCCAAAAACTCTGTGTGAACTAGCCCTAACAATGGTTGAGTTCAAACAGAAAACTTGCTCAACATTAATTTCAGCATGCAATTTAGTATAGGAGAAGTTCAGACTGAAATCAAATACTGTATGGAATAAAGTATTGGGACACACCTCTTAATCATTGAATTGAGGTGTTTCATTCAGTCCCATTACCACAGGCGTATAAAAGCCAGCACCTCGCCATGCAGTCGCATTTACAAACATTTGTGAAAGAATGGGTCGTTCTGAAGAGCTCAGTGAATTCCAGCGTGGTCCTGTAATAGGATGACACCATTGCAGCAAGTCAATTCATGAAATTTCTTCACCCCCTAGATATTCCACGACCAACTGTGAGTGGTATTATTGCAAAGGGGAGCGTTTAAGAACTCAGCCACGAAGTGTCAGATCGACAAATTACAGAGCGGAGTCGCCGACTGCTGAGGAGCATAGTGCAAAAAAGTCGCCAACTGCTGACTTAATAACTGCAGAGCTCCAAACCTCCCGTGTCATTAACATCAGCACAAAAACTGGGCGCTGGGAGCTTCATGGCATGCGTTTCCACGGGCGAGCAGCTGCATGCAAGCCTTACATCACACTGCACAATGCCAAGTGTCGGATGGAGTGGTGTAAAGCACGCTGCCACTGGACTCTGGCGTAGTGGAAACGTGTTCTTCTGTGGAGTGACGAATCATCCTTCTCTATCTGGCAGTCTGATGGACAAGTCTGGGTTTGGCAAATTCCAGGAGAAAGTTTCCTGTCCGACAGCATTGTGTCAACTGTAAAGTTTGGTGGAGAAGGGATAATGCTATGGGATTGTTGTTCAGACCCTTTAGTTCCAGTCAAGAGAAATCCCAATACTTCAGGATACCAAGACATTTTGGAAATTGTATGCTACCAACTTTGTGGGAACAGTTTGGGTTTCGGCTCTTTTCTGTTCCAGCAAGAATGTGCCCCAGTGCACAAAGTTAAATCCATAAAAGCATAGTTGGGAGAGTTTGGTGTGGAAGAACTTGACTGGCCCTCACAGTGCCCTGACCTCAACCCTATCGAACACCTAAGGGATGAACAAGAACGGCGATTCTGAGCCAGGTCCTCTCGTCCAACATCAGTGTCTGATGCTCTTATGGATGAATAGGTAAAAGTTCCCACAGACATACTCTAAAATCTTGTAGAAAGCCTTCCCAGAAGAGTGAAAGCTGTTATATTTGCAAAGGGGGGACAAACTCCATATTAAGAATGGGATGTCCTAAAAGCTCCTGTAAGTGTCATGTGTAGGTGTACCAATACTTTTGTCCATATCATGTATGTACAAGCAGAAGTAATGCAAACCCAATAGAGTTTAGGGAAACGTTCTGTATGCCATGCACATTCTGAGTTGTCAGTATGACAGGGACAGCTGGGGACAGCTTTGACCTGTAGTGTCATAGAAAAACAAGTGCGTGCAGTTTGTCATTACAACCACTTCACGAGAGTTTCTTAAGAATGAGTTCAGATGGTCACACAGTGCTTGTGCTGACCTCATGAACTTTTCTAACATCACATTGCCTCCTACATTAGTGTTTTACTCCATCTGAAATAGTAAATCACACACTTTACCAGTGCACCAAGGTCACAGCCGATTTCCCATTGGAAGAAAACGCCGCTCAAACATCGGCTAAAAGTGAAAGGTCATTTCCCAAGGTAATAAAGGGGAAATTCAGGCATAATGATCTTCTCATCTGTTTGCATGTCTGAGTGAGAGGGCTGACCAGTCGAGGCCTGTTTAATGAAGTCATTATGATGGACATGTCACTGCAGCGGCCCGTGATTGTACGCCCAACTCAAATGACGGTCAGCACGGAGTCGTGTAAACAGATGTAGGGGGGACCTCCACAGCGACGACAAGGGAATAGTGAGGAATGATAATAATAAGTATATTGAGAGGTATATTTTATAGAGGCTTTCATTCTGGTAGTCTATCCGAGATGTACTGTATGTATAAAATACAGAAGCTTATGGGTGCGGAGAGAGCCCACTATAAAAGTATTATAATAATTATTATTATATTAGCCAATATTAATTATTAGTAAAATTAACCAAGATTTTATTTGTGAATAATCATATTTCTCTGTCTTGTTAGCAATCAAAACCTTCAAAAATCCCAAAAAAGCATGGAATCTGTGTGGCTCAAAAATGTAAAAAAATTATAATATTCTGTGACATTTGTTAATACAAACCTAATGGTTTCATATCAAAAACACTGCCTTGCTATTCCAAAGAAAAACCTCTATCAACAGAGATACTATGTCCCCGTCGATACCCTACCCAAAGCTCTGGCTGTGTACGGAATCTTCAAGGTAAAATAAAAAAAGAAAGAAATAATTATTGTACATATTAATCCAAGTTCCAATGCTGAGGACCAAACACTAACCCAGGCGCTAGTGCCCAGAAGTGTTGCTGGAGCCTCGCAATATGCACCACCAGCCCATCACTAGAACACTGGGGCAGATTTAATACTGTTTCTGCGTCTATAATTTGTCAAAAAAATGTGCCAAATTTTGGTGCAACTTGACACACTTTGGTGCATTTCATTTTAGACTAATTTAAGAACAGATGTTTGAACCTCACAAGACACTTTTTAAAAGGTGTCTTGAAAAGGGGGCGTGAAAATCTGGCACAAAATTTGGTTGCAAAATTAGCCAAATACTAAGGTGGTATAGGAAGGAGAAAAGTGTCTAACAGGTCAGGCAAGATGCGCCAAATTTATCATAGAGCGTAGACCACTGTGATAAATTTGGAGCATCTTCTGAGGGTCTGGTCTAAGTTTACACTGTCTAAAATTTAGACAGCAATAGTAAACCTGCCCCAAGTGATACCACTGCATCTCGTGCAGTGAGGAGGAACCCCCGTTCTAGAGATTGGTGGGGGTCCCAGTAATTATATATGTATGACCTATCCTGTATATAGGTGATAAATGTTCTTTGTGGTAAAACCCCTGAAAGGCCTCCTTCACACACAGATTTTTTTTTTGCCAATCTAAACGGCATCATAAAAAGCATCTAAAAACGGTAGCGCTATTAAAATGGAACATTTTTTGGTAGGGTTTTTCATTTTGTAAATGCGTTTTTCTGGTGTTTTTGAAGTCCTATGAAAAAGTCTAAAAATACGGCTGAAAAATATGCCATACCCTGAGCTTACAAACGCAGTTGTGTGCAGTTCATTTTAGATTTTACGATAGACTTTAGTGTAACTTCTGGCCGCACTAAACAACGTAACTAAAAATGCTGCAAAAAACGCTATTAAAAACACACAAAAATGCAGCAAAACGCGGTGTGTGAATCCAGCCTAAATGTATCAGACCATGCACCGCATCACATAGCTCTCAGCCTTCTACAGGATGTTGCCCTTCTCCGTCTAAATCATTAGTTCGTGTCTACACCATGCAGGACAAGCCTGAGAAAAGAAATGTTTCTGTTACCCAGCTGGTGAAATATTCAGCATTCACTACGTTCCCAGGCAGACTTCCTGGCTGCCTGCTCCTTCCTTCCCCTCGCTTGTGTATCTTTGTCCTATTTGCAACAATTCAAACTTCCTATAATCTTAATATACAGAAATGAATCAAAACGTTCCGAACTCCGCGCCTGGACTGTATTTCTTTAAAGAACAATAGCACCTATCAGGATGTCAGTCTTTGGTTCTGTTCATATCATTTGGGCCATACATGGCATTCATCTGAAAAATGCAAAGACTACAGTATTTTATTTTTTCCCCAAAAATAATTAAGCAGACGAACCAAACGTAAGGCTTACGTAAAAGAGATCTGAATGTATACCAAATGTATACCAACTGTATACTTTTACAACAGGAGAACCCTAAAAATAAACTTATACCTAGAAAGACATACGTTTGAATAACTTTTTCATCAGAATCTTTTTTTTTTCCGCCTCAACTGTATGGCCCGCTATATGTTATGATTGTGGCCGTATTACTAAATTGTTTAATTTGTACTTTGCAGCCCATTGCAACACTCCAGGCAAAAGTAATACATTTGAGCAGGGCTGTAGGGGACTTGCATGATATAGGCATTAAGGGCATGGCTGTAGGGGACTTGCATGATATAGGCATTAAGGGCATGGCTGTAGGGGACTTGCATGATATAAGCATTAAGGGCAGGGCTGTAGGGGACTTGCGTGATATAGGCATTAAGGGCATGGCTGTATGGGACTTGCATGATATAGGCATTAAGAGCACGGCTGTAGGGGACTTGCATGATATAAGCATTAAGGGCAGGGCTGTAGGGGACTTGCATGTTATAGGCATTAAGGGTATGTTCACACGTAGTCAACAAAAACGTCTGAAAATCCAGAGCTGTTTTCAAGGGAAAATAGACCCTGCTTTTCAGACGTTTTTTGACCAACTCGCATTTTTCGCGGCGTTTTCACGCCGTTTTCGCTGCGTTTTTTACGTCCGTTTTTGGAGCTGTTTTCATTGGAGTCTATGAGAAAACAGCTCCAAAAACGTCCAAAGAAGTGTCCTGCACTTCTTTTGACGAGGCTGTATTTTTACGCATCGTCGTTTGACAGCTGTCAAACGACGACGCGTAAATAACAGGTCGTCTGCACAGTACGTCGGCAAACCCATTCAAATGAATGGGCAGATGTTTGCCGACGTATTGTAGCCCTATTTTCAGACGTAAAACGAGGCATAATACGCCTCGTATACGTCTGAAATTTGGCCGTGTGAACATACCCTTAGAGCACGGCTGTAGGGGACTTGCATGATATAAGCATTAAGGGCAGGGCTGTAGGGGACTTGCATGATATAGGCATTAAGGGCAGGGCTGTAGGGGACTTGCATGATATAGGCATTAAGGGCAGGGCTGTAGGGGACTTGCATGATATAGGCATTAAGGGCAGGGCTTGAGGGGACTTGCATGATAAGGGCAGGGCTTGAGGGGACTTGCATGATATAGGCATTAAGGGCAGGGCTGTAGGGGACTTGCATGATATAGGCATTAAGGGCAGGGCTTGTATAGCAGTGCATGATATAGGAATTGAGGGCAGGTCTTGAGAGGGTGGTGCATAATATACCGTAGGTATTCTCTTTTTGGTGTTCTTTGAATACCTGTGACATACCCTACCCTCAGGGTCCGTACCAGGTATAACACAATGGGAGGGAATTTATGGAGCCATCTACTCGTTTTCTGGAATAGAAATGTAGCAGTTTGTGCAAAAACTAGCTATTTGTGCAAGAATTTGGAAACTGTTTAGCGGGAAGGGGCTGGGCCACCAGGGCCGGATAACACTGGTGTTTTCAGAAGTGTTTTTCTATGCCATTTCAATTGCCAGAAAAAAAAAATACGTGAAAGAGGCCTAAAACTGTTGAACAAGAGAATTTTAACATAAGAGGAATACAATAGGTTGTTTCTATTTTACAAAATTTGACCCAATTTCCGATAATAAGGTTTTCTGTAAGGATAAATTGTAATGGTAAACATAGTGTAAGCAGCAAAAGAAAATATTAGGATAGATACCTTAAATAGCAGCTCTCAATACATGTCTGATTTACCAAACACCTGTATTATCCATAAAATACATATTCTGTTTTAGCAAATACTAATTCTTTTTTTGAACACTGCATTGTGCCGTTCCTCTGTTATTCCTCCTGGAAATGTATGAATAAATTGACGACTGGATGTCACAGTTCTCCTTGTCAATGGGTTATGTCCCTACATACTCTGTCCAATCAGTGCTGATATTGTCAGACTGTATAGGGACATACACAATTGACAAGGGGAATGTAACCACTAAGTTGTCAATATATTCATACACTTCCAGGAGGAATAACAGAGGGACATTACAATGTTAATTTCTAAGAAAAAAATCTCTCGAGAACACGCTGTCTGCACTGCCAGAAGCTGGGCGTTCTGAAGAGAAGTGGATGATACTTCTCGTCAGAACGCCCAGCTAGTAAAAGTAGTAAAAACGCCCCGATGTACGCACATAATACACGCCCACTTGGACTTTTACTTTAAACACACCCACTTGGACTTTTGCAAGCCTCATTTGCATAAATACAAAAATGGTCATAACTTGGCAAAAAATGCTCATTTTTAAAAAATAAAAACGTTACTGTAATCTACATTGCAGCGCCGATCTGCTGCAATAGCAGATAGGGGTTGCAAAATCTGGTGACAGAGCCTCTTTAAGCTGCGCCCCTGCCGACAGAAGAGAAAAAAACCTCCAAAACACTTGTCAAAAATGTTTGTGTAATCCACTAATTGACTTGGCTGCGCTAATAAAAACAAGTTCATTTTTCCCAGTCCAAAATAAAAACTTATAACTGTATCACATTGGCCAATCTGCCCACTATAAAGTTTTTTTTCTAATTGGCAGAGAACTGCAGCATATGCTCTCAGACGCAAATGGACATACTAGCAGTCATGTCCACAATATCCTAATGCGTATGCTCTAAAATCCGCTCTGTAATGCTAGAGCAAAGACAATAGAAGGCTTAGCTTATTAACTAAGTTATAGTGACAGCCCCCCGCAGTGACGCGCCACACAGCAGTCCCTTTGGCCTAGTCTACCAATGAGTCCCCGACACCACCTCACACCATGTGGCGTATGACGTGCCGACACAGCGGAGAAGGAGCAGCTCAGTGTCACGTGCAGCTTACCAGGAAAGTACTCAACTAGCGGGATCATGTGACTACTATATTAGTAAATTCTTTTATTTTACATCATACATGTTCTGATCATACATTTTATGACTTCGGATAAATTATTTAGCAAAATGGCTGCTGATAAATATTCATGGTAGGTTTAGCCCTTGTCCAGCCCCCTCCAAATACAGGATTCAGCAGCTAATTGGTCAATCATGGGACCTCACATACTCTGCTTAGCTACACTGAATTTGATTGGTTACTGCAGCTCCAGCTGGTAGAATCATTCAGACACAAGCCGGCCCTAGAGACTCACTTCAAAGGGAAAGTACGGTACCTGGAAAATTCTGCAAAAAGACACTAAAAAGTCAAAGAAATAATTTGCCTGAATGTCCACAAAGGAATAAATCATAAACTAATACTAAACATTGGTGACAGAAACACAAATCGAAAATTCACCAGTACATATAACGCCTTGCTTGTTTCTCTCCAGTTGAAGGGGTATTCCGGTTACGTTAAATAAAGTTTATAATATCCGATCCCAAAAAATATAAAACTTATCAATTGAAAATTGATATCTTTTATGGGCGCTTCGTCGATTGCTTTATTCTTGTCTCTATGGGCAACGTCCTACACACTCTTTACAAGGTCCGGCCAAGAATGCGCAGTAGTTCACGAAGCAGCCACATTTACTGTATAGTATGATTCGTGAACGCACATTGGCGAGCCAATACGCAGTCTGCTTATCCTTATCCTGTCACATAGGCTTCTCAGGAAGAGACATAACTAGAAAACAACTGCATACAAATGTTAACATTTCATTATCAGACATCTCAATGATGTTATATTAAGGTAGAATTCCCTTTACTTTCCTAAAAAATATTCAATTATTTGGCTTCCTGGAAACTTTAGTTTCACATTTGCCAAATCCTACATTAACAATTTTAATTTTTGCTTCGATATTTAATTAGTGCTAATATTACTAGAACTAATGACTGCCATGTCTCTATGGTTACAATTACATTTGAGTTCCTTACAGCGCATTATTTACAGCCTATGTACTGTATAGTGTGCACACCTGGTATATAAGCATTGCCTTCCAATTCTTCATCATTAAAGCACAGCAGTAAAATGCAGCTTTATAAAATCATTTCTTTCTGTGAGGCTGTTAGAGAAAATTGGAAAATCACACCCCTAAATATATTTTCCATGGATTTAATATTTGGGACCAGAAAACTTTGAAGTGGCGAATCCTATTTAAATTTCCAAGTTCTGAGTAGTCCCCTTTTTTTACCTGATGTGTCCCGCTGTGCACTTAAAAATCTAAAATACAGGATTATTCATACTGCATGACCTGAACCCCCCTATGGAAAAGGAACCCGTCATCTCTATTATGCAGGCCTTACGGAGCGCATCATAAAAATGTAACTTGTGATTTCAGCGGTCTGTCACTAATGTGCTACAGTTAAGTCGTTTTGGAGAACTTACACTATAAGGGTATGTTCACACAGGGTGGATACGCTGCGTAAAGGCACACAGCGTATCGGCCCCGGACGCCACAGGGAATTCCAGCTGAAATAAAAGGCATCAAATTGTGGTGCAGTTTTTCGTCCAGAATGTCCGCTGCGGAAAACAGCACGTAAAAAAAAAATATAGTCTATACTTAGCAATGGCAACTCGTCCCTCTGATGTCCTGCAGCCCAGCCTCCTGGGATGATGCTTCATCCCATGCTACCGCTGCAGTCTGTGATTGTCTGCAGCAGTCACATGAGATCCCTGGAGGTTGGTCTGGACGCAGGAAAATTCAGATCATGGTAAGCATAGGCTTTTTTTTCGGAATTACGATTTTTGCGGTGGAATCACAGCTTTTCCTCTGCAAAACAACTCAACATCTGCATACATATTTGTTGTGGGTTTTACCTCCCCATTGAATTTAATGGGGGAAACCCGCAACAGAAAACCAGCGTTTCCGCAACATAAATTTACAAGCTACAGATTAAAAAAAACGCACCGCAGGTCAATTCATAAACGGTCAAGGGACAATTTAAAGGAATGGCTCTGTTAACCAGTATCACATGTAGTCACAGGACCATGCTTCTGGTGTTTATCTCCTGCTTGTGTGACATTCTGTACATTGAACATGTGGTTGTCTCCCCTCTCCCCTCCTCTGACCCACCCTATAGAGTAAAGGATATCACATATCACATGCCTCTTATCTCCACTGCTCCCTCCTCTACCTTCTCTCTCCCTGTTTCTGGAGGGATCATGTTGCACACGCTGGGCAGCAGAGAGTGCAGAGATTAGGCTTTGTGTACATCTGCGTCGGGACTCTGCTCATGGGTTCCATCTGAGCTTTCCATCAGGGCAACCCATGAATGAAATCCAGACTGAAACAGACGATTTCAATGGTGATGGATCTGGTGCAAATGGTTTCCGTTTGTCCCCATTGTGTAAGGGTTCTGTCGTTTTGACGGAATGAATAGCACAGTCGACTATGGTGTTGATTCCGTCAAAACGACGGAACCCTTGAATAACGGTGACAAGCGGAAACGATTTGCACCAGATCCGTCACCATTGAAATTAGTTTGGTTTCCGTTTATGGGTTCCCCTGACGGAAAGCTCAGACGGAACCCATGAACAGAGCCCCGACGCAGATGTGAACGAAGCCTAGGCAGAAGGACAGCAGAGCTATGTCTCAGTAGCAGGTAGTGAGGAATTACAGCACTACCTTACACTTTGTAATAGAGGGGCATGCAGGCAGATGTAAATATAGACAATGTCTGTGGGAGGATAGAGGAATCATGGGAACTGTAGTCCTTTACACGGTGATCCTGCATAGAGCAAGACATACAAAACAGAAAATAACAGTGTGGTACAGAGCTGGGTAAGATAATAAAATAAAATAAAAATTATGGTGGCCTCCTCTGGTCAGCATTCAGACACATATAGGTACTTTTCTGTATTTTTCAAAGCTCATTAAACCCCTTTAATTTCATCATTATTTCACAAAGTGTAGTTTATGCAGCAAACAACAGCTCAGAATACAGACTGTAATGGCAGCAGCACTCCCTCTCTATCAGCAAGAAGTCCCAGCATGAACTACATTACCAAATATCATCTGAATTACATCCAGACAATCATTTGAATTTAAACAAACTCCTTCATAGTTAGTCATTGACTTCCACACTATAAAATGCTCAGCAGTAAATATGTATTACAGATTTGTATTTGAATATATCAGTCGAGATGTACGGTAATCTTCTGGATTCACACCAAAATAAAGGGAAGCCTCTCTAATTTGACAGCATAGGTTAACTTTTGGTGAACCAAAGGGTGAACCAACGCTTGGAATCGAATGCACAACAATTTTCTAATATTGTTCTTTTATGTTAACTGGGAATTCAGATTCATAGCATTCTGTCTGCTGTGTCACTGGCAGAATACAGGCTGCCATAAACAGCTGCCTATGTTCTGTGAGGCTCTCATGGAGCAAAGTGATCTGCTCATAAAGGCAGGAAGTTTATTAGAGAATTGCATATAGAGTAAAATGTATATTTTTCGCTCAACCCAAGTGAACCCCTGATTTTACAGTCCTTACTATAGATACTATGCTCATATTCCACCTAACACCATATTGTTATCATTAGTTACAGATGATATGACCTAGTTGGCTTGGAGAATAATTATCATAATTAACCCAAACAGGCATCTCTAGATTAATTTTGACTGTGGAAGATAATTTTAATAACTATAGCTCAATTTAATAAAAAGTGAGAAAAGAAACTGCAAAAAGACATTAAAAACACACAGGAGACCTCTATTAGCTCTATGCGTGTGACAAATTATGTCACCCTCACATGTGGTTGTTGTGCGCTGGCAGATAATTCTACCGATTCCAAATTTGGTTCTCTAAAAAACATTGCAAATAGAGTTATGAAAATGCTGTGACAAATGAAAAGGTAGATTCACACTTCCCTACATTAGGAGACCAGTAATTTGTTTGCAGGACAATTCTCCATTCACACTGATCCCCTGTGCTGGCCACATACAAAACAAACTGTTTTCTCTAAATCACAAGTCGCTGTTTAGTAGATGTAATTTAGGAGAGAGCCGGACACAATAAGGCTGCGTAGATGGATGCAGACTGATGTAAAAGGCCATTGCATAAAGTGACTGACCTGCGGAGCCGCATCATAATTTGACACCAATAATTGCTCCAGATTGAACGCGACTAAAGATAACAACCATCTGGTCCATTTTCTAAAAGCCATAAAACGTTACATTCAGATTGATCCTCCCCACTCTTATCTACAGGATTATTTACTCTGACCATAAATAAAGCATTTCTAGCACAATCTACCTGAGAGGATATTCTGTGAACTAGACTGTATCAATTTGCTTCCCCCACCCATTTGACCTTTAGATTTTAACATATATTGTTATTATGTGATCACTAAGAAAGATAGGACTAGTCTTTTGCATAATAAATTATATAAATATTGCTAAAATAAATATATGTCGTGTTACGCTCTTTGTAAATAACTGATGAAAACAAAAGGCAATGCAAAGGGCGAAATCCTTAGCAAACAATTCATGGCAAAATCACACGGCTGTACCTAAGAACACATTGTCATATTGTAGTGAGTTGTGCAAATGAGAAACTACTACATCAGTAGCATACCCCGCAATACTGCAAATGCCCAGTTAACCCAGCCAGGGCTGGCTCCAGGTTTATGTGGGCCCTTGGGCAACACAGACTTAGTGGGCCCCTTTGCGGGGGAACTCACTTAAAGCTGCAGTAAAACAGCAGTTTGTGCCCCCATATAGAAGTTAGGCCTCCAGTTTGTGCCCCCATATAAAAGTTAGGCCTTGTTTATGCCCCCATAAAGATGTTAGGCCCCAGTTTATGCCCCCATATATACAGTGCTCTGTGTAGATAATGCCGCACCCCCTGTAGATAATGCCACACACACATCCCCTATAGATAATGCCACACACAGCCCCCTGTAGATAATGCCACACACAGCACCCTGTAGATAATGCCACACACAGCACCCTGTAGATAATGCCACACACCCCCGGTAGATAATGCCACACAACCCCCTGTAGATAATGCCACACACACAGCCCCCTGTAGATAATGCGACACAAAGCCCCCTTTAGATAATGCCACACACAGCCCCCTCTAGATAATGACACACACAGCCCCCTGTAGATAATGCCACACACCCCCTGTAGATAATGCCACACACACCCCCTATAGATAATGCCACACACAGCCCCCTATAGATAATGCCACACACAGCCCCCTGTAGATAATGCCACACACACATCCCCTGTAGATATTGCCATACACTGCCCCCTGTAGATAAAGCCACCAACTGCCCCCTGTAGATAATGGCACACACTGCTCCCTGTAGATATTACCACACGTTGCTCCCTGTAGATATTACCACACACTGCTCCCTGGAGATATTAACACACACTGCTCCCTGTAGATAATACCACACAATGCCCCCTGTAGATAGTGCCACACCCTCCTGTAGATAAAGCCACACACACCTCCTTGTAAATAGTGCCACACACACCCCTCCCTGTATAGCGCCATTGGGGCTCCCTGTAACAGGGATTTCGGTCCCAGAGGAGCACTTGATGTCACAGTCCATATATGGGCAGTGATGTCAGGGCCCCCTCCAAGAGCGGAATCACCAGCAAGAGTGTCGGCAACATTCTGGCTGGGGATTCCGCTCCTGGAGGTGCCATGATGGCAGCATAAGGAAGCACCTGGCGGCCGAGTGAGCCCCCCAAAGGGCAGCGGGCGCTGATCCCGGCCCTGGGTCTGAGCATCTGACTGACTGCTGAGGGGTCTATGGGGAAGAAGTATACTGCAAGTGTGGGTGTCTGACTGACTGCTGAGGGCTCTGGCTCTGAGAACTGAGCAGTCATAGATGCTCAGACACCCCCCTTGCAGATAATCCCCCATAGAACCCTTTGCAGTCAGCAAGATGCTTAGACCCCCTTTGCAAACAGCCAAACCGCCCCCCTTGTGAACAGCCAAAATCCCCCCTTGCTAAAAGTCAACCCCCCTGCTAACGGTCAAAATCCGCTCCCTACTAACAGCCAACCCCCTACTAACAGCCCAAATCCCCCTCTTGCTAACAGCCAAACCCCCCCTGCTAACATCCAAAACCCCCCCTTGCAAACAGCCACACCCCCCCTTGCAAACAGCCAAAATCCCCCCTTGCAAACAGCCCAAATCCCCCCCCCCCCTAGCATCGGCCGGCGATGACGCGGGGGGCGGGGCAGGAGGCTGAGTCTAGTGAGCGGCGCTCAGTTGTTTTAAGACAGCGCTCACCTCAGTCTCAGCCCAGCTACCTCTCCTCAGTGTCTTCTCCCTGGCGCTCCTGCTCCGCTCTGGCGGTGCAGGCAGCGTCAGGGGAGAAAAGGGGTGTGTTCTAGCAGACGTGCCTATCGCCGCACGTCTACTAGATAAGGGATCTTAAAGAAATAGCTCGGCCGCAGCCTGGGGAGGGTAGGGAAAAAATATGGAGAACGGCCCTAAAAGTTTACTGGAGGACCGGCCCAGCCCACCCCTGGACTCCCCGGGGAAGCCAGGACGGCAGCCATGAGAAGAGCCATGATGGCAGCATGAGCACCCGGTGGCCTACTGGACCCCCCTGAGGGTAGTGCGCACCGGGCTGACGCCGGCCCTGAACCCAGTTATCAATGACTGATGAAAAAAATGCAAGGCTACACTAAGGGCTTGTCCACATGTAATGGAATTGCTGCAGAAAATTTCTGCAACATTTCCGTTACAACTAGCAGACATTCCGCTGTGGAAAAACCGCACCATTTCCAGCGTTTTTTACAGCAGAAAATGTTGCAGCAATTAAGTCCACTTTCCGCAGCAGGAATTGAAATGCTGCAGTATGAAAAATACGCACCACAGGTGAATTTCTGTTCAAAAATTTTACGCAGCTTGACATTTGTTAAATCTCACCCACTTTGCTGCTACTATATTCTGCTGCGTATTTTCCGACTGCAATTCCGGATGGAAAATACGCAGCAATTCCGTTACGTGTGGACAAGCCCTAAGCGCATGACTGCGAGGTCGCTATGGTGGCAAGAAATATCCCTGGCAACCGGGTTTTGCTACCTGCTAAACATGCACTTGAATGCCATGTGTGCCTCTACCACTACTAGATGGGGATGGCACAGTGAATGGGGGGTACTGCTGTAACTACTCTACTGAATTGAGCTCTATTCTGACCACCTTGAGTATTTTTTTTACCACAGCAGCGTCAGATATATGACATATATAAAGGGTTAAAGTAAAGGCTGGTATCACTGTAAAATAACGCTTCCAGGATACTTTGGTGTTGAGACCAATAGCTACTATATTCTGGGATATTTTTAGATTCCAGGTATTTTCTTCCTCCAGCTGAAATGATGTATTTTATAATAATGACAACACTGGGGATATTTTTTTTAGATTTACTGCAAGCGCAGAAGTAGGAACCTGGGTTTTCTCAGGCACTGTCTATGGAGTGAAGATGACAGCGTCGCTCTGCTGGGAAATGTTCTGCTCCACTACCACAGCTGTATAAAATCTTTAAAGGTCAGAAGTTGTGGAGTGACTGAGTTTATTCAATCTGTTGCTCCACTCCTGACTGTGGCACGGCTGAGTTTCAATGGACTTTCAGTGGAGACATACTTGCAAAAAACAGACAATCAATATTTAATTTATACAGATGCTCAAAATCATATTAGCCACTGCTGAGCTGTCACGTGCTAGAAACGGAGCTACCACCATGACAGCGAGGTATGAGCTCCTATACAGGAGAATCAGTACAGAGCATTTCCACCTAAACAGAAAAATATAAGCATTCATGGGTGCAAAAATATGCAAAAACAGACAACAGATAATGGCTGCCATGACAACTTCTGAATACAAATCAGAATGGATCAGAGGTAACTTGAGGCTCCTGGGCCTTAATGTGAAATCTGTAAAAGGGCCCCAAACTATCATGGACCATTCATAGTACTGGTCTACTTATGTGGGGCAGAGACAACTTAGACCCATCAGGTCCCGGGGCCTGGGTGTGACTACAATCTCTGCACCCCCTATAGTTATGCCCCTAAGCATAGTTACGCAGAAATATCAGGGTAGGATGGTAAGTCGTTAAGAAGACTGAAAAAGCTTGGTGACCGCTATAAAAGTTATAATCGCCGCCATTGCCTGTTGTCACTTTTAGGGTATGTTCACACGAGGGCGTCCGTAACGGCTGAAATTACGGGGATGTTTCAGCCTGAAAACATCCCCGTAATTTCAGCCGTACCGGCATGTGCAGGCGCTTGAACGCCGCGTCAATTATGGCCGTAATTAGCGCTGCTATTCATTGGAGTCAATGAATAACGGCTCTATTTACGGCCAAAGAAGTGACAGGTCACTTCTTTGACGCGGGCGTCTATTTACGCGCCGTCATTTGACAGCGGTGCGTAAATATACGCCTCGTGTGAACAGACAAACGTCTGCCCATTGCTTTCAATGGGCAGATGTTTGTCAGCGCTATTGAGGCGCTATTTTCGGGCGTAATTCGGGGCAAAAACGCCCGAATTACGTCCGTAAATAGGCCGTGTGAACATACCCTTAGAAGACAGAAATGGAAGAATTGAATAAATAACGTGAGGAGTTATACTTACTTTTTTCATTATTTTTAGGGAGGAATGCTCTACAACCCCGTCAGGACCCACTGAGAGATATTTCTTTTATTTTTGCCTTCCAAACATTCTGAATGCCGGAACTTTTTCATTATTACTCCGACAGAGCTACATGAGGCCTTGTTTTTCAAGAAGTTAACGTTCAATTTTTATAAATCATAATATGTGGAAATGTAAAAATTTTAAAAACAATTACACTGTTCACCAATTATCTAATATAATGTTATAAATGTATTGTGCAGGTCATTACGGATATAGGGATGCCATATATGTACATTTTGTGTCTTCCCAATCATATTTAATAAAATGTATTATCTTTCTAATTATTGTAAGAAAAAGCAAAAAAAAAAAAACTGTATTATGAGTGTTTTTCTCTTTTCACTTTTTTTACCTTCTCTCCCCATTCCTATTTATTTTAATAATGGAAACACATAAAAAAATACATCAAACTAAAGAGATTGTAGGTTTGAAAGTAGGTGAGTTTACCAACTCTACTGTTACCAACTCTACTGCAGCCTTTGCAGATGACTTATTGTGGATTAGAACCAACCCTAAACCCCCCATCGACTACGATATTGATTCCGTCAAAACGACGGAACCCTTGCACAACGGAGACAAACGGAAACCATTGGCACCGGATCTGTCACCATTGAAATCACTATGGTTTCCGTTTGTGTCAGTCATGGTTCCGTTCCAACGGAAAGCTCCAATGGAACGAAGCCTAGACGCTGATGTGAACGAAGCCTTACCTAAACTTTTATGTTTATCCAGACAGTCACAATTTTTCTACCTCATTCTTTTCTCACTAAAATTAAACAACTATTCACTCATTTTCTATGTTTCAACAAACACCTCTCTTACCCATACTCCCACTATGAAGCAATGCATTTCAGTAGAGGGGTGTTTTTGAATAGATGGAAAGAATCACCACTTAATGTGGAGATTGAGAGTATCCTTCTGTTCACTGACCCAGCGTTCATCTTTCCTCACTCCCATGGAAAACTCATTCAAAACGGTTACCAGATGGTACAGAACTCCTGATTTCCTTTATAAGCTTGGGTTTGTCCCGCACAACCTATGTTGTGTGTTCTGGGCTTCAACCTTTGGTGGTAGTGTTCTGACCATCTCCTCTCTGATCAAGAAGATCTATAAATAATAAAAATTGCCCCCCTTTGCTCCATTGATTCTGTTTTGGAAACCCACTCTTTCGTTAAAACGACCAGAGATGTCCTTATCACACATATGACCACTGAAGCTAAACTTCTAATCCCAATAAAGTGGAAATCCTGAGAACCACCCTCCTTGAGGATGTGGGTTGATAAAATAGATTATCTTTGAAGAATGGTTGCTAGGTGGGAGGACAAACAACATGCCAAATTTGAAAAAATATGCGGTCCGTAACGCTCCTCTAGAGGGGAATTTCATAACCAATATACCACCCCCCCCCCCCGCTAGCAACTGGACTGAGGATTTTCTTCCACCACAACCACCCTTCCCCCTTCTCTTCTCCTTACGAAACTCTCCCCACCCTTCACCCCTCACACACCTCACACACCTTTATTCACAGGCCTTTTCACTGTCATGGATTTATAGTTATTTGTTCTCTTTTTAGTTAATTACGTATTTTGGTCTGTATTTGTTGTTAGGGCCTGTGAGCACCCTTGACCCTTAATGGACTGGAAAAAAAATCATTTTTTTAAGTTATTTATAAAAAAAAAAAAAATAAACAGATTACTAACATTTTTTATTTTATAGCCTATCCTGGAATGGTAAAACTAGCTCTCAGCATTTTATCCATTCTTGCTATACTGTCAGTGTTGCACTTGGTTTCCCAATGAAATACCTCTCGGCGGCAGTGATCTCTTCAATCACAAATTTTAAAAAAAAAGTACTTTAAAGAGGTTGTCCGGGATTTTAAAAAAAATAAAAAAATTGCTAAGAGCAGGAAAGTTGATTAAATAAAAATAAAATACTCACCTGTTCAATCCTCCGCCACCCCAGTCCTGTTGCTCTGATGGTCTCCACCTGTCAGTGTTTACTTTGTGTACATGCGCATGATTTCTTCAGCGGAACAAGTCAATAAAGACCGGCGAGGACCAGCAGGGACCACTAGAGAGGCACTGGAGCAGTGGGGAATGAACAGGTGAGTTTTGTTTTCTTTATTTTATCAACTTTACTGCTCTCAGCATTTTTTTTTAAATTCCGTACAACCCCTTTAAGTAAAAAGCAAATCGCTGAGAGTTACAAAAAAAAAAAAAAAACACGACTGACAAAACATCTGCCATACATTCTGATGCAAGAGCAGGTTATAATACCAGTTCCCAGCAGAATGCAGACAAGCAACAATGTTATATAGGTTATAAAAATTAGTCAGCACAGTCTATGCGGTATAGATCTGGAGGATCTCCTTTATTCATTAAAAAAAAACATATGGCAAGGGCTCTGCAGGGAAAGTACTCTGTGAAATTCAAGGAGACAGAGAACACAATAAATACATAAATAAATGACTACGGGCTCATTCATACTCGTCCGTGTGCTGTGCATTAAAATAACGCACAGCACACAGATCCATTGATTTCAATGGGCCTATTCAGATATGCGTGAGTTTTCACGCAGCGTGTGTCCGTTGCGTGAAACTCACTGCATGTCCCATATTGGTGCATTTTTGCGCACCTAGTCGCCCATTAAAGTCTATGGGTGCGTGAAAACCACGGACAGCACATGAACGACATCCGTGTTTCACGCATCAAATACATAGAAAAGCAGAGAAATAAATGTAAAAAAAAAATGAAGCGCTTGCACGGACGCGATAAACGCATGCCACACTCAAAGCACACTGATGCCAATACGCACACGCACAAGAAATGTAGGAAAAAATCTGCGGTTTTTTTATGCGCGCAAATTGAACACACTCGTCTGAATGGCGCCTTAATAACACAAGTATTAGTAAGTCATACTATTTTGATAAACAGGCACATTCGTGTCCTATATACCGCTTGGTAGTTGCAGAGGAAACCGTTCCAGATACACACACCTAATGAAGCTGGACTTATTTCCCATCTGAACTCATAAGTAAAGATGTTTATGCAGCAAGTGATGCACTTCAATAAAATCAACTGTAAATCTGCGGGCGAGCAAACATAATCCAGCAATCTCTCCAGGGCTGCAATAAACACTGATTAACCTTTAACACTTCCTGGCTACAATCTTATATTTGGCGTCAGGTAACAGGGTGGTCCGTGGACATCAACTACAGTAGCTTTAAAAACAGTGGCTTCAGATTGTGCATTATACAGTCTTGAAATTGTTGACATTGAGCATAAACAGCATCAGATGGTCATTTAGGTTGAAAAAAGACATTTGTCCATCAAGATTAACTTTTCTAGAGCCTAGTTATTTATTTAATCCAGAGGAAAGCAACAAAAAGAACCCACTATCCAACTGTATCCAATTTTGCCCCAGTCAGATCATCTTCCAGGAGTCATCATCAGCTCTATATATATGTTAACTCTTAATGCCATTAGTCATGAAATTAATGTAAAGCCATTTTTTATAGGCTGTCTTTGCATCTGACTTTACTACGTGTGCTTCCGTGTGCTGTTCGGTTTATTTTTTTGCGACCCGTACACTAGAATGGATGAGAGGGATCGCAAATACGGACAATAGGACCAGTTCTATAATTTGTGGAATGGACACATGGATCTGCAAACAAAATGGATGTGTGCATGGCTCCATAGAAACAAATGCTATCGAAAAGAAAACAGATAGGACAGTGAAGAAAGTAACGGTCGTGTGCATGAGCCCTGACTGTAAAAAAAAAAACCCTTTCCAATATTGATTAACCACTACGGTGATAATTGAGAATTAGATAGTCCACTCAGTAAAAAAAATAAAAAAATGGATATTCTGTAAAAAAATTGATATTTAGTGTCCGAAAAAAAATAAGCAAGTAGGGTACTCATAGTGTATAAGACAAGATGAGCGGTATATGTCTATATATCAACAGGTCTATAAATAATCATTAGGGTATTAGGATATGGCTCTGCAAGAAAGTGGTCATTTCCATGCACATTACATATCATTTTCATGGAAAAGAAGTCGACTGAGGTTTGTCGGAGATGTATCACCTGCCTGAGTGGCTCCATTCCAGAGATCCATAGTCAAGATACCTAGATTTGTTCTCTATCCCCAAGCCTCTTACTTTGAGTAAAGAAATAGGTCTCACTTACACGGTCCGCTCTAGAAGCAACTATGGATGACACATGAAAATCTCCTCGAAAGTATGTAGATCTGTATGTGCCACCCTCGCCTGACCATACTTGGTTCATTGAGTTTACCATTCATTTCATGATTAAATTTAAAATCAAAAGATTTTGTCAAATCTTAAATAAAATCCGAATGTGCATACTAATATAGACTAGCACAGTACTGTCAAATGCAACGCACATTCAGCCAGAAGATTTTATTTGTATAGACATGCATTATCTGACCCTCTGCGCACCTCAGCAAGTCATTTTGGTACTACTAAAAATTCTCTGCTCTCCTGTTCTCCAACATGAATAGAGGGAAAAGAGAAATTGCTTTCATTTTTACAGTACAAAGGCTTGTGATGACAAATGTGACCCCGTGAGCCTTTAGGAGGACATTTTTAGGAATAATGAGAAGTAACAACATTCTTCAAGTCCGAATAGATTCTTTTCTGACATTATAACGAATAGTTCCAATAGAAAAAAAATTGTACATTGAATAAATATCCTGCAAAATTCTGTTGACTGTATTACTGCTATTATAACGAACTCTCGCTCATAAACTAAACTCGCTGGCCATATCCAATGTGGTCCTCAACACTGGAGGACTGCAGGGTACTCACAGAAAACATGGATGAATATATGTCTAACCCTTTTTTTTTTTAATTTTTAGAAAAGTTGTTGCCCGGGGTTAAACATTTTTTATAAAACATGCCCTGCACTCATGGAGGCATTCAGTCTCCCGCGAGTAGTGCTGCCAACTACTCAGTGAGAAGCAGGATTGTGGAGATTTCTGTTTGTGTGCCCTGCGGCTAAAGCTATATTGAGGAGGTGGGGTAGAAAAATCGTGGCATGTTCCATTACCTGCCATATTACGGAGGTATGAGACCCTAAAAGCACTACCTCTAGGAGAGAATATGGTGTCAAATGGAGACACCATACAGGCTCCATGCAAAGTGCTTTGCCATGTACATGAGACCTAAATCAGGACGTGCCACCAGTGGCACAGCTTGTGAGGCTCTTTATGATCTTAAAGCTTTAGGGTATGTTCCAAATTGCGGAAATCTCTGTGACTGTTTCACAGATTAGAATGGAGTTTGTAAAAGTCCCAGCATATGTTACAAAATAATCCCATTCAGATGCATGGGACACAATTTCAGTTGCAGAAATTTCTGCAATAAATCTATCCCACCCTTGGATTTGTCTTAAAGGCCCGAAAATTAAGAGATCATTTAGGATATATCATAAATGTGAGATAGATGCGGGTCCCACCCTAAACCCCGTTCTACTGCTCTGTGTTGTGGCTGAAGCGTGTGATTTCCGACCATAAATTACGGAAACAGCGTAGCTCGCTGAGTTGCGCTATTTCCGTAAGTCCATAGAACTGAATGATAGTTACGGAAACACCGTAGCTCGCATGCTATGCTGTTTCCGTAACTGCCATTCACTATTATGGGAGTTACGGAAACAGCGTAGCTCAGCGAGCTACGCTGTTTCCGTAATTTATGGTCGGAAATCACACGCTTCAGCCACAACACAGAGCAGTAGAATGGGGTTTAGGGAGCCCCGTTCTAGAGATAGGTGCATGTCCCAGAGGGGAGACCCGCATCTATCTGACATTTATGACATATCCTGTCGATATGTCATTAATGTCTCTGATGGGAAAACCCCTTTAATAATGTGGCACCCCCACCAGTAACAATTGATTACTAGAGCTCCTTGTAGTGAGAACTCCTCAGAACAGTTTATGGCAGAGGGGCCCGCAATATCAGAAAAAACAAGTCCTTTAACGTATCATCAGTGAATGGTAAGAAAAAAACATACTGACCTGAAACTTCTGTATGTAGAAAAGAAATACAGTAGCATTTGTTGTAAGAACCTAATAAAACCTTTGTAGGGTGCTCTGTTGATCTAGGTGTCAGCTCTACCTATCCCAAGTCAGTGATGCTTCATTTATTTTAAGTGGTGCCAAGATGATTCTTAGCAAGCTACAAGCTGCATGAGAGAATAGCTTGGGGGAAGTTTGGACATTTACGTGACCCAAACAACTTGGCAAAACCCTACAGATTCTAGATGGCATATGAATATATTCAAACTGACAGGAGGTCTGAACTTACTACAGAAACTATTAATCAATTTTACAAGATTCTTCATGTTACTGCATATCGATTTATAGTTTGCAGAAAAGAAATTCCATACTAGTGTCCACTCAGTCTGGTCAGGTATACATCCAATTTTAATGAAACTTTTTTAGGATGTGCTATGATGTACGACATTCAAAATTGTGAGAGAATCGCATGAACTCTACAGAAAATTACATCTGCCGGCAAATTTTGTGTGATGCAAAAAGTATCATGCAAAATCACAATTAACTACGGTGGTCGACATAAGAAATCTTGTCACGATACTGACATTGTAATAGATATCGCGATTTTTCAATTTTAGAGGGAATACAGAAAACATAACAAAATAAAGAGCGTCCTATATATTTAATGCAGAATTCCTCCCAAGATTAAAAATCGGAGTTTTACCTAGGACCCAGATCCTCTCTCTCTCTCCCCTCTCTGCCATTTTTCTACTAATCCTGCTTTTTTCCACTGTCATGTAAGAATTTTGTGACAGTAGTCCAGCTTTCCATTTATTTATACAGAATAAAAGTTGTGCAACTCACGTTGAAGTACCGGCTTGCTCTAGAGATTAAACTGTAGAGGTCAAAATATAGTCTTATGTGATATATTGTAAAGTATCCATGTAGCTGCCCTCTAACAGAGTGTATATATTACTTACCTGCAGCAAAGATGCGGAGACCTCGGGTGGGGCTGATATGCCAGAAAAAGTATATTTTCCAGGCTTCTCTACCGATATTTACCGGTCTTCTGAGAAGTATAAAAACTTTACTTGTGAAATATGAAAAGTTTGCCCATAGTCCTGAAGATGGTAGATAATGTAGCTGATGAATATAAGTACTATAGCTATTCCCTGTACACAGTGATTCCCTCCATTCAGGGCAGAATAGACAGTTTTCCTCTGCTCGCCATACCCGAACTTGCAAAAGTATTCACACCCCCCCCCCCTTTAGTATTTTTACTGTTATGTTGCATTACAACCTGGAATTAAAATGTTACATTTGATTTTATGTAATGGACCTAACAAAATTATCCAAATTGTTACCGAAAAATGTAAAACATACCTTATTTAATAAAAAAAAACAAATAAAAAAATATATATAAATTGAAAAGTTGTAAATGCATATGTATTCATCCATCCCCTTTGCCATGAAACCTCCAAATAAAATTGGGTCAAACCAATGTACTTCAGAAGTCACATAATTAGTAGAATAAAGTCCCCCTGTGCGCAACCAAAGTGTCCCATGAGGTCAGTATTAATACACCTGTTCTGAAAGGCCCCTGAGTCTACAACACCACTAAGCAAGATGAAGACCAAGGAGATCTCCAAACATGACAAAGTTGTGGAGAAATATAGATCAGGGTTGGGTTATAAAAAAAATATCCCAAACGTTGAACAGTCGAGGGAGCATCATTAACCCATTATAACAAAATGGAAAGAATATGGAACAACCGCAAACCTGAAAAGAGAACGCCGCCCACCAAAACTAACAGACCGGGCAAGGAGGGCATTAATCAGAAATTCAACAAAGACACTGAAGGAGCGTTAAACATCTACAGCAGAGTGGAAATATCTGTATATGGGACCACGACAAGCTGTACACTCCACAGAGTGGGTCTTTTACGGAAAAGTGGTGAGAAAAAAAGCCATTGCTTAAAAAAAAACAACAAAAGAAAAAAAAGTTATGCGTTTTTCGAACATCATGTGCCAGACTCCCCAAACACATAAAAGAAGGTTCTGTGGTCAGATAAGACTAAAACGTAACCTTTTGTCCATCATGTGAAACTCTATGTGTGGCGCAAACCCAACACTTCCCATCACCCTGAGAACACCATTCCCACAGAGAAGCGCGGTGGTGGCAGCATCATGCTGGGGGAAAGCTTTTCTTTGGCAGAGACTGGAAAGCTGGTCAGGATTAAAGGAAAGATGGATGTCCGTAAATACAGGGAAATTCTTGAGGAAAACCTGTTTCAGTCTGAGATTAGACTGGGACGGAGGTTCACAATCCAGCAGGACAATGACCATAACCATACTGCTAAAGCTGCAATGGAGTGCTTTAAGGGGAACATGTAAATGTCTTGGAGTGGCCGAGTCAAAGCCCAGACCTCAATCCAAATGAGAATCTGTAGCATGACTGGAAGACTGCTGTAAACCATCACAACCATCTAACTTGTAGGTGTTGGAGCAGTTTTGCCTGGAAGAATGGCCAAAAATCCCAGTGTCTAGATCTGCTAAGCAAATAAAGACCAACCCCAAGAGACTTGTATCTGTAATTGCAGCAAAAGGTGGTTCCACAATGTATTGACATTCAGGGGGTGAATACATATGACAGTAAAGTTCTCGGTTTTTCGAATGTGTCACACTGAAAAATTTGCACCTTCAAAGTGGTGGACATGTCGTATAAATCAAATGGTACAAACCCCCAAAAATCCATTTTAAAGCAAGTTTGAAATGCAACAAAGCAGAAAAACATCTAAGGAGTGAATTCTTTCGCAAGGCACTGTATATCCTCTAAAAGTGTCATCTCAAGTTTATCACTACTTAAAAGTTCAAAGCTGGAAAATTGATATTTAATGTGAGACGCGGCTTTAAAACACACTAGTTTTTGTGTTATGTTTGTGGAATATGTCTGTAGAACATATTGGTAATTGAGTTTTATTTCTGTTTCGGATAAACAGTTATGGATGAGAGCAACCCTAAAAAGGCATGTTCTGCACACATGGGGCCAAGCATGGGAATCACGGTTTGATTCTGGTTTTGTTTTTCATTGCTGAAACACCAACATGCCAGCAGAATGGGATTTAGCGGTCTTGTAAAAGATAAAAGTAAAAATAATCTACTCCCTCTGAAAATTTCACTTCTATCCAAGATTGGGGACTTTAATTCAGCAGAATTGTCTTGTTCTATATACAATACTTAATTGCGTATTATACCTAAGCTGAAAAGTTTCCTATTGTCTGTGCAGATGCCCATAGACATAAGATATTTTTGGTGGATCCTAACAACAGTAGCAGGTTCTGCCAATAGTATGATGTCTAACAACGCAGTTGAAAAACGCGAGTTGCTAAAAAAACGGCTGAAAATGAGGAGCGGTTTGCTCTTGAAAACAGCTCCATATTTTCAGACGTTTTTGGTTAAGCGTGGGAACATACCCTTAGGCCTTATTCAGACGAACGTAGAATACATCCGTTTGATGGCCGTTAAAGCAACGGCCGTCACACAGACGCATGTATTTCAATGGGGCCGTTCACACTGCCGTTGTTTCAACGGATCGTGTGAAGGGTGCGTTGAAAAGTAGAACATGTCCTATTTTCTTACGCTTTCACGGATCCCTCCATAGACTCAAGTCTATCGGGATCCTTGAAAACGGGACCCGCACGGGGGGCAACTTGGACGTGAAAAACGTCAGTTTTTCAAGTCCGAGTTTCCCCACGTTCATCTGAAGAAGAAATAACGACTTTTTTTCTGGAGCTAAAGAGTCCAACCATGGTCTCCACATATTATAAAGCTCTTGCCGTTTCAAATTCTTCAAATTATAAATTTTTTTATATAATAGACTTTCAACATTTATCCTGTCGATGATAACATATGGTTGTTTCTTCAGAATGAAAACTCTGAAAACAATCCAAATGAATATTATGGTGGATGGGAAAATAAATAAAACATAATAATTCTACCCAGAAAGGACAAAAGTACCATAGGGAGAGCCCTTGTAGTTGCTGTGAGATCTATGGAGAGGGTGAGGGGGAACTCTATACGAGGTAGGTCCCATTCTCCTCTCCCCCACAAAACTCCTCCTCTTAAAGGCTATGTATACCTTTGAATGGATTTTTCTTTATTACATCAATATTTTTAGTGTTTTTAAGGACTTTTCTAATTGACTTTAATAAAAAAATGGTTTTACTTTTTACTATATAGATTTTATGTACACGGTATACAGAAGCTGTATCGTTAGCTTTTAGCAATACCGTCAGTTCAGCTGAACTTCAGTTCTATTGAAGTGAATGGGGATAAGTTGCAATAATACACACAACCTGTGGACAGGTGTGGCGCTGTTTTTGGAAAAAAGCAGCCATATTTTTCTAATCCTGTAAAAACTGTTCAAACCTTTCAAGTCTACCCTTGATGCATATTCTGTTCGTATATATGAAAACTAATATTTTATGCCCTGTGTGAAAGGTTTACAATGTTTTACCTGGTAAAAGTTTTGATAAAGAAGCATTACAAAAAAGAATTGGATTCTTCAGGGCACGGAAAGTACTTGCTAACCCTTCCTCATCTATATATGGAAACGTCTGCCGGCATTGTCAAAGAAATAATGACATCCCTTTCATACTGAGAGCTGTTAAACTAGAACAGGGAGAGAGGTGCAATGTGAGCAGCCGGAGTTAACACTTCCTCTCCCCCTCGTCTCAAGGATTAGCAGCCGTATTAACAATACTAGGGGAAACTACTTTAAATTAAGAAGCGCCTTTTATACAGGATTCCATAAAAGTTTCCTTGCAGATCGAATGTTTTTTCATGGAATAGAATGATTTATTATCCTAAGTGATTCTGTTACATATAGGGCCTGAAAGCCTTATCGTGACTAAGAGAGTTTTAAGCGCTCGAAACGCGTAAGACTTGGGAACCCCCCGCTTCTGACTTTTAATATGTTTCAATAAAATCTGAAGTTTTAAGCTTCAAGTGCTGGATCCATATGTGATTGAACGCTCCACAATATACTCTAAGGACAATGACATAACAATGTACACAAACACAATAAAAAGATAATGCACGTAAGGGTTTCATGACCAAGATATTGTACTTGTCAAAGCTAGCTCAACACCCAGTCCAAACACCCATGCCATCCAAGAGGACTAGAATTTATTAATGGCTAGAAAAAAAAAAGACACATTGTATTTGTATTGGATTTCTATTGTATTGCATCATATAACTATCACACTATTTAAAGGGAATCGGTAAGCAGTTTTGAGAGCTGACAGCTACTGACAGCACAATATAGGGGGGGGGGGCATTGTAATGATACCTGTTGTCTGGGTCATGCAACTTATCGAGAAAATACAATTTGTGTTTATTTACCCCGGCAAAATGGTCATAAGGTCCACTGAGGATGCCCCTTGATGTACAAGTGTTCTTGGCTTCTCCTAAGGCCCTGTTCACACAGAGTTTTTTTGCAGGCTGAAAAAAAGATTTTGACCTGCTGGCAGAATACATGCCTAATTTTTCGCTGCATTTTTCAGACACTGCCATTGAGCGCCGTGGGCTAAAAAGCGTCGAAAAACGCTTTCTCTGCCTCCCATTGATGTCAATAGGAGGTCAGAAACTAAAACGACTGAAGAAAGGGCATGACACTTCTTTTTCCCGCGAGCGGGAAAATCAATGGGAAATGAATGAGAGGCGTTTTTGGCATGGTTTCCAATGCGGTTTCCGCATCAAAAACAGCAATGAAAAACTCTGTGTGAACAGGGCCTTAGAGAACGCTGCCACCTCATCCACTCTAAATGAGGTCTCCTGATGGGGCACTACAGTCGTAACTCAGAGCAAAGAGTGGCACTTGCGTCGCCACGGGAATTAAAGGTCGATTTCTCGGTCATGCAGCTTGCATGACCGAGACAACAGGTATGGTTACAATGCCCAAGTCTTCCCCTATAGAGCGCCGTCAGCAGTCTTGGGGGTTCCTAATACAGGTTTACAGCATAGTGAAAAATCATGGCATCCAGGAAAATACTGTTATGTGATCCAAATATAGCTCGCTAAACATCTAGAAAGAAATCAATCACAATATAGTAATGCACAGCTAATCAATATCATGGTTAGATTGCAGCTTAATCAGCACGACACAACCGGTTACCAATATGCTTTCCCTTCTTACATTTCACAGAATTGTATCCTGTCATTTATGTTCTATATTAAAGAGGACCTGTCACCTCTCCTGGCATGTCTATTTTAGTAAATATCTGTATTACCCATAAAATAAAAATTCCCGAACTTATTTTCTTAGAACTCAGCATTGTACTATTCCTCTGTTATTCCTCCTAGAAATGTATGAACAAATCGTCAACTGGGTGTTACCATTCCCCTTGTCAAAGGGGTGTATCTCTACACAGTGTCACTCGGTCAGTACTGATTGGACATTGTCAGTCTGAGTAGGGACACCCCTAGCTGGTAACACCCAGTTGTCAATTTATATAAAAATGTATAGGAGCAATAACAGAACAAAGTAGAGTTCTAAAAAAAGAGGCAGTCAGAATAGGTGACAGGTCCTCTATAAAATAATAAAAATAAATCTGAGTTATATCGGTGTCTGGGAAAGCTGGATAACAAGCAACATGACCGCCATTACAGCTCCCACAGTGTATGCAGCTTTCTCACACCACAAAATGACAAATATCTTTAGTTATACAGCTATAGATCCCAGATCCCATATAGGAGCAAACTTTGGCTGATGTCTATCAGCATTCCATGAAAGCTGGGTGGCTACTCTATGGGAGCTAGTATTTGATTGAACATCATTTTTATTTTAGGATGTATGCTTTATGCTGCTTAGGCTAAGTTCTCACTACCGTAAGTATACGTTTACCTCTCTTCCATCAAAGAGCATCGAAAGATTAAACGGAAAGCAACGGTTCCGTTAGAATTACCTCCGATTTGAACGGTAAATCTATTGTTTCAGTTGCTTTTCGTTTGTCTCCGTTTGCTTGGTTTCCATTTTTTTTTAACGGAAACAAAAGTGCAGTCTGCAGAACTTTTGTTTCATTTCAAAAAGTAGGAAACCTAGCGAACGGAGACAAACGAAAAGTACCTGATACAAAAGAATTACCATTCACATCAATGGCAATTCTAACGGAACCGTTGCTTTCCGTTTAATCTCCTTTGACGGAAGAGAGGTAAACGTATATTAATGGTAGTGTGAAAGAAGCGTTATGCAGATTATATTTTCTAATCAAAAGATCTTGTGACAGTGAGAATACATTTAGTTAAATATCGAGGCAACTTCACCACTTTTCTACCACGCTGAATGTCTTCTAAGTAGAGAAATATATTTCAAGGCTGGCTGTTCAGCCAGGTGGAGCTTTCAGTTCAGGGAGCCTCTAGGTGACAGCTAATAACACAGCTCGGAAAATATGATTTCCCAGATAACTCCTTTGACAAAACTGTTAAGAGGCTCTTAGGAGAAGGTGACATTGCAGCTGTGAAAAGGGCTCAATTTACTCCCAACACGGAATGAATGATGCAGTTCCGACGCAGGGAGAGGCGCAGAATTGAACCATCAGGGGTGAACAAATGAAAAGTGATTAGCAGCACAAATAAAAAATCCACAAAACGTAAGCTTTAATTCGTATATTATATGGAATAAAGTATTGGGAATCACCTCTTAATCTTTGAATTCAGGTGTCTCATTCAGTCCCATTGCCACAGGTGTATAAAATCCAGCACCTAGCCATGCAGTCGCCTTTACAAACATTTGTGAAATAATAGGTCGTCCTAAAGAGCTCACCGTAATCGACAGTGGTCCTGTGCCCCGAGAGCTTCATGGCATGGGTTTCCATGGCCGAGCTGCTGAATGCAAGTCTTACATCACCAAACACAATGCCAAGCGTCAGAAGGAGGGATGTAAAACACGCCGTCACTGGAGCAATGGAAACATGTTCTGTGGAATCACCCTTCTCTATCTGACAGTCTGATGGACGAGTCAGTGTTTGGCGAATGCCAAGAGAACGTTACCTACCTGACTGCATTGTGCCAACTATAAAGTTTGGTGGGGGAGGGATAATGCTATGGGGTTCTTTTTCAGAGTTTGGCCTAGGCCCCTTAGTTCCAGTGAAGGGAAATCTTAATGTTCCAGTATACCAAGACATTTTGGATAATTGTAGCTTCCAGCTTTGTGGGAACAGTTTGGGGTTCGCCCCTTTTCTGTTCCTGGATGAATGTGCCCCAGGGCACAAAGCAAGGTCCATAAAGACATGATTGGGTGAGTTTGGTGTGGAAGAACTTGATGGGCCCACATAGGGCCCTGACCTCAACCCCATCGAACACCTTTGGGATGAGCAAGAATGGAGATTGCAAGCCAGGCCCTCTCGTCCAACATCAGTGTCTGACCTCACAAATGCTCTTCTGGATAAATGGGCAAAAATTCCCACGACACAAGAGTGAAAGCTGTTTTGGCTGCAAAGAGTTGACCAACTCCATAATGATGCCTATGAATTTAGAATTGGATGTCATATCAGGCCCCTGTAGTTGTAATGTGTAGGTGTCCCAATACTTTTGTCCAGATAGTGTACCTTATATTACATATAGCATAATGTTGAGTTCCTGCATATACGCTGTATGCAAACTATAAGAAGGATGGTTCTTACTGTGCCCTTCTCTTCCAAGAGGGAGTAATAGGTATTGATATCTTCCTTAACTGTAGAGATGCAGGGAATTTGGCTGGACAGGACCAAATGTAACAAAGAGCAATTCCAGAGAATTCTAGTGTCTCTTGAAACCTGGTCAGTAGATCCAAGGAAAACAGTAGTAAGAAAAGTCACTTTAAGGTTCTGTTGGCCGGTTCTCTTAGTCTACATCAAGCATATACTGTATGTTTGTTTACAAAAATTGTGTAGAAGTGTATACTATAATGTACCTAAAGGCATTTATTATGCAAACCTATCTACATTTTTGGCATACTGTTTGACAGGTTTACGTCCGGATACCTTTTTTTAGGGTTGGGAAAAACATAGGCAAATATAGATGTGCCCTTTCATAACATAGCTCCAAAACCGACCTATACTGAGATGTATGGCATGAACTGTTAAAAACATCCAAAACTAAAAATTGCCTCTGATAGATCCGTTGGCCATCTGTCACTGATAGACTCTCATGTTAAAAAATGTATACAGTAAGTTTAAAGGGACTCCTCCGAAAAATACAATAATTACTAAACTGGTATATCTAAAAAGATGTCGATTCCGAATCTGTAATTTTTATCTTTCTACTCACTTGCATTCCCCTGCTGTTTGCCCACAAACGGGCCTTGCCCTGCATGATGCCCAGAGAGGACTACTAAGCCCTGCGATTATAACGGAGAGGACTCCTAGGACTCATCATCAGTATGCCCGTTTGCGGGGTTATACTGAGGGGATACAAGTGAGTAGCAAGATAAAACGTACAGATTCTGAATAAGCGATTTTAAGCTATTAACTGATTATTGTAGTTTGGGGGGTTTTCAGAGGTGACAAGGGTCCCTTTAACCTACTTTTTTACAGGATGGCCTGAGATTGCATTGAATTGGTATCATGATAAACTGTATAACAACACAATTCAAGGAAAGTTAAGGGTGGAAATATCTGTACATCTTTTAGAACCACAAAATAAGTACACGCTAATCGTCAATGGTATATGTTTGCACAAAACAGTCAACAAATCTTGGCCAAGAATGATGGAAAACTGTATGTGCCTACACACTAAGCTTCTCTGACATAGTGGTAGGGGTTCCCTGTGGGGCAATGAGAGGTACAGGGGCACACTAAGTGCTCATACCTGGCAAGAAAGCCTATGGAATGATTCCCCAAGATTCCGTCTGCAACACTTTCATTTACATGATTCGTGTCCATAGGCAACATAGAATTCTATGCATGCATCCTCATCATGGACACACATTACCGGCACTGGACTACCACACAGAGAATATTGTACTCTTGTAAACTTACTGAATTAACTGTTATTATTATTATTACAATAATAATAATAACAACAACGTATTATACCTAACATCAAAAATAGACAATATAGTCAAAACATATACCAAAAATTCCAAGCAGTACAAGCTCTGGGAGCAGCTGAGATGTAAAATGAATCCCTTAGAGTTTCTTATGGGGGTTCACTGCGAGCCTAATTGTGGTATGAAAGGATGGCATGTGGTTGACCAAGCACACAGTCACCTCTGCCCCTCAAACGTTTCAAATTCCCCTAAATTTGCTGCAGAAAGGTTTTGATTTTGTATCTCAGATCTACTGTACTAGAGAATCTGATCCGCAAGGTCAGAGTAAGGCTTCGTTCATATCTGCGTCATGGTCCCGTTCTGATGTCCGGTCGGAGCTTCCCGTCAGAACAGAACCCTGACTGACACAAACGGAAACTATTGGTACCGGATCCGTCACCATTGAAATCAATGGTGATGCAAACGGAAACCTGTGGTTTCCGTTTGTGTCAGTCAGGGTCCCGTTCTGACGGGAAGCTCCGACCGGACATCAGAACGGGACCCTGGCGCAGATGTGAACGAAGCCTTAGTGGATTTAGACTATGAACTGATGGTCCGTTTTGTGGCCAAATGTAGCTCCTAACGCCTGTTAAGTAAAACCAGCCAAATGCATTTCTTGGTACGTTCATCTTATTAATAACAGAAATTTAACACTGCGCTGTCCAAACTAAAACATCAGCGTAGAATTTCGCACTAGTAAACTGTAGAGCATACGATGAATTTAACATTATTTTGAGCCATCTCACAAATTAAATAGTCATTATAGTAAAGCTGCTACAAGTTACAAGAAGGTGTTATTCTCAGCACAGGTCCGTGAAATCACTCGCCAGAACCTCATCCAGCAAGAATGTCTGTGACATTACAGGTTCTCAGAAAACCACTATTTCTGTCAGTTATTTGTGGCGACTACATTTAAAAAAACAAACACCTAAGCAGCATTAGGAAAGTCGTATAACAGAGACCATTAATAGACAATGTGGTATTTTATATACCAGTATAACTATAATAGAGCGCATTGGCTCATATTTACATACGCTGGTCTAAGTAAAGTAGGTAGATGGAGTGATTTGTGCCAAATTTATTAAAAGACTACGGTGACACATAATCTTGACAACACTGAACTGCTATTCACAACACCGGAGTAATTTGGCAATAACAGATAGAGAAAGAACTGGTATGAGTTCTGTCATGCCTCTTTGACCCAATTTTGTCTTACACCTCATGCACACGACCGTGTGCGCCGGCCGAGTCCCGTCAGTGAACCGAGGAACGATAAAACATGTCGTATCTTTCCTCGGATCGGAGACTCGGATAATTTTTCACGGCCCCGATTCACCCGCTAAAGTGAATGGGTCCGTGAAGACTATCTGGTGCCAATCGGATGCCGTCAAAAACGGCCCGAGTGGCACAACATCCGTGTGCATGAGGTGTGAAACGGAGGGCCTGAGACTGGTTGCTAAGCTCTGACATTTCCTTTCAAAAGTTGGTGCATATTAAACTAGTTGACCACCAGAAAATTAAATCTATGCCTGCTGTGAGCAGGTGTAGATTTGCACCAAAATAAATGCCATATTCACTAAGATCCCTCAATATAAGTGGCCTAAACAACATCTCATTGGAGACCAAGCCCACTCTTCAAGTCACTTTCCAAATGAAAGAAAAGTTGCAAACGTTTGCAACTTTTACTTTAAAAAAACTGGCGTAAACTGCTTAGTAAATGTGGGCCATTGTGTGGTTTCTTTTTTATTCATTGGCAGTAAAGAAACCAAAAATTAGGCACATGAATCAAATATTACATTACAAAAGCTCAATGTAATTGAACCAATTCATTCCTTTTATTTAAATAGCTGTAGTATTAGAATAATGCAATATATCATATGTAAACTTTTTTGGGATTTTCCCAGAATCATAAATTATCACCTATCCGCTCCATTTAATCTCCTCCGCACTGCGCTTGAGCAGAAATGGGGATTTGAGACCCCTACTGTCACGATCGCTGGGAGTTCCAGCGGTGGGGTCCCCAGCAGTCAGAAAATTACCACCTATCCTGTCGATAATTTTTTGATTCTTGGAAAACCCTTTAAAGACGTTCTCCACTTAAAGAGATATTTACGAAAATCTGATTACTACCACAGTATAAGGTGAAGAATATCATGTAGCCAAACTGCTTTCCTCTTCTCTCCTGTCAAGACCAGAATGCAACTTTGACCTGTACATTAAAGAAATACTAGTTGGTAGCAATACATTACCTACTATCTATAGCCTTTGAAAGGAATTGTTAGGCAGGAAGAGCTTAGCAACCAGTCTTAGGCCCCATGCACACGAAGGTGCTTTTGCGGCCTGAATTCCTCCGAAAATCCACAGGAGAATTGCGGCCCCATACATTTCTATGGGCCCATGCATACGACCCTGGTTTCCACGGTCCGTGCATGGCCCAGGAGCCTGGACCACAGAAAGAACGGACATGCCTTATTATGGCCGTGTTCTGCGGCCCAGGCTCAAAGAAAATAATGGACGAGGCCATGTGCACTGCCCGCGACTTGTGGGCAGCTCGCGGGTGACACTCCCCAGTCGACCAACCTGAAAATCACGGCCGTGCACATGGCTACGGTCGTGTGCATGAGGCCTTAGGCCCTCCGTTTAAGGCAAAATCGGGTCAAAGAAGCATGATAGAACTTATACCACTTCTTTCTCTAGCTGTTATTGCCAAATTAATCAGGTGTTGTGAATAGCGGTTCATTGTTGCCTAGATTATATGTCACTGCATCCTCGGTGACCTCAATAGCACTTTCTATTAGAGAAGAGCAGCTCGGATTCAGAATAATCAGACTAAATCCGCACACGCAGCCTAAGGCTCATGTTGCGGCTTGATCCAGACACTTCTTCCGGCATTGATGCTGGTGTGACGTCATCAGCCTTACTGCTTATACAAAATTATGTCTAAGAAATGTGCTGTTAGGTGGGGGGAGAAGAGGGTTGGAGGAGGAAATATAGTATCAGAAAGTGAAGGTGGTATTGGGGATTACATGTACTGCTATGGAAATAGAAGAGAGAAATGTGCTGCCAGAGCAAGTAGAGAGGAGAAAAGGAGTGATAAAGGAGGATAGGCATGAAGAAATCTGCTGGCATGATGGAGGGGGGTGTACTGCCAGAGGAAGTAAATGGGGGCTGGATCAAGTAGAAAAAGAGTGACCAAAATCAAACAACTGTGACCAAATTGGATTCCATTGTTGTTTCCATTGTTGTTTAGACTGTAGTTTATACACTGTGGGCTCTGTATGGCAGTATTATATCAGATATGTATGGTGGTATGTATGGTGGTATTATTTGAGCACTGTAGGATGTAGGGTTGTCACGATACCAGAATTTGGACTTCGATACTTCGTGCAGTTTTGCGATTTCGATACCAAAACGATACTTTGCCAAAAATAATAATAAAAAAAAAAAAAGTTCTTCCATTTTCTGATGAGAGGCGTGTGGTGTGATGAATTTTGAATGTGCCTCACATTAACAGAAATTAACCCCATCATGTTTCTCAGTCATAATGGGTTAATGTGTAAGGTACATGATGGGGTTAATTACTATTAATGTGAGGCACATGGAGGTTAAATTCATCACACCTCGTGCCTCACAATAAGTACAAGAAAGCAGTTTTTATGTTATTTTTTTTTACAGCGTACACATCATAAATGATGCAAAAAATTTGTTGTGCTGGTTATTATGGCCGCGCCAATACCAAATATGTGTATATTTTATGTATTGAGACTTATTTTAATGTTTATTGTAAAAAAGGTGTATGTGTATTTTTCTTATTTATCATTACTTTGTTTTTACTTTATTTTTTAACTTTAACGTACTGGCATATATCTATATGCCAGTACATTAGCCTGTGTACGGATAGTACACAGGCAGTTGTTAGGACATACGTAAGTATGCCCTAACAACAGGAAATATGGTAAGACAGCCCTGTCTGCCCATATATGGTATGTGCCTCAATCGCGTCACAGGGATTCCTGTGACGCGATCCAAGGGGCATCCCCTCTTCTAATTTTCCCCTGAATGCTGCAGTCCGCTTTGATCGCAGCATTCAGGGGAATAACGGCAGAGATGAGAGTTTTCTCTGATCTCCGTTATAGAGCGGGGCTGCAGCTGTGTAATACAGCCATTTCCCCGCTCCTGACATTGAGTGCGCGCGGTCAGCATTATGTGATGCGGCCGGCACTGCACTAATGAGCGGCGGTTCAGGCACGGAGGACAGAACATGGGGGTGTTTTGTAGTGTGCCCACCATGTTCGGTTTTCAGTGCCGCCGCTCATTAGAGCAGCGCTGGCCGCATCGTATCATCCTGACGGCATGCACTTATCAGGACTCGGAAGCGGGGCACTGGCTGTATTACCCAGCTGCAGCCCCGCTCTCATACATTCATGTGTTACAATGCTAAGCTGTGCGGCCGCACAGCTTAGTATCGAAATACATGAAATAACGCTATCGAACCGTTTGGGGATGCACAGTATCAAAACAGTATCAAAGTTTCGATGCAGCATCGTGCATCCCTAGTAGGACGGTATTATTTATGGCGATGTTTTTTGGGAAGAATTTGGCAGCATTATTTGTTCTTGATATTCTGGTACACAGAGGAGACTGAAGAGATAGGAGACATAATGTAGATTGGTATTACAACATTTTTATAACATTTGTTCTTTGCCCATGTGGGAGTAAAACTAAATATAACATTATGGCACCATCCAAAGAATTCATTTATCATTGTCATTATTTGAAGTTCCATAAATAAATTCCCTCCCGACCCTGCAAGGGCAGTCATATAAATTCCCTGGATCTAATTAACTCCTTCCTTTCTCTTATTATTACTCAGAATACCATGAATACTATAAACATGACATATCTTGTCCTTTTACATTTTGATAATGGTTTAGCCTTTGCTACGTACCTGTTGGCCATCCACAGCTCCCTTCCTATATTAATATAAATCCCTGTACTGCACACGCAACTGATGCCCCCTAGTCTCAATTCACTTTGAAAAATGGTCAAACACCCATTCCTTCCTGTTGCTTGGCTCGTTTTACGCAGCTCTACTATATATTCCCTACGTATTTTATCCAGTCCAAAAAGGTTAACATTTTTGGTAAAAATACCATAATACACACTGGACCAGGGTTAAGATCATGAGACAGGTTTGCAGATTGCACGCATCTCACTTAACCTGCAGAGCAGTGGAAATTTAAGTTCCTTCACAACGAGCCATTAGTAAAATTAAAAGACTGGATGTCACCTCTGCCTGACAGCTCCTTACAGTAAACTGTCACCTCCAACATAATTATCTTAAAGCGTCTGCAACCCGGCAACGCAAGCCACCCAGTGACTGCTCGGCTTCAAGACACCAAACAGTACATTCATAGCTGTTCCAGAATCACAGGGGTTAACCACTAGCCGCTCTATGCATTTTACATGTCTTTTCCTCACTGGAATAAAGAAGAAGCAATAAACTAAGTGATCTGCTTTGCCTTGGATTAGCTGTTGTTCATCCTAAAAACAATAACATATATACCATCTGGGCAACAGTGCAATTATTTCAGAAAAAAATACACAAAATGATTTTAGGTAAAATAAGTAGCGTTCATTTGTTCATTAAAAATGGCTCCACCTGACATCAGCACCTGGTCAACTAGAGACTGTTACTAAGGGCTCATTCAGACAAGCGTTATATTCGTCCGTGTGCTGTGCGTTGAAATCACTCACAGCACACGGACCTATGCAATTCAATGGGGCCGTTCACACATGCGTTGTTTTTCACGCAGTGTGTGTCCGTTATGTGAAACTCACTGCATGTCCTATACTGGTGCGTTTTCACGCACCTAGTCGCCCATTGAAGTCTATGGATGCGTGAAAACCACGGACAGCAGACGGACGACATCCATGTGCTGTCCGTGTTACACGTATCAAATATATTGAAAAGCAGAGAAATAAATGTAAATGTAATAAGTGCTTGCACAGACGTGAAAAAAGCAAGCCACATGCAAAGCACACTGATGCCAATACCCAACGCACATGGACAAGAAATGTAGGAAAAACGCTCGTCTGAATGTAGCCTAAGGCTTCATACCGCAAAGTCTTATGTAGGAGCAACATATGATCGAAAAATGCAGACAACAGCAGTGGGGAACAACAGAAAATGATGTCGCTGACAGGTTGGGGGAGTGACTAGTGGTGGGCTCAGATAATACTTAGAAGTGGGGTAGGGGCCCTAAACATAATTATATGCAGTTATATTTTCTTTTTTTATAAAGTGTATTGTATAAAAGGATTTTTAAAGGGACCCTGTCACCACTTTTTACCCCCCTTCCCAAACTACTAACATGGCTAGAAAGGCAAAGAGTATAAAGTTTAAACATGTCTATGTTTGCAATTATACATCAAGTATAACTAGGAAAATGAAGATTATAATCGCTCCCACCATATGCTAATGAGATGCAAAGTGTCTGCCAGTCAGGGAAGTGTCCTGATTTTTAGGCTGTAAACTCTCCCCAACCCCTCCCCTCTGCTCGAGTGACTGCTGTACCGATCTTCTGCGTCATAGCGCATCATCCGCAAGAACGGTCACTCAAGAGCAGAACGGAGGGATGGGGACATTGCCCAGAGTTTCACACTGCCTCTACAGGCAAACATTTTTTTCCCGTAGTGCATCCTGGTACCATCTCTTTCCCAGGTAAGTGATGTGCATGATGTAGGAGAAAATGTGGTTCATCAGACCAGGCCACATTCTTTCATTGTGTCATGCTCAAGTTCTGATACTCATGTGCCCATTGTAGGTGCATTCAGTGTTGGAAAAGGGTCAGCATGGGCACTTTGAACAGTCTACGGCAAAGAGCCCTAAATGCAGTAAGCAGATGATCAGATGATGTCTAACGTGGGTCCAGTTTGCTAGCCGCAGTTGGCGGCAGGACATTCTGACCTATAAGGCGGAGTGTCCACCCCTCCTGTAATGCATCAGCCTATCGTGAGGCTCGGTGCGTTTGGCAAGCATCTCCCCCCGGCTGGGGGCTCGTCAGTAATGGCCAATCTTGGTGACCGGCTAACCGGCTTCCCCAGTGTGGCATAAATGGGAGTGATTGGCCTGACGAGTAGCACTGCTGACGTTAGACATCATCTGATTGTACGCTTAAGTAAATCTAAATCTGCAGGCCCTTGAAGAATTATAGCAGATTCTATTGATAGTAATGAAACGCGTAGGGCATTCAACATAGTGACTGGAATGAGGTATCAGCCCCTATTAGGGCTTATCAGCTGGCAGCTTTACCAGCATATGTGCCTTGTACATGCAAATACAGCATAGCTATTTAGGACTCATTACAACAGCCATCGAGGACCTAATCTGGATGCAGTATACAGGAAGTTGTCCTGACTGCACGGACCAGATTAAAACAATTAAAACAAATACACCAACGGGGTAATTACCCCCATGGGTAATAGAGCCTATATAGGTTCAACATGAGTCCGGATCATAGTAGAAATAATACCAAAAATAATAACAAAATAATAAAATAAAAATCTCAAAAAGAATCAAAACTCTATAAATATATAAAAACAAAAATTTAAAATCAGACATTGTAATATCATCCGGACCAGAGAAATAATAGGCATATCTTGAGAATATACCTCGTTTATATATCAAGTCACTGAGTTGTTTAGTGGCAATGTAAGTGCAACAGCACTAGAAACAAATATCATCATAATTTGCAGTCTATGAACACATGCAGATATAATTCATGAATCGAAGACCGTAACATCGCTACCTGAAAACATTCTTTATCCCTATAGATTTGAATCAGTGAGAAGAACCTCTATGGCCAGCTGAAACAAATCCTCTGCTTCTATCCGCTGTTCACTTTTTGTTTTCTTTAATAAAATCGGATTAATAAGGACCAGACTGGGCAGCTCAGAAGAGTTAGTGGTAAAAAACCTTGTAATAAAATATCTCACAAGTAGAAAGAAATCCTGGTTCCTTATTTTCAACACATTGGGTAATAAGATTTATTTATTTTTGCTTTTAAGTTCACTTTTGCCATTAACTACAATACATTAAAATAAATAAAGCAAATACAGCTTGTAATACAGTTAACTTATAGTTTTCCCAGCAGGAAATGCTTCAGGATGCTGGATGAATTAGGCAACTATGTTTCGTCACAGCCATGGTAATCCAATGTGGCCATCATAAGATTGTATTAAGATAGCAACATAGAATGATGATACAAACCAAACCAGAAAAATTATTTTAAAAAATTGAGTAAAGAAAGGCGTGCACTGTCCACAGAAACCTACATAAAGCCAATTTTCTGTCAACCCTGCTTGGATGGCTTAACATTGGAAAATTGTTTCAGGAAAGGTGACCCCATACTTCAAATGCTTATTTCTTAAAGTGTGTTCTGGGGAAACCCTTACCTTACTGTACATACATTGCTAGGCATAGACCTTCAGATCACTATGGAGCAGAAATAAAACTTGGTAAAGGAGCAGAAAATAAATCTCTTTGAGCAAGGAGTGCAGAATGCCCCCCCCCCACCCCCCTGGACCTGTTACCGTCATTATGTTACAATCTTGAGAATCTGCAGTTAACCCAATTTTTAAGGTCTCGTTCACATATCGTCGATGCTCAGGCTCAGTTCCCTCTGACTTTTTTCAAAAAGAAGGAGGGAAACAGATGGCACAATTGATCCAATTATTTTCTATCGGAATGAGATGTGCCCTTTTTCACCCCAAATGTTTCCAGCATAGGATATGCCACCACTTTATGATTGAAGGGGGAACCGCACCGATGCTGGGAATAAAGGTGCCGCAGAACTGATTTATCGCTGCTTCCCCATCTAAGTTATCCCAGTGTAGCGGCACTACCAGCATACTGGCTGTGCAGGGAACTGCAGCCTGCCCCTTCATTTAAATAGAGCCGGGCTGCAGATCCCTGCACAGAAGGTGGTCGGGGCGACGCTGTGAATGGGGTCCGCTGGGTGCCGCTGGTATCCGTCGTGCAATGGATCTAGCACTGCGCCATGGCTTCCGTTAATAACGAAAGCCATGACGCTGCTGTGAACATAACCTAACAATGTTGGAGCAGCTTTTCTTAGCACTCTGTGTTGTGCGTTGTGCCAACCCTCTGTTACTCCTACTGGAAAGATATGAATAAATTGACAGTTGGGTTTTACCATACCCCTGGTCAATAGGGTATGTCCCTACACAGTCTAAAGGTCCTATTTCATGGCACAATATGAGTCTTGAAAACGAGCGCCAATCAATGAGACAGCTTGTTAATCAGCACTCGTTCGTTCCTTTCCCAAGGAGCACTGCTTGGTTATGTGTGGGGACGAGCAATCGTTTACACAGGGAGATGTGCTGCCAACAACGATAATATTTTATGCTGCATAAACACGGATTTTGCGGATCAATAAATAAATATACGGAAAGGTGTCCGGGGCCTATAGAATGAATGGGTCCGCAGATTATCCGTAATAACGGATAAAAACTACAGTCGTGTGGATGGGGCATTAGACTAGGTAGCGACACACCCTATTGACAAAGAGAAAAGTAACACTCAGTTGTCAATTTATTCATACCTTTCGAGGAGGAATAACTAGGAGATGGCACAACGCCGAGTTCTAAGAAAAGATGCTCCAGGATTGCTATTTCATGGGGAATGCAAGTATTTACTAAAATAGACATCTCTGAAGAGCTGACATGTCCTTAACATGGTGAATCTGCCAGTTTGACGTTTGCAGAACGCTGCTAATCTCCTTGTTTTCACGTCTTTGTCACTACTAATATTAGACGTTACAGCTGCTGCAATTACTGCAGACAGAATATTAATCACCACTTTCCTTTCTTGCGGCACATCCCACGACAGTAATAATACTGGTAATATGGCTTGCTGTTATCTAATAGTAAGCTCAGTGAAGATATTAACTCTTACATCAATTCCTGAATGGGTCACTAGTGTATTTAATGCAATGTTTGCAAAAAACAGAATAATATTGTTTATGTTATATGTGCAACAAAGTAGCAAATGTCTAACGAAATGTAGGAATTCCCCTCAATAGTTCAATACCATTTGTCACAATAAGGGCATGGCCCCACGTGGCGGATTTCTTCCGCAACTGTCCGCATCAATGCCGCACAGAATCTGCGTTGCAGATTCTGTTGCGGATCTGCCCAAAATGTGCAGTAAATTGATGCGGACTGGCCATTGCGTATTGAGGTGAAAGTACTTCCCTTCTCTCTATCAGTGCAGGATAGAGAGAAGGGACAGCCCTTTCCCTAGTGAAAGTAAAAGAAATTCATACTTACCGGCCGTTGTCTTGGTGACGCGTCCCTCTTTCGGCATCCAGCCCGACCTCCCTGGATGACGCGGCAGTCCATGTGACCGCTGCAGCCTGTGATTGGCTGCAGCCGTCACTTGGACTGAAACGTCATCCTGGGAGGCCAGACTGGAGGAAGAAGCAGGGAGTTCTCGGTAAGTATGAACTTCTATTTTTTTTACAGGTTGCTGTATATTGGGATCGGTAGTCACTGTCCAGGGTGCTGAAACAGTTACTGTCGATCGCTTGACTCTTTCAGCACCCTGGACAGTGACTATTTACTGACGTCGCCTAGCAACGCTCCCATAATTACGGGTGCACACACGTAGTCACCCGTAATTATGGGTGCACACACGTAGTCACCCGTAATTATGGGTGCACACATGTAGTCACCCGTAATTACGGGAGCCCCATTGACTTCCTCAGTCTGGCTGTAGACCTAGAAATACATAGGTCCAGCCAGAATGAAGAAATGTCATGTTAGTAAAACCAATACGCTCCGCAGCACACATAACATGTACATGACATCTGCGGACTTCATTGCGGAATTTAGAATCTCCATTGAAGTCAATGGAGAACTTCCGCAATGAGTCCGCAACCAGTCCGCCACACGTCCGCAACAACCATTGTATGCTGCGGACACCAAATTCGGCACCACAGCCTATGCTCCGCAGCGGAGTTTTCCGCATCGTCTAAACGAACACTGCTAAAAAGCAGTGGAAGGCAATGGAGAAACGGGTCCGCTGCGGATTAACGCTGCGGAGTGTCCACAGCGGAATTCCAGAGCAATTCCGCCACGTGGGGCTTTGCCCTTATAGGACTATTAGGGTCATATGACAGATTCACACATTTCAAGAACTAGTCCCCATGCCAATACTTGTAACCATGACTGCTTCTTGGCTATCAGCCAGGAAAAAAGCTCGAACATTGTCATCATGTCTTTGTCAAAGGAGGTAAAGAAACCATGATTTTTCTGTTATTTACTATTTACACATTTCTGATATTTTATAACAAGTCTAAAATTTTTGTGTCCGAGTATATACACACATACAAAAACACCTACACAGATAGGGATAGATAGATAGATAGATAGATAGATAGATAGATAGATAGATAGATAGATAGATAGATAGATAGATAGAGTGCACTTTTGTGCAGCCATTGTTGTCTGTGCCTGCACAATAAGCATTGAGAAAGGTAATGCATCTCTATCTGAAGTTTGCCGTTCAGTATGTAGCAGAGCCTGTGAGTTATTTACAAGATATTTTTTCTTTATTTGGCATTCAGATGTTTTTCTTGTTTTCCCACACACCATCTGTGCTGCGCAGTGAGATAAAAACACCAACTCCCAAATCTTCCTTTCTTCAAGGCCAATAGAACAGAACTGTGCCCTGAAAGGTGGTAAGGGTGAAGACAACATTATCTTGTATTTTTTTCCCCCACGCATTGCCTTGGCCTCAGTGCCAGCTAACCTCACACTACACTGGGCAATAAATAAATCAATTTCTGAGTAATTCTATACAGTTTTCTTTTCATGCCCCTGTCCTAACATTTTTTATATTCAGTGCCATCTTGGCTAACCCCATCACTGCCAAAGGTTTTTGGATTACTTACTTTGTGTGCATTGGTATACTGTGTGGCCGATTGTGGGTTAGTTTCAAAAGGAAAGGCAGTCTTTATTTATGGACATTGGTCACAGAAATGAAGCAAAATATATTGTATAAAGACGAAAAGAAACTCTGGCTGTGATTTAATTGTGACATATGCCACAAGACAGGATTGCATGTTGTTGCGTGATGACGTTGCATTCTATTATGGCCCGCCGCTGCGTTCCCCAAGCAGTGGCTGCTATATTTGTAAATGGCTCATGAGCTAGAAAAGGTTGGGGTCCTCCGGCCTGCAGTGGCATTGCACACAATGGTCGTCACAGGTTATAACAATTGAGAGTGAAAATGCAGGGAAGACAATCCAGATGAAAGAGGGTTTATACACCACTGCAGCTGTATAACATGCTGCCTATGCTACATCTACTACACGTTGTAAGGCCCTTTTCACACTACGTTTCGCAGTGTCCATCGGAGGTAAACGACTGGACGATTCCCTGAGGTATACCTCTGATGGATGTCACTTTTTAGGCATAGGTCATATGTCCCATGTTAAAAAAAAATGCATCTTATACATATTGTACTAGATGCCTTTGTGTGGAATAGCGAAGTCTGCGGTGCTTTTTCATACCACAGAATAAAAGGTATACCGATGTACACCAGCCCGACAAAGGCCAGAAGGACACTCTTTTGACCTCCGTCAGGTGAATGGGGACCCATAGATACATTTAACAAACTTGCCCGAGGGATTCCCAGCGCATACGGGAAACAGGCGCTGCAATCGTGTAACAGCAGTGTGAAAGTAGCCTAAGCCAACTAGAGACTATACTTCCAATAGCTGAAAAGTATGGGAGTTGTAGTTAACAAATAAATATGGCTTCTCACCTTTCTGGACCCCTGAACATAACTGGGGGGTGAAGGAGATATGGGGATGCCTTCACTTAAAACAGGATCTTCAGGTTTTGGGTGGAGTAATACTTTAGGCTATGCCAATGATGTCTCACATAGATTACTATACCCTGAGCAATTTAGAACATTTATATCTATACCTTAACAATATGGTTTTACTGATAAATAAATTAGTGATCACGACTGCAAAAAGTGAAATTATAAGCTAAAATGGGAAGTAATATAGAAGTTTCCAATTGTTTTTAATTACGTAAGACCGTCAGAAAGGCGTTTATTTGGACGTCATCATAGTCTGACATTGGAAGATAGCACGGTTGTCCCACTCAGTATTTAATATTTCAGTAAACTCACCCTATGAGCTCTGACTTCACATACTGTGTGCAAATGGAAATACTGGCGCACTGCCGGCCTTCAAAGTGGTCTGAGACCCTGTGATGTTTTGGTAAGGAGAATGCTGCTTGCTGTGTGATTAAACGTACCATATATACTGGCTGAAAGCACAGCACAGCAAGCCAGGAGATAGCAATGACATCTGTCTCTGCTCCCCCCTCGCCTTCCAAATCATAAAGCAGCAGTAGAGATTTAGAAAGATAAAGACCCTTTACTGAGCTGTCACTCAGCATCAGTGACTATATGCAGACAGAATGGCAGACTCCAGAGAATTGTGTCATATTTTACATGAAGGTCTCTGGGGTTTGAGCTTCCTAATAATAATCATGTTCTGTACGGACACCAAAACATATCTGACACAGAAAAATAAATAGGCATTAGACGCATGTGCCCATAGGTGGCCCTGTGGGGAAGAGCACCTGCTCCTCAGGGTCAGGGCTGGATTATACTTCATGCAGTTTGTGCTTTGGTCTTCATTCTATACTTATATTCATGTTATGTGGCTCTATTACTGTACAGGTTCTAGCTAGATAATATAAAGCATGGTTTTTAGTGTGGGTTTATAAAATCAGGGGAACATATTCGTGTCTACACAGTCCAGAAATTTAGATCTAGTATTGAATAAGACATCTCCCAGTTGCTGGTAGCTATATCATAAACTAGGCACATGAAGAGAAGTAACTGTTTTTTATTTATTAAATTACAGTTCTACAGGGTTTTAATTATCAGTCCATCATTAACTGGGGTTCATCAGTCTGAAACACGTATATATGTTTAGTACAATAGGTCTTCAAGAAAACCCCAAAATAATCATAGTTGCCAACATTTGAAACATTTTTCCAGGGACACTTAGGGTGTGGTGTCTTTGGTGGGTGTGTCTTATGGGGATGTGGTTTATCTGGTGGGTGTGGCTAGTGGGCTACCAAAAAAGAAACAAAACATCTGCACTAATTTGGCTGACAACTACTATGGTGGCTGGTGTATCTCTGGTTATCTGGTTGTTTACAGGCAAGTGGTGTCTGACTTTATCACTGGGGCTAGGTTATATGTGCTGACCACTACTGGCAGCGTAAAAAAAACAAGCGTAGATAGTGCAAAACTCATTGCCCCTTGTAGATGGTGCTACTTACTGCCCCCAAAGATAGTGCCACACACTGCCCCCTGTAGATAGTGCCACACTTGTGGATGGTGCTCCATACTGCCCCCATAGATAGTGCCACACTCAGTGCCCCTTGTAGATATTGCCACACCCTGCCCCAGTAGATATTGACATACACTGCTCCCTGTATATATTGCCACACACTGCTTCCTGTAGATATTGCCACACACTGCCCCAGTACATATTGACGTACACTGCTTCCTGTAGATATTGCCACATACTGCCTCAGTAGATATTGACACACACTGCTCCCTGTAGATAATGCCACACACTGCTCCCTGTAGATAATGCCACACTGCTCCCTGTAGATAATGCCACACACTGCTCCCTGTAGATGATCACAGTGCCCCCTGTAAATAGTTCCACATGGCCCCCCTGTAGATAGTGCCACAGTGCCCCTGTAGATAGTTCCACTGGGCTCCCCTGTAGATAGTGCCAGTTCCCTCTGTAGATATTATCACAGTGCCCTCTGTAGATAGTGCCACACAGCCCCCCCGTGTAGATGATGCCAAACCTCCCCTGTAGATGATGCCACACACACCCCCTGTAGATGATGCCACACACACCCTGTAGATGATGCCACACACACCCCCTGTAGATGATGCCACACACTCCCCCTGTAGATGATGCCACACACACCCTGTAGATAATGCCACACCCCCTGTAGATGATGCAACAGACAGCCCCCTGGTGCCACAGACCTCCATGTAGATAGTGCCACATACTCCCCCTGTAGATAGTACCACATACTCCCCCTGTATATAGTGCCACATACTCCTCCTGTATATAGTGCCACATACCCCCCTGTATATAGTGCCACAAACTCCCCCTGTATATAGTGCTACATACTCCCCCTGTAGATAGCCCCCCTCTGTCCCTTCCGCTGCAAGAGGTGCCCCTGACGTCATTGCCCTTATATGGACAGTGAAGGTATGGACGCACCCTATCAGCGGAATCTCCGGCCAGGCGTCGGTATCACTTTGGCCAGAGAATCCGGTGCTCCAGGAGGAGCCTATGACTTTATTGTCCATATATGGACAGTGGCGTCGTCAGTGGCTCCCTCTATGAGTGGAACCCCAGGCATCACCAATACTCTGGCCGGTGATTCCGCTGCAGGAGGTGCCCCTGACGTCACTGCCCTTATATGGACAGTTAAGTCATGGGCTAACCTGGAGTGCTGGAATCCCAGGCCAAAACGTTACTGATGCCCTGGCCGGGAATTACGCTCATAGAGGGATCCACTGATGACCTCACTGTCCATATATGGACAATGAAGTCAGAGGCTCCTCCTGGAGAGCCCGGAATCCCCGGCCAAAGCGATACTGACACCTTGTCATAGAGTGAGCCCTCACCTCACTGTACATATAAGGCCAGTGACGTCAGTGGCACCTCCTGCAGTGGAATCCCCGCCACGGTGTCGGCAATGCTTTTGCCAGGGATTTCGCTCCAGGAGGAGTGAATGGCAGTGCAGGAAGCGGAAAGTTTCCTGCTCTGCCATAGTGTTCAATTGTATCTGCGTCCTGAGGATGCAAAGATAGAATTGAATGTAGCAGTTGCCGGGACAAGTCCTGGGACAGTAATTTGCCGGTACGGTCTCTGTAAATTCAGGAGAGTCACGACAAATTCGGGACAGTTGGCAAGTATGAATATTGGGTAATGCATCCAAATCCGAGTACTAGAGACTTCCATAACTCAGAATCTCCAACACAACACTCCCCCAGGAATTCCACTAATCTAAATTCTTGGAAGGTATTGATTCTCTTTGCGGAGATCCAGCTGATAGGGAGTCTAAAGGGCAATGTTCCCTGGGAAAGACTATGCAAAATAGCTCTATGGAGTAGAACTATTTTGCGTACTGATTACAATGGGACAATGTTGGGAATTCAGGTGCCACTGAAATCAATAGGATCTTTTGTTCTGGGAACCAATGAATTTCCTAGCTCAAAGACCTCCACCAATGCTATCTACAGATGTGTCGAAAGCAAGTCAGAAGATAATTAAGGGAAATCCTTTTAGTCACTAAAGAGAGTTGTCTCATGAATACAGCCCCTGCCCATAGGCCATATTAAGGCATATGGACGTCATAGAGGGGTGTCATCTGCTCTGCATCTAATAAAACACTTGTCCCCTATAGTGCCTGCGGCTTCCGCCACCAAAATCAGCCATCTAGCAGGGGAGCCGCTCACTGTGGGGGCTTGTATCTGAAAGGGTTTCTCTCTCTTTAAACAATCTACAAAGTTAATTTCTGATTATTAAATATATCACTGTTTAGCAGAGTAAATACCATGAATTTATTGCTTTTTAAAATACGCAGCATGGCCTGAAAAAGTCTGATCCAGTTTACTCATGCTGTGCAGTACAAGGAAGCATATGAATTGTGAAATATATTGAAGCATTTCTTGAATTTAAATGTTTGTAATCTTCCCGCAACAGAGAGCAAAGCTATTAAGGCTTGAAGTTTAATGTCCCAATTCAATGTCCAAAACAAATTCCTGCAAATACAGTTTCAGTGTACACATTACACGGACAATCAACATTTGCAATCATTTTCAGATTGTAGCCTGTGAGGTATGAAAAAGGGAGAGCCCTGTCAAAGTGGAGGAATCAGATATCAAATAGGAGTAACGGCATGCTCTTCATTTATTATGTGTTTTCTACACTTTTTACACTACCTCTATAGTTTTGAAAAGTGTATAGAAAATAAAGGCAGGGCTAAGAGAAGTTATAAAATGTGTCAATTTTCTTTAAATACGTACACCGTTTTTAGGCACCAGGTATTATAACATACATCTAGCTCAACAATCTAATGTTTAGTGACCCTACCTTAAGCCAAACCTATACATTTGTGGTTCTGACCTGGACGTAGGCATAAGCAAAAGACATCTAATAAAAGGCAAGCTCAACATGTGGGCAGACCATCTTCTAGTCGCTTCTAGTCCATTCCAGGCAAATGGACCCTCCTTCCAGAGGTGTTTGCTCAACTGATGTCGAGATGGACCCGAAGATTGACCTGATGACAACAAGAACCAATGCCAAGGTCAAGAGATTCTGTTCAATCTACCGTCACAACAGACCGTATGCCCTAGACACCGTCTCCATCCTGTGGAATTTTTGGTTGAAATAAGTGTTCCATCTCGCCCGTGACCAAGCCTCTTTGATAGCCGCCATACCATTCTAGCCAAGGAGAGCGTGGTTTCTCCTGCTCCTGAGGATGAGCCAGGGATCAGAGCTACAGGAGGCTTCCGCTCAGACCAGACCTGGTATTGCAAAATAGACGAGCTGTCTGGGAATCTGAAGGTTTCTGGCCTGACGCCATGGAAGTTGGCGGGCCCTTCTGCCTTTTAGGGCTTAACCTTGCTAGCTACCCGGGGAACGGCAACAAATAAAGCCCATAACCACATCGTGTCCATTTTAGGAAGGTGGTGTGATAAGAGTAAGGTAGAAGCTGAGGAAGCATCAGTTGGATAGATCCTTCAATTTTTATTGGATGAACTTGAAAAGAGGCTGGCCCCAAGTACTATCAAGGTCCGGAATTCTGCTTTTTTGGCCTTCTTGACAGATCTCTATCTAAAGAGCCTTTCATAAAGTGGTTTCTAGTAGCCATTTAAAAACTCCAGACATATGGAGTCAACCCTTTTTCTGAATGGGATTTACCTCTTGTCTTGAGAAGACTCTGTGACCATCCCATTGAGTCACTACAAGAGGCAGACTTGATAGTTCTATCAGAAAGGGTGCCATTCTTGGTGCCACGCACCCATGGACAGGCCTTAGATAGGTTCGACCAGTGCGATCGCACAGGGCGCCAGCTGCCACACTGCAAGAGGGGCGCCAGCGGGTGTGTGTATCCCCGCGCCGTTGCAACTACCAGCGGGGATACACACACTAACTGCAGTCGCCCTTCCCCCTGGGCGCTTCTTCACTTAGTGGCCGTCGCTACCGCTGTAGCAGCCATAGCGGCTGCTAGCAGTAAAATGAGGCTGGTGGCGCCGCTAGCAGCTGCTGCGGCTGCTATAGCGGTAGCGACGGCACTATAGCAGAGCAGGGAGGTATCTCCCTGCTCTGCTATCTACTAGCCCCACTGTAGCTCCCTGAAGGAGAGGAATCCGTGTGTGTCCGGGGATTCCGCTCCTGGAGCGCTGCCTGATGTTTCTGTCCATATACTGACAGTGACATCAGGGGAAACTCCTGAAGCGGAATCCCCGGTCACACCGTTGCAGACGCTATGACTGGGGATTCAACTCCAGGAGAAGCCAATGACATCATGGACACAGAGGACAGGAGCTTCTCCTGGAGTGGAATCGATGGTCATAGCGTCTGCAACGCTGTGACCGGGGATTCCGCTTCAGGAGTTTTCCCTGATGTCACTGTCCATATATGGACAGAGGCATCAAGCAGCACTCCAGGAGCGGAATCCCCGGCCACACGGGGATTCCGCACCTTCAGGGAGTTACAGTGGCGCTATCTATACTGAAAGGGGGGGGTTCTATCTACAGGGTGGCTGATGGCTGTGTGGCACTACCTACAGAAAAAGGACAACTGTGCAGGAGCACACAAAATACCCAGCTTTCCCGGCTATCAAATAAATGTGTGGAAATAAACTAAGATATAACTTTTATTTAATCTAGCTAAAAGGATTAATCCTTTAGCTAGGCTAAATAAAAGTTATATCTTAGTTTATTTCCACACATTTATTTGATAGCCGGGAAAGCTGGGTATTTTGTGTGCTCCTGCACAGTTGTCCTTTTTTGAATGTCTATTACCCGCCAGCTATCAGGGTCATTTCGTAGTCCTTGCACTACCAACCAGTGGGCTGTGGGCAGTGTGGCACTACCTACCAGGGGGCTGTGGCCTGTGTGGCTCTACCAACCAGGGGGCTGTGTGGCACTACCAACCAGGGGGCTGTGTCGCACTACCAACCAGGGGGCTGCGGGGCACTACCAAGCAGGGGCCTGTGGGGCACTACCAACCAGTGGGCTGTGTGGCACTACCTACCAGGGGGCTGTGGCCTGTGTGGCTCTACCAACCAGGGGGCTGTGTGGCACTACCAACCAGGGGGCTGTGTCGCACTACCAACCAGGGGGCTGCGGGGCACTACCAAGCAGGGGCCTGTGGGGCACTACCAACCAGTGGGCTGTGTGGCACTACCAACCAGGGGGCTGTGGGGAACTACCAACCAGGGGGCTGTGGGGCACTACCAACCAGGGGGCTTTGTGGCACTCCCTACCAGGGGGCTGTGTGGCACTCCCTACCAGGGGTCTTTGCGACACCCCCTACCAGGGGGCTGTGCGGCACTTCCTAGCAGGGGGCTGTGCTGCCCTTCCTAGAAGGGGGCTGTGCGGCACTCCCTACAGGGGGCTGTGCGGCACTCCCTACAGGGTGCTGTGTGGCACTCCCTACAGGGGGCTGTGTGGAACTCCCTACAGGGGGCTGTGTGGCGCACTCTACAGGGGGCTGTGTCGCGCCATCTACAAGGGGGCTGTGTGGCGCTATCTACAAGAGGGCTGTGTGGCGCTATCTACAAAGGGTCTGTCTGGCGCTACCTACAAGGGGGCTGTCTGGGGCTACCCAGAAGGGGGCTGTGTGGTGCTACCTACAAGGGGCTGTGTGGTGCTACCCACAAGGGGCTATGTGGCGCTACCTACAAGGGGCTGTGTGGCGCTACCTACAGGGGGAATCTGTGAGTGGTGGGCTGATGGTAATTTTACTGTGAGTGGAGGGCTGATGGTCATTTTACTGTGAGCGGGGGGCTGATGGTCTTCAAGTGGTTTCCGCCTCTGACCTCCAATTGAAATTAATAGGAGGCAGAAAATACCTGCGGCGCTCGTTTGGAGCTTTTTTTCCTGCGTCATTCGCTTCAACAGCTTTAGAAAAAACACAAAAAAAAGGTCAAACATCGCTGTCAGTTGCTGAAGGAATTTTGAAGCAGATTTTTTTTGCATTCCAAAAAACGTGTGTGAACATACCCTACGAGTGGAGTGCTTGTTCTTATCCGTTTTCTGTCTTTCTCAAAACAAATTTGGTAGGGGGGCCCTGAGGAAATTTTATTTCTCCAGTGCTGCCTCGAGTCCGAAAAGTTTGGGAAACTCTCTACTAGGCTACATGGTCCCGTCATGGAGCAGCTCAGTTCGTCATGGCAACAGGGCCTAGGTGAGTACAATTTTTGTTTTTGTTTGGGGGCACTGTCTACAAGGGGGAGGTGGGAGACTGTATGGCACTGTCTACAAGGGGGAGGTGGGGGGGCTGTATGGCACGATCTACAAAAAGGAGGTGGGGGATTATGGCACTGTCTACAGGGAGGCTATATGGCAAAATCTACAGGGGGGCACTATACTGTGTGGGGGCCACTAAGCGGACATTATACCGTGTAGGGGTACTACAGGTGGCATAATACTGTGGGCAAAATTAGAGGACAAAATACTGTGTCCTTGAAGGGGTTTTAATATATTATATTATTAAATATTATTATTATACTTTATGGGGGCACTAAAGGGGCATTATAATTTTTTTATTGTGCATTTTTTTTAATGATGGGGTGGGGCGCCGAAAGATCATTTCCCACAGGGCGCCATCTATCCTAGGGCCGGCCCAGGACATGCCTCAACCAAACAGGTCAATGAACTGCAAACCATAGCCACCATAGAATCGTATTTATCCTTTCAGGACTGTGCCTTTATTTAGGTCCAAGAGTCCATCTTTCTCCAACATAAATCAACAGATGGTCCTGCCAGCTTTCTGCGTCAAACCTACCTTAGAAAATACCTTATAGCTAGTGGATGTGGGACAGTGTCTGAAGATCTTCTTTTCCCTAACTTGAAGGATTCCAGAGGATGGACCATTTATTTGTGCTCACTCGTGGCTCAAGAAAGGTGGAGAAAGCTTCCAAATCCACCAGTACCAGATGGCTAGGAGAAACTGTTAGTTCTTACTATAGAAGGAAAGCAAAATCTCCCCTAGAAGACGTCCAGGCTCACTCGACTAGAGCTACAGCCACTTCCTGGGCAGAAAGAGCTCAGGCACCAACTGAAAGTATCTACCGGGCAGCATCATGGAGCACACAAAATACCTTTATAACTCTTGATAACTCTGCTTCCGGTCATTCAATTCTAACGTCTGTTTTTTCCTACCTTTAAGTGATCGAGCTACAGCTCTATATGTATGTGCTGCTGTGCAGGACATTCAGGAAAGGCTGAATTTACTTAGTTATTCTCCTTTCTGGTAGTCCAAACAGCAGCACATAACTTTCCTCCAAATACATCTCGGAGTAATCTTTAAAATAACACAAGGAGGAGAAGCTATAAACTTTTATAAGGTTCAAATGTATTTAACTATTTGTGTCACCTGTCCAAAGCATGTGGTATGGGTATAAATTACTGTATGTATGTGCTGCTGTAAGGACTACAGAAAAGGAGAATAACGAAAGAAATTCTGTCTTTTTGTTTGTACCGCTTTAAAAAATTATTTATATATCTGTCTCATATGCATCTGTCTATCTATCTATCTATCTATCTATCTATCTATCTATCTATCTATCTATCTAACATCTATCTATCCATGATCTTAATAGCCAAGTAATTAATTGTATTTGTTTGCGTCTCACTTTGATCTTCTTAGGTCCCTTGATAAGAATTCTCCATGGGAGGCTCTCTTTTTTTTTACTTGATGCTCTGCGGAATGGTTTCTAGGACAACTAAAAATGCTCCTTCATGTGGCAGACATGAAATCAGCAGGTAGCATGGTCTGATAAGTAGTACTTTTCAGTGGTGGTGAGTAATTACAAAAATACAGATGTGAGTTATTCAAACATCAGCAAGCAATTGCAAACAGAACTAAAATGAGAAGAGCGTTATTGGTATTCTCATACGGATGTAACCAAAGAGAACAATCCAATGTGACCATAGCAGGTGCCATCTGAGAGGGTATTTTGAACAACTCCCAGTGAGCATATCTTTACAATTATGACATGTAGCTGTACTGATCATCCCTTGTGGCCATATACCAACACCTTTGATCATATACAAACACACTGAACAATATACTTACACATTTGGCCATGAAACTACACGTAACACCCTCTAGCAGGGCAATTCTGAAAACATGTGCCATGACAGTGTGTATGTCCGGTATCGTTGCCCTCAATTGTATCTCGGCCAAAGGGGAGCCCGATAAGTGCCTTAGTTATCATTGTGTACAATAAATGGACACAGGTGTGTCCCCAACTAAAAGCCCAAGCCGTGAGCTCAGCTTAAATGCCAGTTCCAGAACAGCAGCACTGGGACATCTCCATGCTGTCTAACCATACCAGATGACCAAAGACATGTTCCATGGGTACACTTGGAGGGTTTGTACTTGTAATATACCTATAATAGTGACCATACAAATACACTGCCGACCATCGCCTGTGACCAAATACCTTCACTTATTTGGTCACAATATACCTGCAGTTATACAGCTACAAGCCATGTTCTACCGGAGTGATGATTTCTTACTGGAAAAAATTATTATTTCACGAACAGTATGACAAATGAAAAGGCTGCAGAAATAACTAAATTGCTGTTCATAAAACGGACAATACTCCAAGATCACCCATGTTAATATCATTATGATGAATCTCTATACCAGGTAGCACATTTCATATAACACTAAAGCTTGATTACAGTGGAAACATATTGCAAGTAGCCAAGCAGACCATGCAAGCGTGACAGGTAGACTGAATACAAATACCTTATGTTTTAACCCTTTATAGCCTCCTTTTGTCTGTCACTTTCCTATAACATAACACACATACAAAAAAGAACACAACACATACATAATAACCCATAAATGCATTCCGAAAATATAAGTTAAGTAGAACCCAACTTAACTTATATTATGTTACGAACAGGGGTATACACATAGGATATTAAGATAAAAATGGGGCTCCCTCTCTTTAAGCTCTCACACTCACACACTCCGTACCCAATGGAGCTGTCATTCCTGGGACCTACACTAAACCACCCTACCATCTAAAATAAGCATCGGCCCCACAGCAATGGAGTGGGCGTTCCCTGTGAAAGTAACATCACTGATTGCAGAACTGATATTATAAAAATAAATGTGGAAGAAATTAGTATTCAAAGATTTGATTCTTCTCTTTTGGACTGAAGTTTTCAGCAAACAAAAATTGGAAGAGCATATAGATAACTACTGCGATGACCAATGAGGCACATAAACAACTGCTTTCTATTTTGTCAGCTTTACTTTTTAGTAACCGATGTCCATTGACTTTGTTGCCAAAAGATGGACAGCTGTTAGTGGCACCCGTGTATCACTGTATCTGACAGTCCTTTATATATTCATGCACTGTTTCTAGTATCTCACCTGCAAGATTACAAGATCAAAACCACTTGCAAATTTATGAGGGAGAAAATTTACACATCCCAATCGGACCTTATAAAGTATAAAGGTCAGATTTAAATGCTGATCTACATAGTCAATCCTCTGATTATGCATGCAAAACCCTTCTGCATGAAGAGTGCTTTTAATTAGCATCAGCTTGAAAAGTGTAGATGTAATTAGCTTCTCGTTAAGAGTCATGGAGTGAGAGGATGGAGAGAAGATGAATCGATGATCATGACCTCTGAACGCCAGCACCAGCAGCCCCCCGACAGATATGGTAGGATGGCATTATCACTGTGTTATACTTTATTAAAAATGGAAAACTATACGTGAGTGGCACAAATGTCATCTCAGCAGGTCTCATAGGAAACTGAACGAAGGGATGCCCAGTGACATTTCTTGAAGAATATGACGGATAGATAAAGATATCTATGGCATGTTAAAATAGTGTATACTACTCCATGTTAAATAACTCCACTCAAACACCCAAAAATCCAATAATTCACTTTAGTCATTGTTGAGGGTCTTGGTAGGGTCTCCAAAACCTAGGTCGATTTTCTGCCGAATGTGTTATTTGGAAATTCCCTGGTGACCACTTATTGAGCTTAATGTCAGTTTTGTAGACACCAGGACAATAAATCTGGCCATACACATGAGAAAAAAGTGGGCCAAACGCTCTTATTTTGTAGGGATTGGCCAACGATTTCATTTGTATTGGGACTCCCGACGGCAGATGTTGGAGGAAAGAGGGATCGGACAAGTTGGATTTCAAAATACCCATTTCTTTGTTCAGAAGTGTCTGGCAGCAGATTCCACTATTTCGACAGAAATAAAAACACTCGGCCAAGTCGGCAGAAATAAATGCCAGCCTAACTGTTTGGTCAACGTGTATCTAAAGTGTATGGATGGCTTTTAGATAAGCTGTTTAGGGAAAGAGCTCCAGTATTCTCATCCTAGAAAATAAATCCCTACTAATGAAATTTCCTTTTTGATCAGAGGTGGGCAAATTACTGTAGACTTTAGGAGCCAGATGGACTACTACTGGAGCCAGTTTGACATTTTTAGTAGCCAGACAATAATAGCATACATAGACATAGAGATGAATAAACAAGAACCCAAATACTTGACATGCTTCAAATTATGCAGATCACGCATACATTCATATGGAGACCATTAATGAATCCATTTATGATGGTTTACATGTATAGATTATCATTATGACCCTACATTCTCTTTTGGACAGTGGTATTAATTTCTTCATGTAATTCCAGTGTTATAATTTAAAAATGAATAGATGTAAGAGATAAGAAAAAGCCCAAAAATAAAAAATGTCTTTGCAATTTGTTGTTTAAATTAATAGTATTGCGGATTCTTAGATACTACAATATATATATTACCCTCCAATACAATTTGATGTATTTAATAAAAAGGAAAAAATAGACTTTGCGATTTGCTAGGTTTTTCTGTATTGATTAAGTATTTGGGATGCTGGATGTTATACAAGAGAAGGAAATACGCTATAACTTTTTTTCTTTAATAATGTTGCAAATGAAAATCAGATTAATGCTGAAAGCTTTAACTCGCCACTTGAGATATGAATATTTCATTTTTAGGCTAAATTGTCTTTTACATTATTGAATAGCTCTGGACTTCTGAATGGGATTTGTTTCAAGTATTCAGCACCTTCTGTTCACTGAATTGTGAGAAATGTTAAATAAATACTAACAAAATCAGTAAATCACTGTCAAAGTTCAACGTCTTTAGCATTTCTTCGCCAAAGACTATTCTCTCCTCCAAATGCCACATCTTATTTATGAATCATCAAAGTTTTTAGTACACATTGTTTGAGTGGTCTTTAAGATGTAAATCATGTATTGCCCTAGAAATGTGTTGCATCTTTTGGCCAACCGCGCGCCACCATTGTAATGATAGTGGCTGTGCACCACCACAGTGGCGAAACAGCCGCGGCCGTGCATCATCCATTCCCCCTTTATATTGGACATATTGTAAAATAAAAAAAGTATACTCATTTCACCACTCCTCATCTCCCTCCTCCCTCTGGCTCTCCTCAGCATGCCATGGCTCATACACACGGCTTATCTGCGACACAGCACACAACATCATCAGTGCTGCGTCACATAAAAGATCCTGATGCTGTCAGTATGTTGTATGAGCCGCAGCCTGCTGAGCAAGCCTGAGGGGACCCGGAGGGGAGAAGAGAAATGGGTGGGGTGAGCATTCATTTTTTTTATTTTTTAATTGTCCAATGAGGAGCGGGTAGACTGATCGCCCCACGTCAGTTTTCTTGTGTAAATTATAATGAATTTGTTGGGCCGCTGTGTCCTCGCCCTCTTTTGGGAAGTTACACCCCCTTTTCACAAAAGTGGCGAGGGTGGCATAAAAAGGCCCTGTCTTTGCCAGTAAGGTTGATAACTTCCCCCCAATGTGCCTTACATAATCACAATTCGCCTCTCATAATCCATATTCAACCTCATATAATCACCATGTGCCTTGCATTAGGCATATTGAGGTTACTAACGTAACATTTTTGGTTACTTTGTGGTTACTAATGTTAGTGTTCAGCTCATACCTTCATCTGAAGGCAGACCCAGGTAAGTGGACCTTTACTAAAAGTAGCTGAGTACCCCTGCCCCAGACTAATAATCAGATGTTTGCTTGTATATCCTAAACTCCAGTAGTAACATGTTAATTTTATAGTGATAGTCTGCTATGTCGGAATATCACTGTTTCTGAAGTTGTCACCAAAAGGAGATGTTATAGGGCAAAAAATTGGAAAAAAAATGGCGTTCAGCATGGTGGTGGTCGAGAATTGACCAGAAAGCACTACAGTAAAGACCTGTAATATTTATCATAGAAAGACATAATAACATAATGGAGTCTGATTTCTAAAGAGGTAAAGTAAACTTGAGTAGCAAACCAATGTACCCTGGTAACTACCTTGTTCCCTCCTTGCCAATTCTGCGGGCAAATACATATTTGGCCATGCAAAACTTAAAAGCCAGGTAGCTAAAATGCCTATACATTTTTTGTTGTTGTCTAACTTTTTGGGGTGTTCTCTATTGTGTTTTTTATTGCCTGGCAACTAAAAAATGCTGACAGGCTGCTGGAGTGGTCTAACAGCCTTCTAAAGCCTGCATTACTTTGTCTAAGGGCTTATTCAGACGAACGGGATATACGTCCGTGCAACGTGCGTGATTTTCACGCACGTCGCACGGACCTATATTAGTCTATGGGGCCGTGCAGACAGTTGCGTGATTTTTACGTAGCGTGAGTCCGCTGCGAAAAAGTCACGACATGTCCGTTCTTTGTGCGTATTTCGCGCATCACGCACCCATTGAAGTCAATGGGTGCGTGAAAATCACGCATGCCACACGGAAGCACTTCCATGGGACGAGCGTGATTCGCGCAACAGCTGTCAAACTCTGAATGTAAACAGAAAAGCACCACCTGCTTTTCTGTTTACAAACATCCAAACGGAGTGTCATAATGATGGCAGCTGCGTAAAAATCACGCAGCCGCGCATCATACGGGGCTGACACACGGAGCTATTAAGCGCCTTTTGCGCACGGAAAACGCCGCGTTTTTTGTGTGTGCAAAGCGCACACGCTCGTGTGAATCCGGCCTAAAGCATATCTAAAACCTATACTAGGAAATTTAACTTAAATTTAGTCCAATTAGTAGTTTAAGCTGTGAGCCTACAGGAACATAAAATCCAGGCAGACATGCAATGTACAGATGAGTACAGATGCCGTAATACATCCAAGTACAGAATGATCAAACATTAGTATAATGAAGATTATGTGCACATTCCAAAGTCATAAAAGTGGAACGGGTGTCTGCGGATATAAAAGGAAGGACTTCAACTACAATTACTGGATTTTTTAACACCAGTGTTGTAAAAGAACCACACTATGGAAGAAGACAAGAGAAAACGTTTAAACAAGGCAATAGAACTGCTCATTACAAGAACCTAGTGACAACATGACACCAAACGGGTGCGCCAAAGCAACCAAATGTGGTTCCAATACATCCTGCGTGAATGTTAGAAGATGTTAGAATAGGTGGTCCTGTAGTGTTCCTTTATAAATGCATTTGCCATTACAAGGGCTTTTTAAAGAACTGACCATGAAAAATGTGGTGTTCTTGTCAGCTTCATTTATTATTATTTTCTCCATAGTTCATACTATATACATTTCTGAGCTTGCATGCAATACACTGGGGCAATCACCAAACGTGGTCAGAGTGGTATTAATATATTACAAACCTTAGGGGACCCATGCCAGCTGTTCAGTTCAGCTGTGAAAATGTCTCTCATTTGAACTTCTGATTTGATGCATGTAGAGGCCTTTCTAGCAAATAGTAAAAAGTCGGATCCCGTAGAATGACCATATGATACCGTGCCAAGCTTTTACATGGAAACAAAGTAAAATTGCACCGAAGGTGTGTAGGTATTTATGAAACAGCAGCCATACTCTGAAGCATCATTTTAAAGCTTTAAAGGGCATTTTCAGCAAGTCTTGAGGTTAACTGCCCATACAAAAAAAAATACAAAAAATTTAGCTACCCTCTTTGACAATGTTTTTCACTGCCCCAATTGATGTTATGTTGACAAAAAAAAAAAAAGGAAAATAAGTGCACAGGAATAGACAAAAAAGTAGAAATTCCATAAGTGCTTTACTTCTTCTTTACTTCCCTCTTTGTTTTCCATACTAATAATTCATTAGCAGAATAGTTTATTAGTGGAAGGCATTACATTTATAGAAACAAAGGAGGGGAGACTTTATTAAGACTGGTGTTTCATACGCTAGTCTTAACAGAAAACAAGTTGGAGTAAGATGCAAGAAATGCCTCTGGATTAAGTTGTGCCTTAATAAGTTTATTCACATCTTATTTCCATATAAAGCACCAACATATTCTGCAGTGCGATACAGAAATTATCATTATTAATTTCAGTCCCTGTCCCCAATAGGGCTCATAATCTAAGACACAAACTAGGGGCAATTTCATAGTAGAGCAATTAACTTATCAGTATGTATTTTGAAATGTGGGAGAAAACCAGAGTACCAAGAAGAAAGCAACGCAAACACAGAAAGAACATACAAACTCCATGAAGTTGTTGCCCTTGGTTAGATTCTGCCATGAGGTGAGATGAGCATCTCACGTAAGGTGCCTCCCTGAAAGGGCGGTGCGGCCGAGTACTTGCTCAACCAACAGTCGCCACCCATGGCGGTCCCTGCTGAACTTCAAATGTATCTGCATATATAGGACACAGATACAATTGAATGATTCCACTAGCACTTTTCAGTGATGCAGGTGCTCCTCAGGAGGAGGCCTGGCTAGAAGAGGTCAGGCTTGCATCGCTGGATAACCGGGCAATGTCGAAACAGGGATAGGTATTTTTCTTTTATTGGGCACTGTGTGGCACTCTACAGGGGGCATTGTGTGTGGCATTATCTACAAGGGGGCACTGTGGGTGGCATTTTCCACAAGGGAAACTGTAGGTCGCACTATCTACAGGGGGCACTGTGGGTGCCACTCTCGACAGGGGGCACTGTTGGTGGCACCTTCAACAGGAGGCACAGTCAGTGGCACAATTTACAGGGGGCACTGTGGGTGGCACTATCTACAGGGGTAAAGTGTGTCACACTATTTTTAGAGTGTACTGTGGTTCTGATACTTTATTTTCATGGGGCATATTCTATGGCCCTATTTTCAGAGGGCACAACGTGTGACAATATTTTTATTGGTCACGGTGTGTGTGTGGGGCGCATTATTTTCAAGGGCGCAGTGTATGATATGAATGTATTCCGGGTGACAATTATATTCAGGAGCGCAGTGTATAGTGTTATTATATTCAGGGGCGAAGTGTATGGTGCTATTATATTCGGGGGCACAGTGTATGGTGCTGTTCTATTCAGGGGCACAGTGTATAGTGCTATTATGGCACTGAAAGAAGAAAAATGGTGTATCCATCACTCTTGTAAAAAAAATAGGTTTTATTTGGTCATTTAAAAAAACAAAACAATTAAAATGATAATCCCAGGACCACGCTTACGCGTTTCAAACCTCTAGGGTTCTTAATCATAGCAATTATATTCACTGGTGCAGTGTGTGGTAGCATATTTAGGGGCGCAGCGTGTGGTGCTATTATATTTAGGGGTGAAGTGTGTGGCAATAATATATTCAGGGGCGCAGTGTACAGTGCTATTCTATTCAGGGGCACAGTGTATTGTGCTATTATATTTAGAGGCACAGTGTGTGGCAATAATATATTCTGGGGCACAGTGTATGGCGGTAATATATTAAGGGGCGCAGTGTATAGTACTATTATATTCAGGGCGCAGTGTATTGTGCAATTATATTTGGGGGTATATCGTATGGTGTTATTATATTCACTGATGCAGTGTGTGGTAGTATATTTAAGAGTGCAGTGTGTGGTGCCATTATATTTAGGGTAGCTGTGTGTGGCAATAATATATTCAGGGGCATAGTGTACGGTGCCATTATATTCAGGGGTGCAGTGTATGGTGTTATTTTATTCAGGGGTGAAGTCTGTGGCAGTATGTTCATGGGCACAGTGTATGGTGGTATTATATTCAGGGGGTGCAGTGTGTGGCAGTATATTCATGTGCAAAATGTATTGTACTATTATATATAGGGGCACAGTGTATGGTGTGATTATATTCATGGGCGCAGTGTATGGTGCTATTTTATTTAGAGGCAGAGTGAAAGGTGTTATTATATTCAGGGGTGCAGTGTGTGGCAGTATATTCAGAGGCACAGTGTACTGTTATATACAGGACCCACAGTGTATGGTGCTTTTATATTCAGGGGCATAGTGTGTTGTGCTATTATATTCCGGAGCTCAATGTATGGTGCTATTATATTCAAGGCACAGTGTGTGGCAGTATTATATTCAGGGACACAGTGTATGGCAGCATTGTGTTCAGGGACACAGTGTATGGTACTATTATATTTAGGAGCACAGTGTGTGGCATCATGAGGTTTTTGTGTTCGTATATAAGTGCTGATGTGTTGAAAAAGTGAGCAGCTGAAGACATCTGAGCGGCAAACTCTGGGAAGATGAGTTATGGCCAGGAAAGGTCATTATGGAGGTCTGGACCAGATGGAGAATAAGAGAACACATCACCTGTGAGTCACTGAATGTCATTATTTATTCTACATCTGACTGATCAGTACAGTATTCACTGTATGATCAGAAACGAGATTATGGGTGGTACTATTCTTTATTGTGAAACAACAATTTCAAGCATATCCTTACCATTTTTCAGATTAAACTGGGCGCTGAAGCTTCGCGTTGTACAATTTTACATATATCAGGGGCGTAGCAGGTGGGGCCGCTGGGACAGCTGCCGCTACCTACAAGTCCTAACCGCCTGATCAGGAGGGACTGTCCAGGTTTCGTACCGCTGTCCAGGGACGTCTGAGAAATGTTCCGCTGCTTCCGGTCGCCAGCCAGCCACGCCCTCCGCCAGTCCCGTGAGCTGCCTGCGCACAGCGGGACCACGTCACTATGACGCTGGGCGTAACAGCGTTCTGAGTGGAGCGACGACAGGGCGTTGAGAACCACGGCACCAAGCGGAGCAAAGCAAAGACAGTGGTGAGTAGAAAGTGTAAAAGCAACTTAGTGCCTGGGAACACTAATGTTTCTAAAATCATAAAATAAATGACATTTTATGATTTTAGAAACGCTAAAGGGGTTGTCCCACAGCCACATGTATCCCCCATCCACTGTATAGGGGATACATCATACAGTGGTCAGACCCCCAGCGATGAGAACAGGGGACTGAAATTCCCCTGAATGAGAGTTCCTTCATTTATTTTTATGGAGCTGCAGGAGACAGTTGTCCCATGGAAATGAATGGAGCGCTGGCTACTTAAAGAGGCTCTGTCACCAGATTTTGCAACCCCTATCTGCTATTGCAGCAGATAGGCGCTGCAATGTAGATTACAGTAACGTTTTTATTTTTTAAAAATGAGCATTTTTGGCCAAGTTATGACCATTTTTGTATTTATGCAAATGAGGCTTGCAAAAGTACAACTGGGCGTGTTGAAAAGTAAAAGTACAACTGGGCGTGTATTATGTGCGTACATCGGGGCGTTTTTACTTCTTTTACTAGCTGGGCGTTCTGACGAGAAGTATCATCCAGAGCCTCTTTAAGGTGAATTTTGGTCCTTTATTCTCATCGCTGGGGGCGATCACACATGTGGATAGGGGATACATGTGTTTGGCAAAATACTTTTACTTTGTAATATGACGTTTTAGAAGTTCATTGACGTCTAGGTTCAATTGCGGCGCAGGGGAGAAGACAGACGTCTGCGGTAGGGGAGTATAAGTATTTTTATTTTTCATATTATTAACTTTATTTTTTTGTTTTGCAGGTTCCGCTGGACTACGTCGTAGATTTGGTGGACTACTTCAATGATGTCCTTTTTTTTTTTTTTTTTAAATAAAATGGTCAAAGATGATTGTGTGGGGGAGTTCTTATTCCAATTAAAAAATATTTTCTTATGTGTCTGTTGTTTTTAATACTTTATTAGCACCTTAGTAATGGCAGCTGTCTGATTGACAACGTCCATAACTAAGGCGGGGATTAGTGATAGCCGGTAAAAAGGCTAGCACTAACCCACCGTTATTACCCCGGTACCCACCGCCACTAGGGGTGCCGGGAAGAGCCAGGTACGATCCAGTACTCGACCATTCGTAACGATGGTCGGGTACTGGGGGCGGCTGCAGGCTGGTATTATGAGGCTGGAAAGGGCCAAAAACAGTGGCCCTTCCCACCCTTGTAATGCTAGCCTGCTGCTGTTATGTTGTATCTGGCTGGTTATGAAAAATGGGGGGTACCCCACGTCGTTTTTTTTAAAAAAAAAAACAAAAAAATAAATGAAGAAAACGACATGGCCTCCCCCCATTTTTCATAACCAGCCAGATATACAACACAGAAACAGCAGCCTAGCATTAGCAGCGTGGGAAGTGGCACTGTTTTTGGCCCTTTCCAGCCTCATTATGCCAGCCTGCGGCCTCCCCACTGCCCGATCATCACTATAGATGGTCGGGTAACGGATTGTACCCGGTTCTTCCCAGCACCCCTGGTGGTGGTGTGTAACGCGGTAATAATGGGGGGGGGGGGTTAGTGCTAGCCTTTTTCCTGGCTAACACTAAGCCCTGCCTTAGTAATGGACATTGTCAAGCAGCCATTACTAAGCTGCTGATAAAGTATTAAAAAAAAACACACAAGAATTTTTTATTTTATTTAAATAACTGCCCAACACAACCCTCTTTGACTATTTTATTTAAAAAAAAAGTAGATCATCGAAGTAGTCCACCAAATCTGCGACGTACTCCAAGCGGTCCAGCGGAACCTAAAAAAAATAAAATATAGTAATATGAAAAATGAAAAAAACTTACACTCACCTACAGCAGTCTTCTATTTTCCCACCTGCGCCACAATAGAAACTAGATGTCAATGAACAATAATTCCCCTTCATGTAACTCTGCTACCTGTCAACTGAAAAGTCATCCACCAAAGTGAAAAATGTTTTCCCATCCTGTCTAATTCCCAAGTGTTTCTTTGTGGTTCTCCGCCATGAGGAAACATTTTTTAGTTGACAGGTAGCAGAGTTACATAATGGGGAATTATTTTTCCCTCTCATGTCTAACTACTAGTTGACGCATTCATTGTTCTCCATTGGGAAACATTTTTCCCTCTAGAGGATGATTTTTCAATTGACAGGTAGCAGAGTTACACGACAGAAAAAAAAATCCCCATCATGTAACTCTGCTACCTGTCAATTGAAAAGTCATCAACCACAGGGTCTCCCTCTTGACTTTCATTGTTCTCAGCCTTTTGGTTTGTCCTGCAGCTGCCGCCGTGATGAGCAAATGTTATACCCAAGTTATGAATGGTAACACAAAGAAGATATAAGCTGATCACTGCTGCAGCCGTCCGGCATACAGGGTGCCTATCAGCAACGATCAGCTGTTTTGATTCGGCTCCTCTGCAGCGGTCCTATCAGGGCCCAGTGGCACCCGGCACATTACATTACATGCCTGGTGGTGTCGCTAGCACGGGGGCCCGGTGCTAGCGACTGCCACATGCAAGTGTATTGGTTATGTATTGGTATTGTGTTTGTTACTCTTCAAGTGGGCTGCTACCGGAGTGATGTCCAAAAAACCATCAAGAGCAGAATTCCAAAAAAGAGAAAAACAAGCTCAACATATTTCAGCTTTTATGTCATCATGGCTGAATAAAAAAAAAGACAATAGGGAAGGTGTATACAAGCATTTGTTTAACATAACCAATCAATAAACTTGACTCCTGTCTTATAACTGTTGTTTTTTTATTTGCTTTTAGATGAAAGTGGAGAAAATGTGAGTGAAGAAAGAATCTCTGAGCATGAGAGTCAAAAAGGCGAAACTGTGACAGAACATGAAATGCTTCAGACTGCAGATGCCCCTACACAGGAGACCAGTGGAGATCGCTTTATGGATTTAGATGCCCCGCCATGTTGTAGCAGTACAACACATTTTCCAGAACAGGACGTAAATACCCTTTCATCATCTTCTTCACACAGTGAGTCTAATTTAGACTTTGACTTTTATGAACCAGGAAAATGGCCAGACAAATTTTCAGATAGCCAACGGTGCTTTGTTACCAGCATGAGACTAAAAACAGTACATGAACCTGACATTAGAAATAGTTTAAGAGATGGAAGAAAACTCACAATGGATTGGTTTTTTAAACAGCTGCCAAATGGGCAGAGTGTACGCCGGTCCTGGCTAGAATACAGCAACTTAAAAAATGCCTTATACTGCATACCTTGCAGAATGTTTACAAATGTTCATTCAGAAAAACTCTCATTTTTGGCAAAGAAGGAAAGGTTTACGCAGTGGAAAAAATTAAGTGAGAGAATTCCTGAACACGAAAATTCTTTGCACCATAAGATGTGTTTCTGTTCATGGAAAACACTTGAGGCCTCATTAGGTAAGGGTGGCATTGAGAAAGAACTTCAGGATCAGATAGTGCAGGAAGAAAACCATTGGAGGGAAGTTCTTCGTGTAATTCTGGCAGTAATAATGCATTTGGCTAGACAGGGTAGTGCATTGCGAGGTTCACAAGAAAATCTAGATTTAGCAGACCCTAAAAGTGGAAAATTTCTAAACCTGATTGAACTTGTTTCTCACTATCACGTCCCTCTGCGTGAACATTTGCAACGCCATAGAAAAGGACAAGTAAGCTATTTCTCACCTGATATTCAAAATGAATTTTTAGACATAACTGCAGGCAAAATAAGGGAAGAGATACTTAATGATGTCATAGAAGCCAAGTATTTTTCTGTAATGTTTGACTGTACACCTGATATAAGCCATTTGGAGCAAATGTCTGAAGTCATTATGTCAGGGATCATTACCATGTATATTGTTTGAAAAATATTATCCTCACACATATATATATACATTTCAGTTCTTTGTGTAATATACTGATATATAATAAGTTCTTTGGTCATATCGGACACACCTATGGAAGACACCGCCCCCTGGAATGCAAGAAGAGTGAGTCTGAGAAGTTACAGCTGAGCAACCGGTGGGGGGCTTGGGCACTCCCACATCTCTCTGGAGGCATGTGTCTTTTTCAGTGTTTCTTTGTTCTGAATAAAAAGTTTTTCAGTCTTCCTCCTGGTGGACGGAGGGGATGTCTACCAACATTACTCTGTGTGGTGTACTTCAGCTTTCAATTTACAGAGGTGGTTATTCGGTGTGAAATACGGACCTGACATTTAGATATGTCAAAGTTACAGAGTGTGGCCCTGAAATTGTTGAAAGCTTCATAAACTTCTTTACTGTGAGTGAGAAGACAGGCTTTGCCCTTACTGAAATAATCTTACAGAAAATAGAAAAGGATGGCTTAGATATAAAAAATTGCAGAGGACAATCATATGACAATGGGGCCAACATGGCGGGGAAGTATAAAGGGGTCCAAGCACGATTGCTTCAAGAAAATAATCTCGCAAATTTTGTTCCCTAAACCTGGTTGGTGTAAATGCTGCAAGTGTGTCACGAGAGCCAGAGAATTACTTCGGGACATTACATTGTCTGTACTTGTTCTTTGTTGCCTCCACCTTCAGATGGGAAGTTTTACAGAAACACGTAATTGTTACCCTCAAGTCACTAAGCAGAACTAGGTTGTCAGGAAAGCTGGAAGCTGTAAAACCCTTTTATATGCACCTTCACAAAATCATTGACGCTTTAAATGATTTAAAAACCAGCCCTGTAGCAAACATGGAGACGAAGGCTGAGGCTGCTTCTCTAATCAACAATATCAAGAAGTTTGAGTTTGTTGTCATGTCTTGCTTTTGGTACAAAGTGCTAAGTCGCATTGATCGGGTCAACAAACTTCTTCAAAATGAAATCATCACAATGGATATGTCTGCAAAGCATATTCATGGTCTCTTAAACCTGTTAAGAGTCAACTAGGACAAGCAATGCTGCCGATGCCATAGAAGAAGCAAAGCAGATTGCTGAAAGGTGCGGCATCGATCCACAGTTCAGAGACACAAGGAAACGTAAGATCAACAGGATGTTTGATGAACAATGTGAAGATGAGAGTGTTCTATTGTCATAGGAGGACAAATTCAGGATTTCACTTCTTGAAATAATTGATAAAATTATTTCTGAAATGAGAACCCGATTTGAAGCTAGAAATAAGGTTAATACAATGTTTGGTTTTCTTTCTGGACCTCAGTTTCACTCATTACCAACAGAAGAGCTCAAGAAACAGGCCATGAAACTAGCCCAGGTATACCAAAAAGATCTTGACAAAGATTAAATAATTCTAGAAGTGGAGTGCTTTAGGGCATGGCCCCACGTCAATGCCGCACAGAATCTGCGTTGCAGATTCTGTGGCGGATCTGCCCAAAATGTGCAGTAAATTGATGCGGACTGGCCGTTGCGTATTGAGGTGAAAGTACTTCCCTTCTCTCTATCAGTGCAGGATAGAGAGAAGGGACAGCACTTTCCCTAGTGAAAGTAAAAGAATTTCATACTTACCGGCCGTTGTTTTGGTGACGCGTCCCTCTTTCGACATCCAGCCCGACCTCCCTGGATGACGCGGTAGTCCATGTGACCGCTGCAGCCTGTGATTGGCTGCAGCCGTCACTTAGACTGAAACGTCATCCTTTGGAAGCCGGACTGGAGAAAGAAGCAGGGAGTTCTCGGTAAGTATGAACTTCTTTTTTTTTTTACAGGTTGATCTATACTGTAATCGGTAGTCACTGTCCAGGGTGCTGAAACAGTTACTGCCGATCGCTTAACTCTTTCAGCACCCTGGACAGTGACTATTTACTGACGTCGCCTAGCAACGCTCCCATAATTACGGGTGCACACATGTAGTCACCCGTAATTACGGGAGCCCCATTGACTTCCTCAGTCTGGCTGTAGACCTAGAAATACATAGGTCCAGCCAGAATTAAGAAATGTCATGTTAAAAAACCAATACGCATCCGCAGCACACATAACATGTACATGACATCTGCGGACTTCATTGCGGAATTTAGAATGTCCATTGAAGTCAATGGAGAACTTCCGCAATGAGTCCGCAACCAGTCCGCCACAGGTCCGCAACATCCATTGTATGCTGCGGACCCCAAATTCCGCACCGCAGCCTATGCTCCGCAGCGGAATTTTCCGCCTCGTCTAAACGAAGCCTACTAAAAAGAAGTGGAAGGCAATGGAGAAACGGGTCCGCTGCGGATTAACGCTGTGGAGTGTCCGCAGCGGAATTCCAGAGCAATTCCGCAATGGGGGGCTTTGCCCTTAAACATCACGCTCTGGATTTCAACTCAAGCATGAAAACTGCCACACCTGCAAGTCTCCTGAGCTCCATTTACAAGAATGGACTACGAGACGCTTACCCTAACATAACCACAGCTTTGAGAATTTTCCTCACTTTACCAGTATCTGTTGCTTCCAATGAAAGAAGCTTTAGCAAGTTAAAGCTTCTGAAAACACATCTTCGAAGTGTCATGGAACAAGCAAGACTAACAAACGTAAGCATTATTTCCATAGAGCATGAGGTGGCTGCGAAAATTTGTTATGAGGACATTATAAAAACATTTGCGGCAAAAAAAGCACGAAAAGTCAAGTTTTAGCAGTTCTGTTGTAGAACATAAAGGCCGTTCATTATGTCACCATATAGTCTCATTAGCCTCAGTTATACAATCTGTTTTAGTCAAGCACTGACATCGTTCATTTATTTTCTTTTAATTTATTGTTAAGATAACTACCTTATATAACTATATTACTTGTAAAATGTACAAGTGGTTTTGTGCTCGAGTTACATTCAATTTTTTTTTTTTTAAATTACACCTCATTGATTTGTAGAGAAAGCAAACATGGCGAGGGAAAGGAGATGTCGGGAAAGAAGTTGGGGAGGGGGGCGCCAAATTGAATCTTTGCCCCTGGTGCTGGAGAACCTAGCTATGCCTCTGCATATATCTAGCCTAACTTTACAAAATATCTCTGTACTGAGCTGTATTTATACTTACATATAGGTAACAAAAAGCATACATATAGGCTCTGCACGTAGCGGAATGTATTGTAATTATACATATATAATGATAATAAAATGGTACATATTATACTTACAGTAAGTATGCTAATAAAGTGGTCAACACAGCCGCCTACCAGTAAATTTTCGAGCACTTCATGCTTCCCTCTGCTGACTAACTTTATGGAGATGCTGATTTCATTTTCCAGCAGGACTTGGCACCTGCCCACACAGCCAAAAGTACCAATACCTGGTTTAATAACCACAGTATCACTGTTCTTGATTGGCCAGCAAACTCGCCTGACTTAAACCCCATAGAGAATCTATTAGGTATTGTCAAGAGGAAGATGAGAGACACCAGACCCAACAATGCAGACGAGCTGAAGGCCGATATCAAAGCAACCTGGGCTTCCATAACACCTCAGCAGTGCCACAGGCTGATCGCCTCCATGCCGCGCCGCATTAATAACACCTCAGCAGTGCCACAGGCTGATCGCCTCCATGCCACGCCACATTGATAACACCTCAGCAGTGCCACAGGCTGATCGCCTTCATGCCACGCCGCATTGATAACACCTCAGCAGTACCACAGGCTGATCGCCTCCATGCCACGCTGCATTGATGCAGTAATTCATGCAAAAGGAGTCCCGACCAAGTATTGAGAGAATATACTGGACATACTTTTCAGTAGGCCAACATTTTAGTATTAAAAAGCGTTTTTGAAATTGGGCTTATATAATATTCTAATTTTCTGAGACACAAAATTTTGAGTTTTCATTAACTGTTTGCCATAATCCTCAACATTAAAAGAAAAAAATGCTGGAAATCGATCTCTCTGTGTGTAATGAATCTATACAATATACGAGTTTCACTTTTTGAATTGAATTACCGACATAAATTAACTTTTTGATGATATTCTAATTCATTCCGAAGGACTAGTACATACCTACAAAGTATGAGACTAGGCACCATCGTTAATGAAAAGAATCAAAAAGATGTTATTGTTGTAGATACGGTATAAGACAAATAAAAAGAGTAACACAATGGATAATGCGACATCACTAGAATGAAACACACGGGAGGGATGTATTGGTGTCCATGACCGTGAGAATATACATATTAATTAAAGTGCACAGTGCAAGTATCGTTCACAATAATAAAAAGGAAACTCAAACATATGTAGATAAGGGATATCTCTCAATGGTGATGGGCAGCTGTAAATATTTGGGCGACTGTATTTAGTCTAATATATGTATAGGACAAATGCCATATTGAAATCTACTCCTGAATACACACATTAAAAGTTTTTTCACGAAGGCGGTGCCGAATTGTGAATTGGGGTTTAGTGTCGTTAACCCCTTTGAATACCAACATAAAAGCTGATCTCAGAATTCAAAAGGGAAAATGAGAAGAGGGAATTCCCGCGATTGATGGACATACCTTAAATGGATAAACAGCCCATGATCCGTTGAAGGACCCCTGGGCTGTCTCACCATTTTTCTTGTTGTTAGGGCATGCTTTGCCCATGTAATATGAGTACACAGGCTAATTTACTAGCATACATATTTATACCAGTGAATTAAAATAAAAAATAATACAAATCTAAATAAAAAATCTACTATGGAATAAAAAAAAACAAAACATGTTAAATTAAAAAGAATCTGTAAAAAAAAACAAAAACAAAAAAAAACACAAAAATGCAAATTTTTTTTTACAATAAATAAACTGTATTAAATATAAGTCCCAGAACATAAGATAATATACAAATATTTGGTATTGTTTACGACCATAACAACCTGCACAACAAATTTATAGTGTCATTTATGCTGATTGGTATATGATGTAAAAAAATAAATGAAAACTGCAGCAGAACTGCTTTTTTCCTGCATTATCGCCAAAATAAAATATAATATAAGTTACACCGTAATGTAAAAAGTACCAAAAAAATGGCACCTACATAAAGTACAACTCAACCCGCAAACAAAGTTTCATACAGCTAACGTCAAACAAAAAATAAAAAAGTTATAAGCGTGGGGATGAAAAGAGGAAAAAAATACAAAAATTGTTCTGTTCTCAAGGCCAAAATTGGCCATGCCCTTAAGGGATTAAGCATTTCTTATAAATTTGCCAACAAATCTTGTTATCAGTCAGTGAATTATCAACAATGTCTATACACCTTTATCTTACAGATATAGATATTCTAATCAAATCAGTCGTTTTTCTTTACAGATTAGAGCACTAAATTACAGATTAGAGAACAAATACCGTTATGTTTATGTGTAATCCAGACAGCAAGGAAAAAATCAATAATCAACGATCCACAGTGGAACCGTGATATGAACTAGTCAAAGCAGGAACAGCAGTCACATAGGTTCAGCAGGTTACGTACAGCAGCTGTTAAATCCTATTTACACAAAGCAATAGCCAAAAAGCAATCACAATATTGTTCTGTTCTTTAACTCCTTCCCACCCTTTGACATACATTTTAATAATGAGAAAAATACAGCGTCTAATGGCCGGGATCCAAGATAACACCGATCACAGATGTTTAGCCCCTTAAATGACACGGTCAATGCAGATTGCGGCATCTAAGTGGTTAGACAGAGGGTGGGGGGCTCGCTCTGTCAGCGCATTTCCCCCCCCCGCTTCCCGATCGAAAAGTGTCGATGAATTGCTATGGCAGCCAGGGGCCTAACAATGGTCTAATCCCGTAGTGGGACTAAAAATAACAAAAAAGTAAAAATAAGTGAAATACAATTTTTATAAATAGTAATAGAAAAAAAACTCTTACATTTTTTCCTCTTTTCCCAATCAAAAATTATTTTGCATAATAAAAGAATTGTATATACTGTGTGTGTGTATATATATATATATATATATATATAAGCACACATATTTGCTTTTGCTGCGTCCGCAATGACAGGACCTATAGAATGATCATGTTATTTAACATCTATAATTTATAGCACTTATACAAGGATCACACTAGTTACTAATCAAGATAACAATTCTTTATTAGAAATATACATATATAAAAACACATATAAAAAGTGCACATTACCCACAAAGAAGGATCCCCTCATGGACCGGGTCAAAAACCTCATAAAATATTGCATAAAAAGGACTGGTATACTATATCTGAGAATCAATAAAAATGGACAAATCCGCTTATGGAGTAGAGGGATACAGACAGAAAACAAGTCAAATAGAGTGAGGTATACAGACCACGGCTATGGGGGCAATCCGAACCAGGTCTTTATGCCTCACTCTATTTGACTTGGTTTCAAAGGCTCTTGTGCTGAGCCGAAACGTTATGGACCAATAAAGCACCACCTCTTTTTTGCTCATATCTCTGGAGTGCTGCCTGATTTTTTGGATCCTCTTTATATTTTATGGTGAACGCTGTAAAAATAAATGCTAAAAAAGAACACCGAAGCTGTTTATTTTGGTTTATTCTGTCTCACAAAAACAGGAATAAAAAGCGACCAAAAATTCGTATCTACCCCAAAAGAGGGAACCAATGAAAATGACAACGCATCCTGCAAAAAAACAAAAAAAAAATCACAGTATCCTGAAGATGAAAATAGCCCCGCGCCCTTTGGTGTATGCTTCATAAATGGAGCTTTGCTCTAAAGCGAGCCTGTCATACTGAAAAGGTTTCCCTATCTAGAGCAGGAGGAGCTCAGCAAATTGATATATGTTTGTTTTGTTTTTAAAAGATTCCGTATTACCTAATTCAAAGAATTATAATATTTATAGAATATATCTAAATCACTGCTTACTGTAGGCCTATGAGTCCAGTGGGTGGTCTGACTCCATGATCAACACATTTCACTGTATTTTGTGCAGATATTTTTATTTATATATGTGTGTATATTTATCTATATATATATATATATATATATATTTTGTGAGACATTGACAGGTAAAGTCATTGAGGGAAGGTACATTTCCCCTAGAATCCTGTCATATGTATCCTAGGCTCCAGGGAATGAGTAGTTTTTCCAATAGAAAGCTCTAGCTTTCCAATCTCGGCTTAAGGAAAAGCCGGAAAAAGGGCCTGGAGTTGGATTGGGGAAGAGCAGGGCGGGTTCCCCAATCCCTAGTCCATCTCTGTTTGTAGGACAAGGCTGCTGCTCAATTAGCTGCACCTGTAGCCTGTGTATAAAAAGGTGCAGACACAGTGTGTGCGAGTCTCACCCCTGACTCAGACTGGAGACTACTAAGTCTGTAGTAGCCTGTATTCTATGTGAGTAAAGACCTGTGTTACTTTGTGTCCAGTGCCTGGTAGGAAGGCACTTGGTATAGTTAGATAATATCTTGTTTAGTTAGTGCTCAGACGAGCAGGATTTATTTTGTATTTTGCCTTGTTGTACAAGAGGCTGTTTCTTTGACAAGAATAAAACACAGGCAAAGCCCTGTTATGAACTTTAATGCATGGTGTCCCTGTCTCTGGCTACTAAGAAACCGCTGTACCAACCTCTCCTGATGCTAAACCCCCACATATGGTGGCCGATGTGGGCACGGTCTTAAAGAGACATACACCTATTTAAAAGGACTTTTGCTGCTCCAAGCGGAAAATCGTTGCTAGGGGCAACAACACAATTTTTTTTCTCCCCGAGAGTGCTTGGAAGTGTATGTTTTGGGTGAAGGCGGCAACAGGGCTAGAAAAAGAGACTGTTAAAATGGATGAAATACTTAAACAGCTGATTCAGGCTAATATCAACCAGGGGAAGATACGCACAGCTTTGCAAGAAGCCAGCGCGACTCAGCAAATGGTGCACGAGGAAGCCATGCGTGCACAGGCTGAAACCAATATTCTGCTGGGTGAAGCCCACAGACTGGCCTTAAAAGAACAGCAGCAAATTAATCGCCATTTGCAAGACCAAATTCAGGCCTCAGTGGAGAGGTCAGCGGGTCCTCATGGTTTGCGCCAAACCACTCGTGCAGCGGTACAGACATCTCTGCAGAAGATGACACCCACCGACGACGTTGAGGCCTATCTCATGGTGTTTGAGCGAGTGGCAGAACGAGAGAAGTTATCTTCAGATCAGTGGGCAGCAGTGGTGGCACCTTTCCTAACCGGAGAGCCGCAAAAGGCGTACTTTGACCTCAATGAGCAGGATGCCAAGGATTACTCCAAGCTGAAGGGTGAGATCCTTGCCCGTCTGGGTGTTAATATGAATGTGCGTGCTCGACGGGTGCACAACTGGACTTTTGTGGGACACCTACCTGCCCGATCACAAATGTATGATCTTGTCCATCTTGCAAGGAAATGGCTACAGCCAGAGGAATCAACCCCTGCGCAGATCGTGGAGAGAGTGGTGCTTGACAAATACATCCGCTCCTTACCACCGAAAGTTCAGCGTTGGGTCGGTCAAGGAGATCCTACAGATGCGGAACAGCTGGTGAACCGGATTGAAAGGTACAGAGCTACTCAAGATCTACTCCAAGAAGTACCGCCTGGATGTTCTAACCCCAGGAACAGCAAATCGTGCGGAGCACCCGGTAAGACTGATCCATTTACTAGAGGGGTGAGAAATGTCTTTAAGGGAGGTGGCTCAGAAGGGGAGCAGATGGAGGGAAGAAATCCCAGAGAGACACTGAAGGCAAGACCAGGGCCTCAAGTTGGGGACCGGGGCCGCATACAGTGCTGGCGGTGTTATGGACCTGGGCATATTGCTGCCAATTGTCCCCTGACTACTGAGCCAATGGAGTGTGATGCAGCAAGGCGAATATCCTTGTTTGCACGTCCTGTTTGTTCTGCTGAGACAGTTTACGAGACTGAACAACAAATGTGTGTCGTAAAAGTGGAAGGGTGTACTGTGAGTGCCTTGCTGGATTCTGGGAGTCTGGTTACCCTGGTGCATGCCAGCCTGATAGACCCTGGAACATTCAGAGGACATAGTATAGGGGTCCTGTGCATTCATGGGGACACTAAAGAATACCCCACCGCTTTGGTCACTCTAGAGACTTCCTGTGGAACCGCTTGCCATGAAGTCAAGTCCCTGATGCACAGTGTGATCCTGGGGAGAGACTTCCCAGTGTTCTGGGACTTGTGGAGGAAGAAAGATGTAACCTCCACTGTAAATGTTAATGATGGTATTAATGTGTGCGCTGTGATTAGCCCAGAACCCTTTAACTAGGATGCTGAGGTGCCAGCAGTAGGGGTGACCACTGAGCCTGATAAATTTCCTCTGGCTGTTTTTGCTGGTGAAACAGATGAGCAGGAGGAAATTTCTGAGATACCAGAGTTAAATGTATCACGTAACAATTTTGGGACTGCTCAACTTAGCGATCCCACATTGGTAAAAGCCAGGGAAAATACTAAGGTATTAAATGGAGTGCCTCAACATCCAGGGGCTGATAAGGTGTTTCCACACATGGCGGTTAACCAGGATTTGCTGTATCGGATAGATAACGTACGTGGGGAGGTTGTTGAACAGCTGGTGATACCCCAACCGTATCATAGAACGGTGTTGGACCTGGCTCATAAACACGTGCTGGGTGGACATCTAGGTTGCGAAAAGACCAGAGAGCGTATCTTACAACGATTCTTCTGGCCGGGGGTATATACGGAAGTTCAGAGGTATTGCGAGTCCTGCCCGGAGTGTCAGATAACGGCTTCTATGCCACATTTTAGGAGTCCGCTGGTTCCTTTGCCTATCATTGGGATCCCTTTTGAAAGAATTGCCATGGATCTGGTCGGCCCTTTAGTGAAATCCTCTAGAGGACATCAATATATCCTAGTGGTGTTGGACTATGCCACACGCTACCCTGAGGCAGTCCCTTTGCGAAATTCCTCTTCAAAAGCCATTGCAAGAGAGTTGTTTTACATGTTTTCCGGTACTGGTTTACCTAAGGAAATCCTTACCGATCAGTGAACTCCCTTTATGTCCAAAATCACCAAGGAATTATGTAAACTGCTGAAAATTAAACACCTGCGTACCTCTATATATCACCCTCAAACTGATGGTCTTGTCGAAAGATTCAATAAGACATTAAAAGGCATGTTGAGGAAGGTGGTTAGTAAGGATGGGAAGGATTGGGACTGTCTTCTGCCCTATTTGATGTTCGCTGTACGTGAAGTTCCTCAATCATCCACAGGGTTTTCTCCTTTTGAACTTGTATACGGCAGACAACCCCGTGGTCTCCTGGACATAGGCAAGGAAACCTGGGAGCAAGAGTCCACACCTTATAGGAGTGTAATTGAGCAAGTCACGTTGATGCAAGACCGAATCGCTGCGGTCATGCCGATAGTTAAGGAACACTTGGAGCAAGCTCAGGATGCTCAGAGCAGGGTGTATAACCAAACTGCTAAAGTTAGAAATTTTAACTCTGGTGATCGAGTGTTGGTCTTAGTGCCAACCGTAGAAAGCACATTTCTTGCTAGATGGCAAGGGCCGTATGAGATAATTGAAAAGGTGGGGGATGTAAATTATAAAGTTTACCAACCAGGTAAAAGGAAGACAGTGCAGTTATACCATGTAAACTTAATTAAGCCATGGAAAGAAAGAGAGACCCACGTGGCAGTAAGTACCCCCTATAGTCTTAACCCAGATGTGTATGTGTCAGAATCCCTCGCAAAGCCACAGAAACAGGAGGCAAAAGAGTTTGTGCAGAGAAACACAGACGTGTTTTCAGAACTGCCAGGACAGACTAGTATAATAAAACATGACATTGTGACCGAGCCTCAGGTTCGGGTCCACTTGAAACCCTACAGAGTCCCTGAAGCTCGTAGACAAGCCATATCTGAGGAGGTCAAGAAAATGCTAGACCTTGGGATTATTGAAGAGTCAAAAAGTGAGTGGTCAAGTCCCATTGTATTGATTCCGAAACCAGATGGGTCATTACGTTTCTGTAACGACTTCCGCAAGTTAAATGAGATGTCAAAGTTTGACGCATACCCAATGCCAAGAGTTGACGAGTTAATAGAGAGACTGGGCCATTCAAGGTATTTTTCAACACTTGATTTAACCAAAGGCTATTGGCAAGTACCCCTCATGGAGGGCGCCAAAGAGAAAACTGCGTTCATCACCCCGGATGGTCTGTTTCAATATACTTGTTTACCATTTGGGCTACATGGGGCTCCAGCGACCTTTCAAAGGTTAATGGACATAGTCCTCAAACCCCACCATATCTGGACGACATTATAATATTTAGTGATGACTGGGAAAGCCACTTACCAAAAGTACAAGCAGTACTAAACTCCCTCAGAGCCGCGGGGTTAACAGCAAACCCAAAGAAATGTTCCTTAGGCTTGGAGGAAGCACGGTATCTGGGGTACATAATTGGGAGAGGGGTGATAAAGCCACAGGTCAACAAAGTTGAGGCTATCCAAAACTGGCCCCAGCCCTCAACCAAAAAGCAGGTCAGAGCTTTTCTAGGAATTGTAGGTTATTACCGCAGGTTCGTTCCAAACTTTGCCAGCACAGCAGCGCCCCTGACAGATCTTACCAAGGGAAGTAAGTCTGTCATGGTCAAGTGGGACACGAAGGCTGAAAGCGCCTTTCAAGAGTTGAAACTGGCCCTGTGTAACCAACCAGTCTTAGTCACTCCTGACTTCAAAAAGGAGTTTGTTGTCCAAACTGATGCTTCTGATGTGGGGCTCGGAGCAGTTCTGTCACAAGAGGTGGGTGGTGAGGAACATCCTGTGACCTATTTGAGCAGAAAGCTTACCCCGGCTGAGAAAAACTATAGCATAGTTGAACGGGAGTGCTTGGCAATTAAGTGGGCACTTGAGTCCCTGAAATATTATTTATTGGGGCGTCGGTTTAGGTTGGTTACAGACCACTCTCCTCTTACGTGGACGTGTCAAGCTAAAGAGAGAAATGCAAGAGTTACACGGTGGTTTCTTACTTTGCAGAACTTCAAATATACTGTGGAACACAGAGCAGGAAAACTGCAGGGCAATGCTGACGCTTTGTCTAGGACACACTGCCTTGTAGCTAAATGTGTCCGATCCCACGGGCTCGAACAGAGGAAGAGGGTATGTGAGACAGTGACAGGTAAAGTCATTGAGGGAAGGTACATTTCCCCTAGAATCCTGTCATATGTATCCTAGGCTCCAGGGAATGAGTAGTTTTTGCAATAGAAAGCTCTAGCTTTCCAATCTCGGCTTAAGGAAAAGCCGGAAAAAGAGCCTGGAGTTGGATTGGGGAAGAGCAGGGCGGGTTCCCCAATCCCTAGTCCATCTCTGTTTGTAGGACAAGGCTGCTGCTCAATTAGCTCCACCTGCAGCCTGTATATAAAAAGGTGCAGACACAGTGTGTGTGAGTCTCACCCCTGACTCAGACTGGAAACTACTAAGTCTGGAGTAGCCTGTATTCTATGTGAGTAAAGACCTGTGTTACTTTGTGTCCAGTGCCTGGTAGGAAGGCACTTGGTATAGTTAGATAATATCTTGTTTAGTTAGTGCTCAGACGAGCAGGATTTATTTTGTATTTTGCCTTGTTGTACAAGAGGTTGTTTCTTTGACAAGAATAAAACACAGGCAAAGCCCTGTTATGAACTTTAATGCACAGTGTCCCTGTCTCTGGCTACTAAGAAACCGCTGTACCAACCTCTCCTGATGCTAAACCCCCACAATATATATATATACATTTATTTTGCTTGCAAGATTAATAGATCTGAAAGAATTAGGTCACACAATGTCGTTAGAATAAATGAACACATTTATATTACGGTCTACAAATATGTGCTAGTGAACAAGCAACAGCTTAGCAATCTGCTACAAAGGAACGGAAATGACAATACACAATCAGGATGGTAGTTTCATAGGATATTACAAAATTAATCCATTCAGGAACAAAGCAGCTACATGAAAGAGGGCACTACTGAAAGCACTGTGAGTCAAATACATGATTTGTGTGGGCATACTACGTATAAGGGCACTGACGGGCAAACATAGGACCACATAAGGGCATAACACTGAAGACCTTGGGAACCTGTGATTTAGCTGAGCTCCGGTAATGCTAGTTTGTATTTACTACATCACATTAACGGTGTAAAGACTGTGCGCAGCTATTCACCAAGTTAGGAATGTTGGGAGACTTCAGCTCTGAAGCCAACTAATATGTACCTGCATTTTTTGTTAGCAAAAATGCTCCATTTAAGGTCTCCTTCAAATTACATTATTGCAATACGTTTGACGTATGGACTGGGAAAAGCTGCCAATGTATATACAGTTGAGGTCATAAATTGACATACACTTTAGCCACATTAATTAAAACGAAAAAAAATTCACAATTCCTGACATTTAATCCCAGTACACATCTCCTAGGTCAGTTAGGGTAAGTTCACACGGCTTATTTTCGTCCGTTTTTCGGGCCGTAAACCGCCGAAAAGCGGCCCTAGAAATCAAAAGCAGAACGCCTCCAAACATCTGCCCCTTGATTTCAATGGGAAAAATGGCGCTCTGTTCCGACGGGCCATTTTTTTAAAAAACACCCGCGAAAAAGAAGTGCATGTCACTTATTGAGCTGTTTTTGGAGCCGTTTTTCATTGACTCTATAGAAAAACAGCTCCAAAAACGGCTGTGTAAAACGCGAGTTTGCTTAAGAAACGGCTGAAAATCAAGAGTTGTTTTCCCTTGAAAACAGCTCCGTATTTTCGGACGTTTTTTATTAAGCGTGTGAACATACCCTTAGGATCACTACCATGTTTGAAGAATGTGAAATGTCAGAATAATACTAGAGACAATAATTTATTTCAACTTTTAATTCTTTTCCTGATGTCTTGGCTTATTTCTTTTGATTTTTTTTCACGATGTCAAGGAAAAAAGCAAGTAGACCTTGTAAGTAAGCCTTGAAATAGTGCCACAGGTAGACCTCACATGAACTCAAATGATGTCAATTAGCCTATCAGAAGCTCCTAAAAACATTACATTGTTTTCTGAAAATGTCCCAGCCATAAAAAACTTGGTGTATGTAAACTTCTGAGCCACTGGATATATGTGATGAAATGTGTCTAGTATTATTTGGATATTCCACATTCTTTAAACATAGTAGTGATCCGAACTGACCCAAGAGAGAGAATTTGTACTAGGATTAGATGTCAGGAATTGTGAAAAACAGAGTTTTAATAAATGTGGCTAAGGTGTATGTCAACTTATGACTTTAAAGGGGTCACACGGGGACAAAAAATTATTAGCAGTTTATTCACTGCAGTATGGGGTACACTCGCTAATATCCATTCCAATCCCCCGTCGCACTGATTCTGAGATTTTCATAGACTTTTATAGCGCTGATGGGGGACTATGAATCATTCTTCCTTGATGACGATACGACTATTCGTCATGTGACCGAAAACGCTGTACTCCTGCTTGTACATAGAGCGCAGTGGGATTAGTCACATGACAAAGAGTCGTATTGTCATCAAAGAAGTCTGTGCAACTAGACTAGACTAGACTAAAAATCTATGAAAATCTCAGAATCAGCTCAACGGGGCACCGGAATGTATATCAGCGGGTGTACTCACATACTGCAGTGAGTAATTATTTTTGGTCCCCGCATAACCACTTTAACTGTGGTATCTGTCACCATAGACTATAGTGGTATTCGTTAAACGGATACCTCATAAACTGGGGTCATGGAAGTCCATGTGGTATATGTTAAATGGATACCGTTATAGTTTATGGGTGATGGATGCCATTATTAGGCATCCGTTCAACATATCCATCATCCATAGATTATAATGGTATCCATTTAATATATTCATCATAAAAAGCACATAACGTATATGTTAAAACTTTTGCCTGTGACGTAATCCATGGGCTCCCAAGTAAAAAAAGAAAAAAAAAAAGTATATCGCGTGGTATACTTTTTTTTTACAAAAATTCTGTTGTATGGAATAGCTATTCCAACACTTAAACAAAAAAGGTATACTCTCGTATACCAGCCCGACGGGGCCATAAGGACACACTTTTGGCTTCAGTTGGACTAATGGAGCCCTACGTACACGTTCAGCGTGTATGCTGGGAGCTTTCCCGATGTACACACTAAACATAGAGAAAATCATGATGTAAAGGGGGGCTAATAAATAGAAATGTGAGGCACTATGGGGTACGTCAAAATTACGCTGGATCCAACCCTTCTTTTTTCCTGCTGTTTACACATCGTGCGCCGACACGAGGATCCGTGCGGGTTCATTTGAGCAAATCCTCAAACAAGGTGAGCTGGAGGTTTCCTTTCTACTATTTTTCAGTACGTCAAAATTACCTATCTCAGAAACTACAGACAATCATGATTTTACGGCAGTTGGTAGTTGGTGGCCCATTAGTCCAGGCTAAGGGCTACCATAAAACACTGTAAGCAGTGAAAATTAGAACTATACTTTATGAGAGTTAGGAAAAAATCTGTCAGTATCACACAATTCCCTATAATCAGGCCTGGTTACTAGAAAGCAGGTGGACATACCTGACAAAGGAGAAGTCATCTCACAAGTAGATATAATCAAGCTAAGGCGCTATAACATGCCAGGTAACACTCACCCTAGTTCAAACAGAGGTTTTTGTCAGGCAGAAAGAATCTGCCTCAAAATTTCTTCCGGATTTTGAGGCAGATTTTTAAATGCCAGTGTTTTTTAACGTTTGTTTTTTTTATACTTTTTATTGCCGTTTTATTAAATGAATAAAATGCAAAAAACACTCCAAATGACCAAAGCATTTTTTTCTGCTTTCCATTGATCTCAATGGAGGTTTGGAGGCAGAAACCGCTCCAACAAAGGGAATGAGGCTTTTTTTATTTTTTTGCGAGCAGTTGAAGACCACCCGGAAAAAAAACCCGCCTCTACCTCCTATTGAAATCAATGGAGAGAGATTTCAGACTTTTTTGGCTGTGAACTTACCCTAAGGGCATGACCAGACGTGGCGGAATTGCTCTGGAATTCCGCTGCGGAAAGTCCGCAGCGGAAATCCGCAGCGGAAGTCCGCAGCGTACACGTTTCTCCATTGCCTTCGACAGCTTTTTAGTAGGGTTCGTTTACACGTTGCGGACAACTCCGCTGCGGACCATAGGCTGCGGTGTGGAATTTGGTGTCCGCAGCATACACTGGTTGTTGCAGACGTGTAGCGGACTTGTTGCGGACTCATTGCGGAATTTCTCCATTGACTTCAATGGAGAGTCAAAATTCCGCAATGAAGTCCGCAGATGTCATGCACATGTTATGTGTGCTGCGGATGCGTATTGCTTTTTTAACATGACATTTCTTCATTCTGGCTGGACCTATGTATTTCTAGGTCTACAGCCAGACTGAGGAAGTCAATGGGGCTCCCGTAATTACGGGTGACTACGTGTGTGCACCCGTAATTACGGGAGCGTTGCTAGGCGACGTCAGTAAATAGTCACTGTCCAGGGTGCTGAAAGAGTTAAACGATCGGCAGTAACTGTTTCTGCACCCTGGACAGTGACTTCCGATCACAATATACATCAACCTGTAAAAAAAATAGAAGTTCATACTTACCGAGAACTCCCTGCTTCTTCCTCCAGTCCAGCCTCCTGGGATGATGTTATAACCCATGTGACCGCTGCAGCCAATCACAGGCCAATCACAGGCTGCAGCGGCCACATGGACTGACGCGTCATCCAGGGAGGTCGGGCTGGATGTCAAAAGAGGGACGCGTCACCAAGACAACGGCCGGGTAAGTATGAATTTCTTTGACTTTTACTATGGAAAGGGCTGTCCCTTCTCTCTATCCTGCACTGATAGAGAGAAGGGAAGCCCTCTTCCCCTCAATACGCAACGGCTAGTCCGCATCAATTTAATGCCCATTTTAGTCAAAACCGCAATAGAATCTGCAACGCAGATTCTGTGCGGCATTGATGAGGATAGTGGCGGAAGAACTCTGCCACGTCTGGGCATGCCCTAAGTGACAATATGAATGTAATGCAGCGGACTCCATAATAATGACCTCACAATAATCTCCAAATCACAAACAAAGGGGCATTTACCGCTGTTTCCCAATCCAAGTCATTTAAAGACTAGTAAATACCAGTTCTTCTGCCTAGTATCAAAACATCCCTCGTAATTGTTATAAAGTTATGCAAAAAGAATGTAGTACTATATGAATCTGGAAAGGATGAAATCTTACGTGTGGCTTTACTGAAGCATATCAATACAACAATGCAGATTTTTTTCCTAAAAAGACGCCCGCGAAAAAGAAGTGCATGCCACTTCTTGGGACGTCTTTGGAGCAGTTTTTCATTGACTCCATTGAAAAACAGCTCCAATAACGGCCGTAAAATATGCAGCGAAAAACGCGAGTTTTGCAAACGTTTTTGGTCACTGCGTGTGAACATACCCTAATACTGGGATGTACAATGCTTCTACAGCCCGGGATTTAAGCAGAACCGCCTCTAGACAGAGATTAATGATGTGCAATATTCTATTCCTGGGAAGTAGATGAGCTTTCTGGAGTATGTGATGAACTGGGGAGGGAGGGGGATTTGTCTCTTGGTAGCTGTAATGTTAAACAAAAAAGAGGAGCTGGTGCTTTATCTAAGACCCCCCTAGCTGCGTTTTTCTTTCCAGTGAATGTAAGATTATCATAACTACTGTAGAATAAGTAGCGGCATACAAGATAGGCAAAGAGAAAACGGAAACCTAGAGAACGGAGACAAACGGAAAGCAACTGAAACAAAAGAATTACCATTCAAATCAATGGTAATTCTAACGGAACCGTTACTTTACGTTTAATCTTTGATCCTATCTTCCTCTGACGGAAGAGAGGTAAACTTATATTAACGGTAGTGTGAAAGAAGACTTAGACTGGGTTCACACGAGCATGTTACGTCCGTAAAGGACAGAATGTATTTCGGCCGCAAGTCCCGGACCGAACACACTGCAGGGAGCCGGGCTCCTAGCATCATAGTTATGTACGATGCTAGGAGTCCCTGCCTCTCCGTGGAACTACTGTCCCGTACTGAAAACATGATTACAGTACGGGACAGTTGTCCCGCAGCGAGGCAGGGACTCCTAGCGTCGTACATAACTATGATGCTAGGAGCCCGGCTCCCTGCAGTGTGTTCGGTCCGGGACTTGCGGCCGAAATACGTTCCGTCCATTACGGACGTAACATGCTCGTGTGAACCCAGCCTTAGACAGAACTGACAGTGGTTGTGGCAAATGTCATGTTTCAGATGAAATCAACTGCCTTGTTCAACTTTTTGACATCGACCGTGTATTTATTTTCAACTGTTACTGAACAATCGTCTATGTTTTCTATCTTTTCTCCAGAATCCTTATTTATAACCATTCACTCTCCATTGACTTGGTGATAAATCAATCACTTTATAGTAGGCCTGACATTAGTATCACTACTATCCTGCTCACTCGGGGACTGTGCATTGTCCCAATATCCATGAGGTTGAATTGGCAGGAACTGAATTTATCTTATATCATCAGAAATGTTCCCTTTACAAGCAGGAGTATTCCAATAATAAAGCAGGGAGGGCACAGTCTATTTTATCACATCTGCTTCTCTATAGACAGTATACAGGATGACATGAACGGTCATTTGCATTCTGCTGCAAGATTCTCATGACATTGGAATGAAAACTTTAATTCATTGCAGCCCTGAGACCCTATTATATAAACTGCTCCTGCCTATAAAGGGAAAATCATGACAATAAATAAAACTAAATTGACGCACAAATATTTATATCTCTATATGTATACTGCAAACTTCAAACGCTGGAACTCTCGCCAATCATAAGAACGGGATTCAGTTGCTTATTATATTCGGCGGTGGAGAAGTTCAGAGAGTTTGTGGTGCATGTGTGTGGCACTCACCACTATAGGCTATGGAACATATGAGTGTTTGGATGCTTGCCACCAAGGTCCAATAAGTGACGAAGAACAAAGGATCCGTTTCTTTTCTGGATTGGTGGGCACCTCAGTGGTCGGAGCTCAGACATACATTGAATATGGAATATTCATGTTATATGTTAGAAATCACTTTTGACTGAATAAATCCTGCTTCTACCGTGTTTAGCTGACAACTTTCTGACAGACTGATGGGTACATGGAAACAACATTTTTTTACTAGGAAAATATATTACAACAGAACGTCACTACATGAACAGGAAATCTGATTTGATATTTACATTGGAAAATATATTTAAAGGGGTTAGTCCAGTTTAAGCAAATTATTAATTATACAAAAAAAGATTAGCTATACAATTCTCCAATATACTTTCTGCAATAAGTCCTCTCGGTTTTCAAGGACTCTGCTTGTTGTTATTCAGTAGGAACATTTATTGTTTACTAGCAATGGATACAATTCTCTCCATGGTCATGTGATGGACACACAGGTGCTGGGATCGTTAGAAGACAGCTCTGATACGCATACTGTAATTAAAGATCCCATACCGAAGAAAAGATAGAGCTGGTAGTCATATTATATAAGAATAAATCAATTTTATTAAACAAAATAACATACAATTAAAAACACATAGTTATGAAGACTCTAGTACTAACACTGTGGTACAAAATGAAGCACGAAAAAAGACTGAATGAACAGGTATAGTGGTATAGTGTCCCTTTAATCACATAAATTCAAAGGCTAATGCCAAGTCAACAGAGGATCACAGAGGGAAACAAGTGGTATCTTAGTGGTGAGCGGTATAACAATGCAGTCTTACCCATTTAAGAAAGAATGAAGGATGTCTAAGTGCGTCCGTGCTTGATCGGCCACAGGGAACCCCAACGCGCGTTTCGCAGTAATGGTTGCTTCCTCAGGGGGTACAAGCAACCATTACTGCGAAACGCGCGTATACCTGTTCATTCAGTCTTTTTTCGTGCTTCATTTTGTACCACAGTGTTAGTACTAGAGTCTTCATAACTATGTGTTTTTAATTGTATGTTATTTTGTTTAATAAAATTGATTTATTCTTATATAATATGACTACCAGCTCTATCTTTTCTTCGGTATGGTATTATTACTGTGGAGCAGTCAATCTGATTAATTATGGGGGGAAGTTGGTTCGCTAAACTTTACCTAGCCTGTGACAAATATATGTTAGGAGTCTATTTATTTGTAATTAAAGATCCCAGCACCTGTGTGTCCATCACATGACCAGGGACAGAATTGTATCCACTGGAAGTAAACAATGGCTATTACTACTGAATAAGATGAAGCAGAGATCTTAAACACTGAAAGGAATTAATACAGAAAGCATATTGTAAAATTGTATATCTTTTTAATCAGATAATTTGTATTAACTTTTCAAATCAAATCAAAGACACATTTCAATTAGCCCCATAGCCCCACCCCCTTTCAGGCATATTTGTACGTTGCACATCCAACGTTAATACAATATCATAAGTGGCTACCACGCAGGGTAGGAAGTCGAAGGCATCAAAAACAGAATCAAGGATCAGCACATATCATGGATACTTACACATTTCAATATAATACATATTCGGATATAACGCACTCAGAAAATAACAACATTTCCTTTATTCCCTGAGTTCGGAAGGCTCAGTGCCGTAGGTGAGTCACATATCCTGTTCCTTAGCAGAGAAGTATTCGCTAACCCAGGTGTGTCCAACCACGGCTGCCACAGCTTTTCACATTTTTGAGGTACTTTGCGTTTTTTCAAAATACGGCCCTTCCGTTCATTAACATAACATTTACTTTCCCAATAGACTGAGCTTTAGAAGGCGATACAGGTTGTATCCAATGGAATGCGATTAGTTTCCATGTTACATAAACGAGACGTCCCATCGCCGTTTTAGCCTGTGTATCTAATGGAAGTTCCGCAACATAACGTAAAAGACAGATCTTAGGGTCCCTGGGTACACATATCGAGTATGCTTCAGCTGTAATTTCTAGAACTTCTGACCAAAATTTGTGCAACTGCACACAACTCCATAACATATATATAACATCTGCAGTCTCCTGTCCGCACCTCGCATCTGCACATACTCCTATGCGATATAGTAACTATGGCGTCTTGTACACTCTATGCAGTATTTATAGCTGTGACAGTCGTGCACCCTCCCTCAAAGATGCAGCAGGAACGGCTTCTAGAATATTATTCCACTGACCCCGCTGTAAAACCTAGAATATCCGCATCCCCTTTGGGCATCCTAACTAAAGGGAACGTCTCCAAGTATTTATCCAATAATATTCTGTATAGAACCGTTATGAGACCCTTCGTATAACCCATCGGAGCAACATAATGTAATATAGCATCTTTTTGTATCGTCAGAGGCTGTCTTTAGACCTGAGGTTCATTTGCGTGTCTCAATTGTAGATAGCTGTAAAAACTCTGTTTTGTGATATGAAATTCATCCTGTAACTGTTGGAGGGATTTAAAATGTATCTTTAATAACTATCCCACCCTCTCCAGCCCTAAGAACCGCCAATATACAACGACATCCAACCCCTCAAATTCCACTAGTGAGTGGTTATTCCACAAGGGTGTGAACTCCGTACAGCCAGTAATATTTCTTAATTGTTTAAGCTTGTCCCAGACCTTCTGAATCAGCTGTACTGTGGGGAAACTCTACTGTCTCGAGCCAAATCCCTCCCTTTCTAAGACCGACATCAGTGTACCCCTACCAGACAGTGATGTTAGGGTACCCCTTCAAACTTCTCATCCCCCCTAAATAATATAACTAGGGGCTTAGGGGAATCAAGTCTCCCTTCGGCCTTGGTCCTTTGTAGGATTTCCAGACGAAGCCTCGGGTGCCATTTTTTCCAAATGAGATCCCTTAATTATGTGTTAATCCTATGAAATCTGCTAAAGGGAAGCCATACTGGGGAATTGTGTAACACATGTAGGAGTTGTGGCATTAGTACCATCTTGATCAGAGTGACTCGCCCCATCACTGAAAGATTCAATTTACACCAGGCTGTCACTTTGACCTTAAATTTGTATAGCTTTTAATTATACAAAAAATATTGCTGAAACCAGAAAACCCCTTTAACTTACAAGCCAAACAGTAAAAGTAAAGGTCTCAATAGCTGAGAAAAGACCTACCCGTTAATCCAACCAGTGTCCAGATAATGGTCCGTATAGGGCATACAATGAAAGATATTAGCAAATAAGGGAATGATTTTTTTATGTGGGGAAACTCTTTTCATCATTGCAAATATCATTAAAGGACTTGTCCAGTGAGGAAAAGCCCTGTTTAGGGAACAGTGTCTCTAATGGTTATAGTAGAGAGCCGCTGCAAAGAGTGGAGAACTCAGGTGAGCTCGGCACAACCATGTCCTCGCCCTTCGATTTAAATGGGTGCCATGTAACATTACATTTCCCCTTCCATGTAAACACATTAGAAACAGTACAGTTGAAAAAGACGTAAGTCCATCAAGTTCAACCCCTTCTCCACATGTATTTTCCAGTCTGACAGCTGACTAAATAATGCGCTCACCTATGTGCTGATGGATGAGTACTCATTTGGCATAGGATTAGTTCATCTCCTCCTACTGTACCTTCTCTTTTTTCCTTATCCTCACCTCTTCGCTCTCCGTCTTCATTCTTCTTTACCTCATTTTCCAATTTTGTTAATCTTCCTTGTTTCTTTGACAGCACAGTATACATTGAGATTAGGCTTTGATGCAGACGAAAACGTTTTACCTGTCATATCTCTTCTTTCTATGTGTAGTCACCTAGGCTAACCCAGATTTATCCTATTTTGGCTTACGAGGTTGTAATGCGTGTATTGTTCCTTTAATTTTTTTGTGAATAATTATAGTTATGTCTATGGCCATTTATATTTAACAGTTTCACAAGAGTCATGTATATGTCGCTTCCATAACACATCTGACTTTGTTGCTATTGTGGTCTGTAAGACGGGGATAAGTTATTTGTTTTTGTAGAAAATTCTGTAGAATGACCACCCATGGTTGCCTACATTCTCTTCTGATTTGGTGTACTACAAGCATGCCATTTTCAGTCGAAGGCCCCATATAGATTCCATGCTATGTTTACTGTTTGTAAGCTAGGCCTTGGTGTCCCCAGGCAGAAACTTTTAGCAATTATAACCTACAAACAAAGCAGATATAGGGATTCCAAAATAACAGTCTGAAAGACTGTGCGGCCAGGGTTCACCTGATTTATATAACCAAATAGAATAACTCTTTGATAGCCAAAGATAAATTGACAAAGCTAGTAACAAAATATGAAAAATCTTTATTCTCACATGAATAACTGTACACAAATCCATAAACATGTACCATGAGACAATTAAAACCAAAGATGTACAAAGGGGCAAGGGTAGCAGCAGTAAGGGCCTGCTCACATCAGCGTCCCGTTAATGGGTTCCGTCAGACCTTTCCATCGGAGGAACCTATCAACGGAAAGGCAAACGGAAACCATAGCTTCCGTTTGCATTACCACTGATTTCAATAGTAATACTTCCGTTGCAAATGGTTTTCGGTTGTGTCCGTTTCATAAGGTTTCCGTTTTTTTGGCGGAAATAATAGCGCAGCCGACTGGCAGCATCTCCACGCCGGAACCACTGGCCACGCCCATCCATATAAACATCTCGATCACAAAGGTCAGGTGGTGAAGGGGACATGATGCCACCACGAAGTCTGACGTAGTTTGCGCATGCTCCATGTGCGCACAGCACATGCGGCGGGCATCTTAGATAGGGAAAACCTTCCCCACGAAGATGTGCGTAATAATATCTCTTCTGATTTGGTGTACTATAAGCATAGTAAATAGATTCCATGCTATGTATACTGTTTGTAAGCTGGGCCTTGGTGTCCCCAGGCAGAAACTTTCAGCAGTTAAGTGCACAGTTTATTATACAAAAAAGATCATAGAACACGTATTGCAACAAATGTTGCACAATAAGAAACGCTATGACCATAATATAAATGTAGCATGAGGCTTCTGTACTGAAGTCATATTTGCAGGTTTTTTATTCCAACTATTGGAATCCATGGGACATGTATTTACATTTTTCTTCATTAACAATGCAGTTAGACAGTCTCTTTTCTAGATGGTAAACTGCGGAATGGACCTCACTCACTCTTAGGCCAGTTGCACAGAAGAGTAATACGGCCAGAGGCAAATCTCGTCTTGACCGCAGGTCAGATGACCAAAACTAACAGTATGCAAGGTCTATATGATGCTGTTAGTTCAGGTCCCTTATACACGTAGTGAGGACAGGATTTGCGGCTGTAATATGGTCACAGAAATGCATCCGTATTACGTTCATGTAAAACTGGCCTCAGTGTTACTCAATGGGAACTTGTAAATTTACATGACACATATTTCCTAATGAATTTACGCCAGTTTTCCGGCGTAAATACATTGAGGAAAATGGCCCTGCACCACAAATTTAATGGAAAAAATGGCCATGCCTTACAGCTGCACTGGCTCAGGCTGCATAGGTGAACGATACTTACACGGTCCACCAGTATTAATAAATCTCCCTCTGTGTGTGGTTTTCAGACCGTTTTAAGGCACGCTAGTAGTTTAAAAGTTACATCACGTTCTAGGTATGTGCGACGGCGCAGAATGTATGTTACCCCCAAACATAAAGAAGTTAGTCCCGTCCACTTATTTGTGTCTGTTCTACCACAGCTCTATCTGCTCTTGCATCTTCCCTGAAAAATGTCTGTACACGGATGATTATCATCTTTATACACAGGCTACGTATAAAGCTAAGTGAGGAAAATCCATCTAGAATTAAATTTGGGGATTTGTTCATTGTGTTACAGCGACGTCATACGTTAGACAATACACATATATTTGCCATCACTATGCACGGAAGAATTAGAGGAATCGTTAAACCAACTATCTAAGAACGTAGTGCGAAAATAATGAGACCACTTACCTGTTTCTGCCAATTTTCCCTATATAAGACCGACAAAATAAAAAATGTTGCCCCAATTTGGAACATAAAAAAAATAATGCTATGTGTCCTGTAAAAACTTTTTAGATAAATGTATTAGAGAAATCTCATCAATATGACAATACCTTTAATCATACAGTAGACAAGATATATTATACTACAAAAATATTATTTGAGAAAAGTTTGAAAATTTGAATTAAAAATATATTTTTAAAATGGTTTTTTTAAAATTAAATATTGTATTTTTAAAATGTTTCTTTGGTACTATAAAGAAAACCTCAAAAATATACATGTAGCTAGCTGTCATGCAGCAGAATAAACGCTGTTTTTCCTCAATCATTTGATCAACATCTGCAATTAGCGCACTTCCACCACGTCTAATACAGGAGTCCCCCCAACTGACGCCCCTACCAACACTACAAGTCTCTTGTGTCCAGCACCTACAATAACTACTTAGCTTTCCCTGGGTCTTAGAGCTAATGCTCAAAACAAGCCTTCTAGTAGCTGTCTGTTGACCTACATGTCGCCTTGGGACGGAGAAAGAGGATCGTTTTCATCACATTACATAACGATGCTTGGCATGGCAAAGTGTGCAATTCATTACCGTCTTGTTTACTTGACAAAACCGCTATGTTTGAACAACACCCATAAATTATGCATAGGCCATTTATAAGTCATAATTAGTTGCTGCTCAGGTTTCATCGTGCCAGGAGCGCTGTAATCTAACTCTTCCACGGGCTGGAGCGAAAGGCTACAACGGATACTGTAGTCACATCAAGCTGATTTTTATTTGTGCAGCGCATAAATATAACAGAGTAAAATATAGAGTAGCTGCTCGACAACCTATGATAGAATCTATAATTTATTTTTAATTTATTCTCCACTCAATTTAAAGGGAGGCCTTTATTCTCAGTAACCATGGAGAGGATAACATGAAAGGACTCAACTAAAAAGAAAATAATAATAATGAAGCATATTTATAAACATGGTTAGAAAAAATAGCGCACATTTTATCAGAAATGAGACATTCTCGTAAATGGTACATTGATGTAGGAGAATTTGGCTATTATAGTTCTATACATTGGAGCACATCCATCAAAAATCAAACATTGAAGTATAGGATGGAAGTGACCATAACGCGGCTTGCTAGCCACACGAGGCTCGCTCTTCTTCAATAAGTGTCACTTCCTCTCCGCATTGGTCAGTGACTGGCATCAGCACCACATACTAAACCACCAATGCGGAGTGAAGTTGACACCGATTGAAAAGAGGAAAGGGGGTTTGCAGCACAGGTCGCTATAAAGCATTATTGAAGCCTGTGAATTCTTACGCATGAGACAGAGCTAATTTAGAGCAGGATGAGGGCACTGGTGGCACAGTATGACATGTAAAATAAAAACTACGAAGAGGTTAAAAAATTTTGACAAAATTGTGCGGTTATGCCACGGTTCCAGGCAAAAAATATGCATTTTAACCACACTGTGCTAACCCAGCTTGACTTGAATGGGACCTGTGCAAATTCCACCTGACACTGCTGCATATGAATTTGTAATAGAGATGAAATAACAAAAGAAATATATCATGTATGTATATAAAACATCCATTTTAATTGGACTGCGCATTTTGTGTTTGTCCCTGAGTGATAGGTTTCGTGTTTTAAGATAGGTAGTGTTCACACTTATGTTCAATGTATTATGTCCAATAGGTTTAGAATGACCTAAACTCGATATTTATGCATGAAAGCATTGGTATAACTTCTAGTAATAGAGTTTTTAACAGCACGTATGCCTGCGTATTCATTTGAATTACCGCAACAAGTTATATTTAATTAAGTGTAAGAAGAAATCTAGATCAAATAATAATTGCCCATGTAAAATGTACGGTAATCTCTGGGATGGATTATTTCATACAGTATTTTATTATCTTTTGGATTCCTAAAGCAAAACATTTGTACTAAACCCTGGTAGACAACGTTTTCTCGCTTTGCACGTGTCAGGAGTAATATTACCCCGCATTACATTACAGGAAAATCTTACCTGTCTTAAAGGTTGAGCACTCCTCCATGTACCGCTGTAACTGGCACGCAGCGTTGTTTGTTTTGTACAATGCCCGTGACGGTGATCAGGTGGTCAAGTGTCAGGAGCAATAAAATTTTAATTATAGCCCAAGAAATTTAAGCTTGGTCTTTTCAACTGAGAATCCATGTGAGTAAAGCTTGATGTGGCAGGGAAATTGAACACTAAGGCCGGATTCACACGAGCATGTGCGTTTTGCGCGCGCAAAAAACGTGGCGGTTTGCGCACGCAAAAGGCACTTAACAGCTCCGTGTGTCAGCAGCGTATAATGCACGGCTGCGTGATTTTCGCGAAGCTGCCATCATTATGACACTCTGTTTGTATGTTTGTAGCACGTGGTGCTTTGCTGTGTTCAATCATACTTTCGACTGCTGTTGCGCGAATCACGCGAGTCCCGCGGAAGTGCTTCCGTGTGGTGCGCGTGATTTTCACACACCCATTGACTTCAATGGGTGCGTGATACGTGAACAACGCACAAATATAGGACATGTCGTGAGTTTTACGCAGCGGACACCCGCTGCGTAAAAATCACGGACTATCTGCACAGCCCCATAGACTAATATAGGTCCGTGCGAGGCGCGTGAAAGTCACGCGCGTTGCACGGACGTATAAAAAGTTCGTCTGAATAAGCCCTTACTGCCATGTTTCCCCACACATAAGAATTGATCGCTGAAAGACTTGATCGCTGAGGGTCCCAACAGGGGTACACTTTGTGATCTGCCTATTGTCAAAGGACCCTTTTAACAACTAAGGATTGTCCAAAGTGGAGAACCCTTTAACCAGATTTTTGGCCTTAAAGTGAACCTGTCACCAGCATTTCACATTGAACTCTACACACCCCTAGTTGGCCGCTGCTGTCAAAAGTTCATTAGCGTTATCCCCACTGCTAAACTCCCATTCCAACCATAAATAACAGTCTGCAAACATTTTGCGCCTTTTATGGTAATAATCCGTCAGTCTCGTTCATTCCTCTTCTTATGCACGGCCATCGCCAAAAACTGGCTCGCTCTGAATGCTGAAATCTGAGATAGCGCGCATGCGCCTGTCATGTATGGTCCGATACCTTTACCTGCTTCGTCTGGGCCTCATAACTAGTTACTGCACGTACGGTGCTATGGGGTCCCGTTGTGCGCATGCACCAGAACAGGGCATCTATGCACAAGCGTGGGATTTCGTGTGTGCTGGGGGGAGGCGAGGAGCTGTCAATCAAAAGTAAGGAGGAGGGGTTTACACTGAAAGGCTTGAGGAAGGAAGATAGAACTCTTTTCAAACAAAGATATTACTCTTTTATGCTCATTAGCATACGGTGCGGGAACATTAAAAAACGGAATACTAAAAAGGTACAGAGCCAACTTAGGAGGTAATTATAGGTTACATAACAATTATTTTTCACCCACTTCTACGCTGTATTGCTGGTTTAATAGGTGTAATTCTGGTGAAAGGTTCTCTTTAAACAAAAGAGACAACTATTCTATAGTGCCTAGCACCTTTTTGGTATCTAGAATTTCTAGCAGTTCAATGTATACTTGTCAATACAGTGTTAGTCCTAAATTTCTGGCTGTATAGTAATATGTTACATGTTTTTATTTTCCATGGTCACCAGAGAAACCCTTTATATTTTAACAAATATACATAGACCTAATAAAGGTTAATTAAAAGGTACATTTGATGCCAGTAAACAAACCCCTAAAGAGGTGAAAGGAAACTTGTCGTCACATAGACTAGTAAGCTCGCTCAAAACATCACCATAATAACTAGTGAGGAGCACTTCCTACTTCCAATGAGTCTATGGGGTGGGGAAACAATGACCTTCTTAGTGCTGCCAATTGCCTGAGAAGGCTTACTACACATATACATATATGCTCATTAGCATATGCTGGACACCTTCTTTCTATTCCCCCATAGGCACTTCAGGGCCCATTTAGTGGATATAATTGCACATAGTAGTCTACATCAAACAGAGTCTAAATGTATAACTTACAAGGTTGCTTTTAAAAAAAAAACAAAAAACACAAAAACAAGCTTAAAAACTACAAAGAATGTCACGAAGGCATCTCAACAGCGATAATAGTGAGGAATGAATTTGCTATATTCTCCACTTACTAAGGTTTTAATAGACATCTATATACAGAAGCGGACTGCCTGGGGTATAATTAAAGGGTTATTCCCAACATAGACATTTATGGCAAATCCATGGGGTATGGCATAATTGTTTAAAAGATGTGGGTCTCAACCTTGGGTCCTGTACCTATCTCGAGAACAGAGGTCCCCGCGTCTGGTGAGGTAGCCACCGCATCTAAGCAGGGAATGAAAGAAGAGGTGGCCACCTAGTGGAGTTATGAAAACAGTTGAGCAAGCGGGCTTGGCTGTTTCTGTAACTCTCATAGGAATCAATGATAGAATCAATGATCCATGACTGAAAGTTGTGAGAACACACAGTGCATCACAGCTTGCTGAGTTTGCGACTGCATTGCCGCAGACCGGTCAATGTGCTCATGATGACCCCTGTCCACCACTAAAAGTGCCTACGATGGTCACCTGAGTATCAGAACTGGACCACAGAGCAATAGTAGAAGGTGGCCTAGTCTAATGAATCATGTTTTCTTTTACACCTTGTGAAAAGCTGGGTTTGTGTACATTGCCTAACTGGGGAAGAGATGGTACCAGGATGCACTATGGGAAGAAGGCAAGCCGGAACCAATGTGATGCTTTGAGCTATGTCCACCTTGGGAATTTTGAATGCTGGCATTCATGTGGATGTTACTTTGTCACGTACCACCTACCTAAACATTATTGCTGACCAATTACACTCCTTCATGGCAACAGTATTCCATAATGGCAGTGGCCTCTTTCAGAAGGATGATGCGCCCTGTCACACTTCAAAAAGTGTTCAGAAATGGTATTAGGAACATGACAAAGCGTTCAAGGTGTTGACTTGGCCTCCATATCTCTCAGATGTCAATTGAGCATCTGTGGGATGTGCTTGAAAAACAAGTCCAATCTATGGATCAGACTTACAGAACATTGGTAACGTCTTAGTGCCAGATACCACTGGACACCTTCAGAAGGTCTTGTGGAGGCCATGCCTCGATGGGTCAGAGATATTTTGGCAGCACTAGGGGGACTTACACAAAATTAGGCAGGTGGTTTAAATGTTATGGCTGAGTGGTATATATGGCTATGTGCATATGTCACAGTCAATTTGTGGTTTGGCAAAAATTGCAACGTGAAAGCGAAGTGTGAACACAGCCCAAAGCTAGCGCTAGAAGAGCATTTGTAACACATATATAACCATTTCAAAACTGTTGCTGTAATGGCCAAGCTGCAGCAAAATCTGCATCCTGATGCAACGTTATGTGGCTATGCATCGCAGAAGCATCAGAGCGCACCCATTGTGTAATCCAGACAATTTCTAAGGAATGCCACACTCCACAGAACAAGCTTGCAATATTTCTCAATCCTGCTCAATGTTAGTCATGTGACTTTCATATTGACCAGTCACAATACACACGGTATATATATATTAAGTTATAAAGTGATGTGACTATTCTGCAACTTTGTTAATAATCATGAGCTGCAGGTCCTTCAGTTCCCTCGATTAGTGCAATATGCTGGCACGCAAACTCCCAGAGCTGTAAAATTTAACATGCCTCGAGGGCATAGCTGTTTTCGGTCCCGCTTAAACAAATCAATGTTTACTCTGCCACTTGCATCCAAAGCAGTGAGTGCTGCATATGGGAAGCCACAGTGTCGCTGAAAGTGAGCAATACAGGAAACAGTTAAAAAGTCGCTTTCGGAAATAAGTACTTTCCCTAATCAGCAAGATTTCTATACTCTCCTTACCAACAACCATGTACAGAAAGTTTCTAACATTCTGTAAAGGCGGATAAGCTGGGAAATGACCAACAAATGAATGTGTGTGGCTACATTTCTACATTTCTGTCCGGACGATTCTGTGCCACAGTATATACTGCAATTTTAATAAGGCTATGGCTTCACAGTGACATTAAGTCAACCGCGAGTTGCGGTAAAATTAATGAATTACTGTCGTTCATGCGGTAAGGCCCCATGCACACAATCGTATTTTTTTCCTCCCGTAAATACTGGCGTAAATACGGGTCCTTTGTCACACGTATTCGACCCGTATTCCACCAGTATTTACGGACCCGTGCCCGTTAATACGGGTCCGTTGTCACCAGTATTCCACCCGTATTTACGGACCCGTTTTCTCTGCACTAATCGGCAGCCCCTTCTCTCTATCAGTGCTGGATAGAGAGAAGGGGCAGCCCTTTCGGGCAGAGTTTCTGCAGTGATTGAAAGTAAAAGAAGATCATACGTACCCCGGACGTTATCTTGGTGACGCGTTCCTCTTTTGACATCCAGTCCGAACCCCCTGGATGACGCGGCAGTCCATGTGACCGCTGTAGCGTGTGATTGGCCTGTGATTGGCTGCAGCAGTCACATGGGATGAAATGTCATCCCGGGAGGCCTGACTGGAGGAAGAAACAGGGAGTTCTGGGTAAGTTAACTTTTAATACTATTAACTCCAGCGGTAGTCACTGTCCCGGGTGCTGAAAGAGTTACTGCTGATCAGTCAACTCTTTCAGCACCCTGGACAGTGACTATCCTCTGACGTCACCTAGCAACGCTCCCGTAATTACGGGTGCACACACGTAGCCACCTGTAATTACGGGAGCCCCATAGACTTCTATGGGCCTGCCCGTGCCGTTATTACGGCCTGAAATAGGACATGTTCCATATTTTTCAACGGACCGGGCACCTTCCCGTAAGCAAATGGGAAGGTACCCCTGGCCAACAGAAGTCTATGGGCCCGTAATTACGGTCCGTAATTACGGGCGTTTTTTACGTTCGTGTGCATGGGGCCTAACTCAATTCTTTCTAGAGGGAAAACAGTTGCACAACCAAAAAGTTCTACACGGCTGGAACACTTGTAGTCATCGCAAATCTCTGCAACATTGAGGACACTGCGGGCGAGTTGCGGTAATACTGAAATTTTTTTGCAAATTGAAATCCACCAAATTAATTTGCCACAATATTTTGTTTGTACTGAATAGTCCGCCACGCCACTTGGCATAACAAGGAACTAGCTTTTATATTAGATACCAATCATGGTTTTTACATACAGTTGTGTGATCACGGTTTTTGATAAGCTGTTTTGGGAACATTTCCTAGGGACTCCTTTTTTTTTTAGACGTTTTTTACATGTATGACAAATGTCATTAGCAAGAACGTTTACTATTCATTCAAAGCACATAGCAAACCGCAGAATATTTGCCCAGAAAAAAACACAACGTTGGTATTAATTTGTGGTTTCGCCTTGGTTTTTACGCTAAGGTTCAGAGCTGCACCACAACTACAGAATTAAAACCACGGCACAACAACAGAAGCTCAGCAAAATGAAATGCTAATATATGCAGTTGTACCACTGTTTTGCTGCAATCATCTTTTCAGGAACATTTCTTGGAAATGTTCTCAGGACTGTCAATTCTGAAGCTTTGCAACATGAAAACCATTTTGAAAAAGAGAAAAAAAAAGAGAAGCAAAAAGCAGCAGTTTTGAAAACACAAAGGCTAAATGGTGCTGAACCGCATAGGGAGAGCGCCAGGGACTGCAGGGAAGTGGAGTAGGTGGTTACAAAAGTTGAAAAAATGCCCAGGAGCGTGATTGGGCCAACGTGCTATAGGAGGAGTGGCATAAGGGATATAGGGTAGAGTTCACGGGCAGAGCCCCCTCTTTACCTTCTGCTACAGCGTGAAGTAACACACTCCCGCCTCCCCTTGGTTTATGGTGTGATGTGGTTTGTACCTGGTATGGTTATTTCGGTTTTCTTTTCTTTTATTGCAGATGTCACAGCTGGCGGAGCTATGGTTTTGAAGGCGGGATAGGACACTCTACATGACCGCTGATGGGCAGCAGCTGGGGCGTATCAGGAAAGGAGGAAGAGATTATGTTAATTTAAGCCTTCAGGCCAATCGTTTAATTGGTTATGTATGAGTTAATAAAGCTGCGCCCATTCCCCAGATTTACCATAAAGAAGTGTCCTAGTCTTTATTTATTTACATAATTTATTTAATAGAGCGGATGGGAGTTAAAGAAGAAAATAAAAGGTGGGTCTTTCCATGCAGTCTGGAATCACACGTGCAGTTTTTAAAACGTTTTTTTGAACCACACACAGGAGGGAATCCAAAAAGAAGGAAAAGAATAAAGTAAAGACTTAGGCCCCTCTGCACACAAGATGGAAAAGCTGCAGATATTCTGCGTGGATTTGCGCACAGAAAATCTGCAGCGGATTACAGTACCAGCCATGTGGATGAGATGTAAACAAATCTCATACACATGCTGCTAAACATTTTCCACACGGAAATTAGAGCATGATGCGAATTTTAAAATCTGCAGCAGTCTCCTTCTGGTACAGATATTCACAGTAGATATGACCCTTTTCAATGCAGAAGGAGGGGAAATCGGCAGCAAAATCTGCATGTAAAACATCCGCTACGTGTGTGGGTACCCTAAGGCCGGGTTCCCACGGGTTGGATACACTGCGTATTAATCACGCAGCGTGTCCGACCTGGAACCCGCAGTACATTCCATCCGAAAAATCTCAGTTTTTTCAAACGGAATTTCCGATGCGTAAGAAAGCAGTTCATACTCAGCCCCACGGTCTTCTGTGCGTGTAGTCCAGTCTCCTACGATGATGTTGCAAGCCAATTGACGCTGCAGCCTGTGATTGACTGCAGTGGTCACATGGGATGAAACGTCATCCCAGGAGGCCGGACTGCAGGAAGAAGGAGGGCGTTCTGGGTAAGTATGATTTCTCTTCTTTTCCATAGTCGCGATTTTTTGCGTCGTAATCGATGTGAATACGCCGCAAAAGTCGCAACACTGCGTGATTTGCATCCCCATTGAATTCAACGGAGAAAATCCGCAACGGAAAATCAACTAAAATGCAGCATAAATTGACATGCTGCGGAATTAAATTCCGCACCGCAGGTCAATTTATTAACGTTTACGCTGCAGTTTTTTCTCGCAGCGTGGGCATGAGATTATGCTACGGAATTTCCGCACAGAATTTCGTTGCGGAAAATCCGCAGCGTTTACGCTACATGGGAACCTGGCCTAATATGTCTCCTTTCTATTGTATTCACTCCTGTGTTTGGCTAAAAAACTGCATGTGTGATCCTAGACAAAATGTGAATTTTCGTTTTTATAATTGTTACACTAATATAAATTTGACCTTAATGTAAAGTTAATCACTAAAGTTGCAGGGGGTCCAAGGCTTGCGGCTGTAATCCGTACGATAAAATTCAGCTGTATTAGAGCCATCTGAAATCGACCTAAGGGTATGTTTACACGCTAGACTAAAAACGGCTGTAAAATACGGAGCTGTTTTCAAGGGAAAACAGCCTCTGATTTTCAGCTGTTTTTTAAGCATCAATCATTTTTTGATGCGTTTTTTCATGGCCGTTTTTGGAGCTGTTTGGAGCTCAATGTTTTCTATTGAGACAATAAAAATTGGCACCAAAAATGGCTCACCAAGTGACATGCACTTCTTTTTTACGTGGCGTTTATTTACGCTGCGTTTTTAAAAACAACTGAATGACGTTTTTCCCATTGAAATCAATGGGCAGATGTTTGGAGGCATTCAGGCATTTATGGCCTCAAAAACGGCTGAAAATAAGCCGTGTGAACAAACCCTAAGAGCTTCCTTTCATATGTGAATATAAGTAAGGCCGAGCATATTTCGGCTGACTCTCATAATAAAATTGTGCCATGCTCCCTCGGAGACCACATTACGGATCCATTCTTCATACATCCGTAATACAGCGCCCTACGGAGCACTATACACCATGTGCCTCCACTCGGCTCTTAACATTTTTATACTCCTAATTTGATGTAGAGTAAAGAGGTGTATGATGAATATACACAAGGTTAATTCCCGCGTTATTAGTCAACTCAGCAATGCATAGTCCTAAAGGCCAGGATCACACACACAGTTTTTGTGCAGTTCTTCCTTTTGGATCCATTTCTGGCTTTGGCCAAAAAAAACTGACCCAGATACTGCATCAAAACTGTGTGTTTATGTGTGAACCAGGCCTAAGGTTATGTTCACACGCTGATTCAAAAACTTCTGAAAATACGGAGCTGTTTTCAAGGGAAAGCAGCTCCTTATTTTTAGATGTTTTTTAAGCCACTCACGTTTTTCGCAGCGTTTTTTATGGCCGTTTTTGGAGCTGTTTTCAGTAGAGTCTATGAAAAACTGCTCCAAAAACGTCCCAAGAAGTGACCTGCACTTCTTTTTCGCGTCCGTTTTTTTAAGCGGCCGTTTTTTCAAAACGGCCGCGTAAAAAAACGGCCTGTCGGAACAGAACACCGTTTTTCCCTTTGAAATCAATGGGCAGATGTTTGGAGGCGTTCTGCTTCCGATTTTTCGGGCGTTTACGGCCCGAAAAACGACCGAAAATAAGCCGTGTGAGCATACCATAAGGCTGGGTTCACACAACCTATTTTCAGGCGTAAACGAGGCGTATTATGCCTCGTTTTACGTCTGAAAATAGTGCTACAATACGTCGGCAAATATCTGCCCATTCATTTGAATGGGTTTGCCGACGTACTGTGCAGACAACCTGTCATTTACGCGTCGTCGTTTGACAGCTGTCAAACGACGACGCGTAAAAATACAGCCTCGTCAAAAGAAGTGCAGGACACTTTATATACATTATATGCAGGACACTTCTTTCAGACGTAATTTGAGCCGTTCTTCATTGAACTCAATGAAGAGCAGCTCAAAATTTACGGCTGTCAATTTACGGCTGAAACGAGGCAGCTGTTTTCTCCTGAAAACAGTCTGTCTTTTCAGACGTAAATGCCTGCTATCGTGTGCACATACCCTGAGGGTGTCTTCAGACGTTGGGGTTGGGTTGTGATTCTTGCTGCTCAGCCAAGAACCATACGGCAAAAAAAATGCATGTGATTTACGGCCAATTGGCACGGTTCCGCAGCTAGCACAGGTTAAGCTTATTAAAACTGAAAACCACATCAATTCGCTGTAAGGGTATGTGCACATGGTAGCAGGCTTTTACGTCTGAAAAGACAGACTGTTTTCAGGAGACGCGTAAATGACAGGTCGTCTGCACAATACGTCGGCAAACCCATTCAAATGAATGGGCAGATGTTTGCCGACGTATTGTAGCACTATTTTTAGACGTAAAACGAGGCATAATACGCCTCGTTTACGTCTGAAAATAGGTTGTGTGAACCCAGCCTAAGGGTATGTTCACACAGGCCGCATGCGCTGGATTTTCCACAATGAAATCCGCGGCACATTAGCAGTGAGAATCATCCAGCGAGTATATTGATTTGTCCACGTGGCATACAATACTACTGCCACTCAGCGCGTGAAAATATACTATAATATTGCATATATTATTTTTAGTAATTATTATAACAGTTTTACTTTAAACAAATTGAAATAATCCTTAAAAAAGCGTTCATCTTGCGCCTTACTTACAGTTGGGTCTAGTTCTCGTTTACATCATATGCCCTGCAATACATTACACCAAAAAACTGATTCCCTATAACGTAAAACTGATAAAGAAGAGATGCATTGTGGGGGTGAGACAACATGTCAGACAGCAGAGAAGTCATTATAAGTACAGAAGCTGAATTGCCTCCAGGCGAAATAAGAAAGAATTGGCTTTGCCGAAAACAATGTGGACTAATGAGATTGGGTTTTGCATAATTTGGACATCATTTTCTGGCTGCAGTATTGCATAGCAGCAAACAAAAGGTCAAGAAAACCAACTCACTAAGGGTATGTTCACACGGCTTATTTTCAGGCTGATATTGGAGCAGAAAAGCCTCAAATACACTTGAAATACACCTGCAAACAACTTCCCATTGATTTCAAAGGGAAATACACTGTGCTGTTCACATGAGGCTTCTTTTTATGCTGTTGAATTAAAAAAATGCCTCGTAAAAAGAGGTAGCATGTCACTTCTTGAAGCGTTCTTGGAGCTGCTTTTCCATTGAGACTATAAGGATATGTGCACACACAAAATCAAAAATGTGTGAAAATTCAAGGCAAAACAGCTTCTGATTTTCAGACGTTTTTTCAGCTACTAGTGTTTTTCGTTGCGTTTTTTACTGCCGTTTTTGGAGCTGTTTTTCTATAGAGTCTATAAAAAAGGCTCTAAAAACAGCTGAAGAAGTGACATGCACTTCTTTTTCACGGCCGTTTTTCAAAACGGCTGCGTAAAAACAGCCCCATCGGAACAGAATGCAGTTTTTCCCATTGAAATCAATGGGCAGATGTTTGTAGGCGTTCTGCTTCCGATTTTTCAGCCGTTTTTTGGGACGTTCACAGCCCGAAAAACGTCTGAAAATACTATGTGTGCACATACCCTTTCATGCTATGAGTAAGAACACTGTTCGAAACGCGTTAGAAGTAACACGTCCCACCTGTGTCCGATGGACTTTTATTCTATGTCGAAATAAAGCTCTTTTTATATTTTTCTAAATCTAGATGTGCTGATGATTTTCTTTCAAAAACCTCTTCTATTTATTGGATTCCTTGCCTGCCTGCAAGCCCCCTTCTTCCAACTACACTCCAACTGAGGAATTACAGATCCCAGGACAACTTATTGGGTGAGAACACCTGCAGCTTCCATTGCTGCCATTTGTTTTTGTTCATACCCTTAGGGCATGACCACACGTGGCGGATTTCCTCCGCAACTGTCCGCATCAATGCCGCACAGAATCTGCGTTGCAGATTCTGCTGCGGATCTGCACAAAATGTGCAGAAAATTGATGCGGACTAGCTGCTGCGGACTGCGGGAAAAGTGCTTCCCTTCTCCCTATCAGTGCAGGATAGAGAGAAGGGACAGCACTTTCCCTAGTGAAAGTAAACGAATTTCATACTTACCGGCCGTTGTCTTGGTGACGCGTCCCTCTTTCGGCATCCAGCCCGACCTCCCTGGATGACGCGCCAGTCCATGTGACCGCTGCAGCCTGTGCTTGGCCTGTGATTGGCTGCAGCCGTCACTTAGACTGAAACGTCATCCTGGGAGGCCGGACTGGAGACAGAAGCAGGGAGTTCTCGGTAAGTATGAACTTCTATTTTTTTACAGGTTGCTGTATATTGGGATCGGTAGTCACTGTCCCGGGTGCAGAAACAGTTACTGCCGATCGCTTAACTCTTTCAGCACCCTGGACAGTGACTATTTACAGACGTCTCCTAGCAACGCTCCCGTCATTACGGGAGCCCCATTGACTTCCTCAGTCTGGCTGTAGACCTAGAAATACATAGGTCCAGCCAGAATGAAGAAATGTCAAGTTAAAAAAGCAAGACGCATCCGCAGCACACATAACATGTGCATGACAGCTGCGGACTTCATTGCGGAAATTAGAATCTCCATTGAAGTCAATGGAGAAATTCCGCCATGAGTCCGCCACTGCTCCGCAACAGACAGAGCATGCTGCGGACACCAAATTCCGCTCCGCAGCCTATGCTCCGGAGCGTAATTTTACGCATCGTCTAAACGAACACTTCTAAATTAAAGTGAAAGTCAATGGACAAACGGCTCCGCTGCGGATTAACGCTGCGGAGTGTCCGCAGCGGAATTTAAGTGAAATTCCGCCACGTGTGAACCCAGCCTTACAGTGTTGACCCTTCTGCAATTTGCCCTGGCATCCTGGATATCAGCTTCTGGGCCAAATCCTGACTGATAACAACCCATTCTTGCCTAATCAGTACTTGGAGTTTATCACAATTTTTGTGTTTTTGTTTGTCCACCCGCTTTTTGAGGATTGACCAAAAGTGGGATTCAGATCTGGGGAGTTTCCTGGCCATGGACCCAAAATGTTTATGTTTTGTTCACCAAGCCACTTAGTTATCACTTTTGCCTTGTGACATGGTGCTCCATCAAGCTGGAAAAAGCATCGTTCATCACCAAATTGCTCCTGGGTCGTTGGGAGAAGTTGCTCTTGGAGGATATTTAGATACCATTCTTTATTCATAGAAGTGTTCTTAGGCAAAATTGTGAGTGAGCCCACTCTCTTGGATGAAAAGCAACCAAACACATGAAAGGTCTCAGGATTCTTTACTGTTGGCATGACACAAGACTCATGATAGCGCTCACCTTTCCTTCTCCGGACAATCATTCTTCCAGATGTCCCAAATAGTCTGAAGGGGGCTTCATCAGAGAAAATACCTTTACCCCAGTCCTCTGCAGTCACATCCCTGCACTTCCTGCAGAATGTTAGTCTGTCCTTGATGTTTTTCATGGATAGAAGTGGCTTCTTTGATGCCCTTCTTGACACCGGGCCAGCCTACAAAAGCCTTCGCCTCACTGTGCGTGCAGATGCATTGCAGGTAATGAATGTCAATGTGGCCGCGTTGCAACCTCAGAATAAATCCGAACCTGCTAGATATTTTGTGAATGTCGGGTCGCGGTCACAGCAACCTGCTTTTCATGGCCTCATTGACTTTCATTTCCTGCAATGCAGGCAGGGCGACGCAGCAATCTTTAGCTGCACGATCTGTGTCGCAGCCAAAGTCACCATGTAGCCCTAGCCTAATACATTAAGCTTAAAGTGTAGCTAAACGTTCGACAAACTTCTGACATGTCATAGAGACATGTCAGAAGTTTGGATAGGTGGGGGTCCGAGCATGGAGACCCCCACCAATCGCTAGAACGAAGCAGGGAAGGAACTAACCTGACACACTGGACCTAGGTGATAAGTCAAGAGGCCATGATGGCCTTATATTCCGCAGTGGATTGAAATCTGATCCATTCACGCAATCTTCTGTGGAAGGAGGCATGGGACCCCCTTCATTGATGCCGTGAGGTCCTCCATTCTCATAATCTCCTGAATCTTACTGCACCACATGCCCACTGACGGGGGACAGGATTGTCTCCACAGTGCAGGAACACACTCCCTTGTTTTAACTTTATTATCCAATCAAATGGACAAGTGCACATTTTGATGACATCACCTTGTGCTGTGAGCCTGTAAGATTGACAGACAACCTGTGACGGCTGCCCAGCCGTCTGCATTACAGGATAAATCATTTCTTCATGTGCAAACATTTCCTAACCTCATAAGACATGATCTCATTATGCCAGTTAATTAAATCTGACTTTCCTCTAAGAGTCACTAGGTCACCACTGTAGTACTTCAGGATAAGCTAAAGAATACCAAAAGGAGTAATAAAATAATGACTGGCACCATGGTGACCGTACATCTACATCTGCTCTTTACAGTCCAACGTCAGAGCAGAAATCTGAGGCCAAATCACACATGAGTACACCGGAGACGTGTCATCATAATAAAGACTCATAATAGGGCCTCCACTATAAGAAGTATCTCCTTCTCTGCACGGAGTAGATCCATTTCCTTCTCAGTAATGAGATGCTTTGCTGTTAAACAACTCGTTGAATCAGGTTTACTCGAAAAACATTCTGCTCTGTGATCTAATTATTTATTTAGAAGCTGGTATTACCCTTAGGCCTTAATCACACGAACGTGTCTGTTTTGCGCGTGTAAAAAACGCAGCGTTTTTCCTGCATTGCAGTTCCGTGTGACATCACTGTATGGTGCTTGTCAGCGTTTTTTACGCGCATATGGCATCCTTATGTCATGCGTTATTTACGTCAGCAAAATAAACTGAAGGAGGTGGTTTTCGAAACAGTAGAAACAGTAACTAAAATAAAGCCCTGTTCGCAGAGTTTTTTGGCGCTGATTTTGACGTTAAAGCCGCGTCAGCGCCACAAAACCGCCTCCCATTTATTTCAATGAGAGGTGGAGGAGTTTTTCCTGCTCGTGGGAAAAAAAGAATCATGTGTCTTCTTGCCGCGGTTGGGAGGCAGAAAAAGAGTTTTTCGCTGCGTTTTTTGCCCGCGGTGCTCAATGGGACCTCAGATCTGTGCTTCTTCTAGTGAAGCGCCTTTCACATACTAGAGACTGGACAGCAGCAGAGCTTTTTCTCATCATTTCTTTAGCAACTGTTGCGTGAATCACGCACAGCACACGGATGTGCGTCCATGTGCTGTCCGTGATTTTCACGCACCCATTGACTTCAATGGGTGCGTGATGCGCAAAAAACACACAAGTATAGGACATGCAGTGAGTTTCACGCAGCGGACACACGCTGCGTGAAAAACACTGAATGTCTGAATGGCCCCATTGACTTGCATAGGTCCGTGCGACGTGCGTTATTTTCACGCGCGTAACACTGACGTAAAATACGCTCGTGTGAATTAGGCCTTAACAAAACTCATGCACGCAATGACACAATACAAGATGCTGGCGCCAACACAGAGGACATAATGTGGGAGATTTATCAAAACAGGCGAAAGGAAAAGTGGAGGAGGTGCCCAAAGCAACCAATCAGATTCCATCTCTCAGTTTTCAGAGGCACTTTGAAAAATGAAAGATGCAACCTGATTGACTGCCATGGGCAAGTATTCGGGTAAGTTCACACGTAGTGTAAACACTGCCGAGTTTACGCAACGGATTTCGTTGCGAAAAATTCGCAGCATAGTACAATAGCAGCAAAGTGGATGAGAATTGAACAAATCTCATCCACACTCTGCGTAAATGATGAGCAGAAAAAAAAAAGCTCAGAAATTGAACTGCGGTGCGTTTTTTTAAATTCACAGAATGTCAATTGTATATGCGTAATCGCTGTTTTTTTGTTGCAGGTTTTCCCCATTAAATTCTGTTTCAATATGTCTTTATTAAACAGTTGGGACATCAGAAAGTATATATGAACCGTTCTACTCGCAGGTAGTAAATAGTTAGTAAAGTAAGTAAATAGTTAAAGTCTCAAATAATAATTACATAGTTGATTTCCATGAGTTTTAACATTTTGAGAAAATGTAATTCAAAATAAGATGGATAATAAAAGAAAGATAAATAAAATAAAAGTTGTGAAGAACATATAAATTGCATAGAAATTGATGGCCTATTTGCGGGATAACTGTAGATCGCTGCAGACACAGCCCCCTGTACATAGCGCCAGATACAGCCCCCCTGTAGGTAGCGCAACACACAGCCCCTTATACTTTGTGCGGAGAGCGGTAGAGGTAGCCGGCCCTACTGCTGCCACTCTCCGCTCTGCTTTCACTCACCGTCAGAAGAAGCAGGAGTCTTGCAGCGGCGTTCTCACTAGTGTCGATGCCGGCCCGGAAGTGGACCAGTCCAGTCACCTGACCGGTGAGGTCAGATGACAGGTCAGGTGACTGGACTGGTCCACTTCCGGGCCGGCATCGATCCCAGTGAGAACACCGCCGCAAGACTCCTGCCTTCTTCTGATCGCTGCTGCAGCCAGCAGCGATCAGCTGTTTTGATGTAGCGTCCAGCGGGACATTTTGAAGATCGGCCGGGACGGCTGGACAGCGGTGAGAAACCAGGACTGTCCCGCCGTAATCGGGACTGTAGGTAGGCATTCACTACAGGCAGACCTGGGGGCCTTTATTAGGCCCCCGGCTGCCATCGGAGACACAGACACTCGGCGATCTTATCGCTGATGTCGGTGGGAGAGAGAGGGAGCTCCCTCTCTCCAAAACCACTCAGATGCGGTGCTCGCTATTGTGCACCGCATCTGAGGGGTTAAACGGGTGAGATCGATACTTATATCGATCTCACACGTTCGAGCAGGGACGCTCCCAGCCCTCAGCTGCCTCTGGCAGCTGAGAGCAGGGAGATTTGACAGCTCCCTGCTCTGTTTATTTATCCTGATGCAGCGCCGTAAAAAGGCATATGCATCAGAATAAAGCCCGTTAGTGACCGACGTGAAAAGGCGTATTAGCGGTCACTAATGGGTTAAATCTGCACCGTATATATACAGTGAGTGGTCCTTAACCAGGTGCTGACATCACTCAAATTGTCAAGAGTTTTTATAAAGCACTAAATGTCTTGCTTTTAGAAACAGTAACTAAAATAAAGCCCTGTTCGCAGAGTTTTTTGGCGCTGATTTTGATGTTAAAACCGCGTCAGAATCAGCGCCACAAAACCGCCTCCCATTTATTTCAATGAGAGGTGGAGGAGTTTTTCCTGCTCGTGGGAAAAAAAGAATCATGTGTCTTCTTGCCGCGGTTGGGAGGCAGAAAAAGAGTTTTTCACTGCGTTTTTTGCCCGCGGTGCTCAATGGGACCTCAGATCTGTGCTTCTTCTAGTGAAGCGCCTTTCACATACTAGAGACTGGACAGCAGCAGAGCTTATCACATTCTCTTCCCTGCGCTCTGCTGCTGCCGGTTACGGCACAATAGCTCAATGGCCGCGGACGAAAAACGCAGCGAAAACCACGGCAAGAACGTGCAGGCAGATTTTTTTCTGCCTGCAAAATCCTCCGTGTGAACAGGGCTTAATTAGAAAACAAAACAACACTATAATGTAACTTTGCAAGTGAAAGTGGTGCCAGCAAAGCTGGTGACATTCCTGCTAACTGGGCATGTTGGCATAGAACCTCTCAGTGTCCCGAAAAAGAGGAAAGGAAGCACTTTACCCCAGGACTCCACTAGACTGACATAGAAAAGAAAAACACAGGGATGTGGGCCTGAATACAGAGCAGGAAATCGTGTCTGGAGACATTTCTATTAGAATCAGCAGTAGGGACTGAATTGTATCAGACTCGTAAGTTTCCCGGGAGGAAATGCTTCTCACTCTTTGCACAGGGTGGGTCTGGAAAGTAGTGTCCTCATTATGGGGGAAACTGATTTAGGAACATTCTTTGTGAGAATGGAAAAAACACAATATGAAGAGCAACTTATAATACAGCACACAAATTCCATTTATGAGATCAGCTCCAACAATTAACAGCTCTTTACATGTACTCCTTATTTTGTTGCGGTTTTGTAAACCCAGTGAGGAAATCATGAAATTCGTGACAAAAAGCAGCAACAAAACCTTTTAAAAAAAACAATGTATGTAAATATACCCTAAGGGTTTGAGACTTTTTGAGCTGTTTTTCCATTGACACAATGAAAAACTGCTCCAAAAATGGCTGAAGTGACAAGCGCCTTCTTTTTATGGGCATTTTTTACGCGCGTTTTTTTAAAACAGCGGCGTAAAAAAAAGGCCCCGTCTGAACTAAACGCCATTTTTCCCATTGATTTCAATGGTCAGATGTTTGTAGGCATTCAGCTACCGTTTTTTCAGGCGTATTTCGAGGCGTTTATGCCTGAAGACACAGCGTGTGAACATACCCTACGAAGCACATCTTCCTTAAAAAACAATGTTTTTATTCGAAAACAAAGAAAAAAACACCAGTAAATCTAAGGCCTCATGCACACGAACGTGTTTTTGCGGCCGCAATTCACTCGCAAATCTGCGGTTGAATTGCGGTCCCATTCATTTCCATGGGCCCATGCACGCGACCGTGGTTTCCACGGTCCGTGCATTGCCTGGGAGCGTGGACCGCAAAAAGATAGGACATGTCTTATTACGGCCGCATTTTGCGGTCCGGGCTCATTGAAATGAATATACATGGCGGCCCCAAAAGATGCTTGTCTCCCAAAGGTGACAACCACTAAGGCCGGGTTCCCACGTAGCGTAAACGCTGAAGAATTTCCCCAATGGAATTCTCTGCGGAAATTCTGCAGCATTTACTGTAGCAGTAAAGTGGATGAGATTAAGAAAATCTCATGCCAACGCTGCGGGAAAAAAAGCAGCGTACACGTTAATAATTTGACCTGCGGTGCAGAATTTAATTCTGCAAACATGTAAATTTATGTCAATGGGGATGCAAAACCCGCAACAGAAAGCCAAGTGTCACGACTTTTGCGGACTACGGAAAAAATTAATAAATAAATCATATTTACCCAGAACGCCCTCCTTCTTCCTGCAGTCCGTCCTCTTGGGATGACGTTGCATCCCATGTGACCACTGCAGCCAATCACAGGCTGCAGCGTCCCATGGTCTGCAACATCATACAGGGAGCCCGGAGCGGACATCAAAGGAACGGCTTTGTTCCGCAGCGGATATTCCGTTCGAAAAACCACACCACAATGTGGTACGATTTTTCGGACGGAATATACTGCGGGTTCCAGGTCGAACACGCTGCGTGATTTTAAGCAGCGTATCCGCCCCGTGCGGACTCTGGCCTGGAGGTTCTCTTTCCAGCAGCGCTGCCTCCTGGCATTCTATCAATGAACTATAAAGATAAGGATGTACACTGCTATTCTGAAATAGTGATGATCTGAAAAGTATTGTGAGAAGACATATTAAAACAGAATTAATAAAAAAAAACACGTCACTAACCAGTGTTGCATGTGGGGCCAGAGTCAATGAGGCCTCTTGAAATACTCTAGTTTTTCTTTCGAAAAAGAAGCGACATGCACTATGTTGAGGAGTTTTCCGCCTCAAAAACCACATTGAAATCAACGGGAGATGGAAAAAACACCGTGAACGGCCACTGCATTTTTTACGCGTTTTTGATGCAGTTTATGTCAACAAACGCTCGCAATAACAAAGTGTCATTTCCTCAAAAACCTGTTTGGATACTAACCCACAGACCTGTCATATAGCAATGTATCTGAGGGGTTTAGGTTTTCAGGCGATGGTTATCTTTACTAACTTCCAAGCTTGAAAGATTAAAAAACACCTACTGTAGACACCCACATGCACATACCTAGACGCACATGGACGTATATACACACACACATACATACATACATACATACAAACATAAACACACACATACATCAACTCATTTACACACATACCTAGATGCACACACAGGTAGAACTGCTGCCAGACACCCAAACTCTCCTGAGAGCTGCCACCCACCCACTACTCACCAGTTGCTGCATTTGATCTGTGAAGTTTCTGCTATAAAATAAAATGGATCTATTTAAAGGGCTATTCCCATCTTTTAAACCAATGGCATATCCCTAGCATATGCCATCACTGTATGATCAATGGGGGTCCAACCTCTTGGATGAATCCTGAGAATGAAGGGGCCACTGCATCCCCCTTCTAAATTTTCCCTCCACAGTGGTGCCCCTGGCCTCCCGCTGTGCAGGGAACTGCAGCACGGCCCAATTCAAGTAACCTCACCCCTGATACCAGAGCACTAAGTCTTTTTTTCTCTAAGTGCCCCCTCCCTCTTCAGGACTCTCGTTACTTTTGGCGCCAAGTATGTTCTAGATGAATAAACCGAGAATTAGGAGGTCTCCAAGGCCCAGTGTCAGAGCGGTTCAGGTTTACGCCGCTTTGACACTGGGCTGTAGACTTCTCCGAGTTGCCAATTTATTCATCAATAACATACTGAGCGCCAAAAATGCAAACTCAAAGCTGCTTTTACATCTCGCTGTAAGGGTATGTTCACACGCTTAACAAAATACGGCTGAAAATACGGAGCTGTTTACAGGGAAAACAGCTCATGATTTGAAGCCAATTATTATCAAGAAACGTTTTTTGCTGCGTTTTTTTACGGACGTTTTTGGAGCTGTTTTTCTATTGAGTCAATGAAAAACGGCTCCAAAAATGGCTCAAGACGTGACATGTACTTCTTTTTACGGGGCGTGCTGTTTTTTGAAAATGAGGCATAAAATAACGCCCCGTCGGAACGGAATGCCGTATTTCCCATTGAAATTGATGGGCAGATGTTTGTAGGCGTTCTGCTTCCGATTTTTCAGCCGTTTTTTTGTGGGGGGTTTACGGCCCGAAAAACGGCTAAAAATAGCCGGTGTGAACATACCCTCACATGCAATAACATTTTCAATATAAAGGATTCATATACATATAAAATATTGGATTCTCATTAATAAATAGTAAAACTGTTGTGTGAGAGTCAGAAGCTCTTTCCATCCTAATTTAATCACCAGCCCGTTTAGTAACAGTCGCTGATGCCACAGGCAAGCACCAGCAGTATGCGTCTACGAGATAAAACCACGGAACTCGCAGCCTCTTACAATCTGCTCCTCACAACTAATTAGCCAAGAAGTACCCAATTTAAGCACTTGTTCACACAAGGGAATAATTGGTTATAGAAATAAACTGCAAAACAGGTCTTCAGAGGTGCAGCCTCCACAGAAGGAATTACCATGCACTGCAAAGCTAAAGATATGCCAACATTTACCAACAAACATTGCACAAAGCCTATAATCTTGCTCTATTTCCACTATCATTAGATTGGTAGCAACTATTATTATCATGAATGCTAACTGACCATTATTCTATAGACCTAAGTATTAGGGCCGGGCCATCATGACCGAAATCAAAATCACGATTAATTGAACATGTAATCTCGATTACGATTATTGAACGATTCTTTAGACCACGTTCCTTTTGCATGTTACGCCACTGAATTAATATTTATCCCCGGAGCCTGAGGTATACTACTGTATATAATATACCCCCTGACACTGCCCCCACACAGTATATTGCCCCCATAGTGCTCCCAACACAGTATAATGCCTCATAGCTGCCCCCACACATTATAATGCCCCAATAGCTGCCTTTACACAGTATAATGCTCCTAAGTTTGCCTTCCACACAGTATATTGCCCCCATAGTGCTGCGAACACAGTATAATGCCCCATAGCTGCCCCCACAAATTATAATGCCCCTATAACTGCCTTTACACAGTATAATGCCCCTATATTTGCCTTCCACACAGTATATTGCCCCCGTATTGCTCCGAACACAGTATAATGCCCCCCATAACTGCCCTCCACACAGTATAATGCCCCCATAACTGCCCTCCACTCAGTATAATGCCCCCCATAACTGTCATCCCCACAGTATAATGCTCCCATAGCTGCCTCTCATAGTATAATGCCCCATAACTGACTTCCACGCAGTATAATGCCCCTATAACTGCTCTCACACAGTATAATGCCCCCATAACTGCCCCCCACAGTATAAAGTCCCCCATAACTGCCCCCATGCTGTATAATGCCCCCACAGAGGCTCCCAATAGTTCCTGATAAAATAATAATATACATACTCATCTAACCCTGTTCCAATGACGAGTGGAGGAGATCCCTCTGCTCCTCTGGTCTGTGCAGCTCGGCGCAGACAGGCGCGATGACGTCACTGCCTCACGTCCAGCGATACATAGTGAATGGCAGAGCAGGGACCCTATGGTCCCCTGTTCTACCATTGGATTCAACTGTATCTGCGTCCTGAAGTTTCAGATACAGTTAACAGGGAAAAAAATAATTAATTAAACCGAAATTCGCAAGATGACAACGATTAATTGCGCTGATTTTTGATTTCGATTATTTTTAATTGCCCAACCCTACTTAGTATCATACTTGAGGTGTCTAAAACTAATAAGCGACACTTGAGGCATTGCTCCATCTTAGGCCTAGTTCAAATTGCATTTTTGCCTTCCGCTGGATGTGTACGTCGGGAGGACTCCTGACGTATACCTTTGATGGAAAGCTGCAACCTATCCCACAGTACAGGTATACAATAGAATATGTCGCCACAACCGGGCAGAGCGATACCAGCCTGACAGAGACCAAAAGAACACTATTCTGATCACTGTCGAGCTAATAAAGCCGCATGGATATGTTTAGCGCGTACTTCTCGATCTTTCCTGACGTACAAGCTAAACGTAGGTCAAAAACACGTTTGTAAATTAGGCTGCTAAACGTAGGCTGTGATGAATGCCCTAACAGTGGGGTCCATCACCGCAGACTTTGATGCTATACGTTAAATGGATAAGTCATGAACTGGGGTCATGAGAATTCATGAAGTATCCATTAAACGGGTACTATTATAGTCTACGGGTGATAAATGCCACTATTATAAATGCCACCCATAGACTAATAGGTATGAAACTTCATGAAAAGATATTAAAAAGCCCATGACCTATATGTTAAACTCAAGCCTCTGACGTAAGCCATATGTCTCCCATAGGCTACCATGTTAAGTAAAATTATACTGCACAGTATACTTTTTTTTGGGGGGGTGCCAATGACGGTATTCTATCTTATTCGGGAGATCAGGAAAGTCTTTCCCAAAGAAACTCGATCCAGTTCTTAACACTAAGGCTAGGTTCACACACAGCATCAGAATTACACTGTGGAGTCGGCCTAACAATCTGCACTAAAATCGTCAATGAAATCCAAATGTGTTATATGTGAATTTCGTTTTGTATTTTGGTGCGGAAATACATTTAATTCTTTGCATAGAAATGTGAGAAATCCATGCTGAAAATCTGCGGCATTTCAGCAACAGGTAGGGCTTACTGCGGATTTGAAAATCTGCAGCATGCCTAGAATCCGCTGCGGGTTTTGAAGTTCTGCAACAAACACACGATGTGTAAATTCAGCCTAAAATATGCGCCTAATGGGTGGCGACGTAATAAATCTGTGTGCATGAGCTGTGTTCTAGTCTGGGCCCTAGGCTGCTATATTTTAAGGGTATGTGCACACACACTAATTACGTCCGTAATTGACGGACGTATTTCGGCCGGAAGTCCCGGACCGAACACAGTGCAGGGAGCCGGGCTCCTAGCATCATAGTTATGTACGATGCTAGGAGTCCCTGCCTCTCCGTGGAACTACTGTCCCGTACTGAAAACATGATTACAGTACGGGACAGTTGTCCTGCAGCGAGGCAGGGACTCCTAGCATCGTACATAACTATGATGCTAGGAGCCCGGCTCCCTGCAATGAGTTCGGTCCGGGACTTCCGGCCGAAATAAGTCCGTCCATTACGGACGTTAATATGGTCATGTGAACACAGCCTAATAAAAAAAGACAGGAGAGATTTGTTTTTGGGTCACCTGCACTGGATACAAGTTTAGCAAACCTTCGGATATGAAGAGTATTTGGTCCTGTTCACGATGCCCTTAGATTCTATTACTTTGTGGATGGTAAAATAAAAATAAAAAAGTTTTTTTTTTTCTCGTTTAGATTGATTTTAACATTCCAAAATCTGGGAATCAAAAAACAGAAAAAAAAAGTGTCCCGGTAATTGTATGCATAAATAACACTGAATACAACAACAGCATTCTGCAAACATTACAACACATGTAGTAATATGGATGAATAGGCTGGAATCTCTGCAACAGCAAGAATAATACGAGAGTCAACACAGAATTCAGCCCTCAGATAGAAGCTTAGTGCATGACGCACCATCTGCAGGTACTGGGCCAAGTAAAAGTAATGCCCGGCAGGCTTCTCTACTAATACCTGACATAGTTTTAAGTACAACTCAGCAGCCAGTACTGACATGCAGAACACCTGACTAGTATAAAATATTACCTAATTCCTAGGTCTGTGTGCAATTTAAAATTCCTAATCCCAAAACAGATCATACGTCATGTGTATGATAAAACCAAGCAGATTATTGACACAATTGAGTCACATAATGATCCCAAAAGTATAAGATATAAAAAGCTCTGTCTTCATGTAGGATCTTCACCGGTGTTGTCCTCTTTGGATAAAATCTACATTCATAAAATTACATATATTAGCCATCGGTCGTCAAGCCCATGTACCGAAGATTACAGATTAGGAACAGCTAAAGAATCCAAGGTCTCCATCTCATTTTCATGGGATTTATATTGGGTGCATCAAAACAAACTGCACTAATCTGCCCAAATAATTTTGTCATACAGTGTCCAAATAATACCATCATACAATAGCCACATAATACTACCATACAGTTCATATATACTACAGTGCCAAAATGATATTTTTCAATAAAATCCTCTCACTCAATCCCCTACCTAGATCCTATCACTCAGCAAGTCATTCTACCACTCAGGCGCTCTTATGCAATGACCTACTTGATATGGGCCAAACACACTGTCATCACGTGTACGCCTCCCAAACTGCGAATACAGCTATATAGTGAAGGATTAGGGTATGTGCACACACACTAATTACGTCCGTAATTGACGGACGTATTTCGGCCGCAAGTACCGGACCGAACACAGTGCAGGGAGCCGTGCTCCTATCATCATACTTATGTACGATGCTAGGAGTCCCTGCCTCGCTGCAGGACAACTGTCCCGTACTGTAATCATGTTTTCAGTACGGGACAGTAGTTCCACGGAGAGGCAGGGACTCCTAGCATCGTACATAACTATGATGCTAGGAGCCCGGCTCCCTGCAGTGTGTTCGGTCCGGTACTTGCGGCCGAAATACGTCCGTCAATTACGGACGTAATTAGTGTGTGTGCACATACCCTTAGGGTATGTTCACACGGCCTATTTACGGACGTAATTCGGGCGTTTTTGCCCCGAATTACGTCTGAAAATAGCGCCTCAATAGCGCTGACAAACATCTGCCCATTGAAAGCAATGGGCAGACGTTTGTCTGTTCACACGAGGCGCGTAAATAGACGCCCGCGTCAAAGAAGTGACCTGTCACTTCTTTGGCCGTAATTGGAGCCGTTATTCATTGACTCCAATGAATAGCAGCGCTAATTACGGCCGTAATGGACGCGGCGTTCAAGCGCCTGCACATGCCGGTACGGCTGAAATTACGGGCATGTTTTCAGGCAGAAACATCCCCGTAATTTCAGCCGTAACGGACGCCCTCGTGTGAACATACCCTCAGGGTATGGTCACACGCTTAACAAAAAAACGTCTGTAAAATACGGAGCTGTTTTCAAGGGAAAACAGTCTGATTTACAGCCGTTTTTATGCATCAGGCGTTTTTTGATGCGTTTTTTACAGCCGCTTTTGGAGCTATTTTTCTATTGACCCAATGAAAAACGGCTCCAAAAACGGCTCAAGAAGTGACATACACTTCTTTTTTACGGGGCGTTTTTTTTACGTCACACGGACCTATATCATTTAATGTGGCTGTTCACACGGCCGTTGTTTCAACGGACCGTGTGAAGGGTCCGTGAGAAAATAGGACATGTCCTATTTTTTCACGCTTCACGCGTCCCTCCATAGACTCTAGTCTACTGGGGATGCATGACATCGCGTCCCGCAGAGCGCGGATGCACCTCGGATATGAAAAACTGCAGTTTTTCACGTCCGAGATGCGCAACGCCCGTGTTAATCTAGCCTAAGAGTGGAAGCTGTTTTAGCTGCAAAGGGAGGACCAACTCCGTATTAATGCCCATGGATTTAGAATAGGTTGTCATAATAGCGCCTGTAGGTGTAATGTGTAGGTGTCCTAATACTTTTATCCATATAGTGTACAGGCCCATAGATCAACACCAATATGGCTAGTTAAAGAGCAATGCCACACAATGTAACGCATACATCTTTATTAGTAGTTTTTTTTTTTAACTACTCCACAGACCACCTTCATGGGGACTAAACCAATAGCAACAGCATGGGCTCCATTTGAGATACCCCCTTCACCCACCCCACACACAGTAGCCTCGGGAAAGGCAGTTCTCCCATTGTGGGTGTAAATGCATCCAGGCTGCTTCATGTTATAGGGCACCATAATAGGCATCATTACTGTTTCCCAGACAGAACAAATATTGTTCTACTTTATGGACAATATCTGACTCCATTCCTTAAGGAAACTAATTTATTTGGCGGCTGTACTGTAGTGATTTGATCAATACAATAAACGTCTAGCAGAATGACACTGTCTGTAAAATTCTTCAGACAGAATAGAAGTGAAAGGGCAGCGCAAGTTCATATTAAAATAAAAAGGAGAAAATTTATGTTTGCAATCATAATGTACTTGAATGTTAGCGCAGAGACATACAATAATATAGTGATTATTTTGACAGTTCCGACACTTAAATTATTTTATGAAATCAGTCTCCGCTCCTAAAATATTCCCAGTGAACATTTCATGAGTTTGCTCATCTGGAAGCCTGTTCAGATACATTATTTAAAGTCACATACGGAGTGTTTCATCTATGAGCTTATGCATGAAACCAACCGGATGTCTGTAAATAATTGCATTCTCCATAAAATAATAATGCTGGAGCACTTTTTTTTTTTAGAACTCTGTTTTCCTCTGTCGTTTCTCCTGGAAATGGATGAATAAATTGTCAACTGGTTATTACCATTATTTTTGTTAACAGGACATGTCCTGGCACAATCCAACACTGTCCAATCAGTTTTGACCAAGTCATAGTATATAGAGAAACACCCTATTGAAAGGGTAATGGTAACATCCAGTTGTCCATACATTTCCTGGAGGAATAACAGAGGAATAGCACAATCCAGATACTCTGGAATTATTACTTCATGGTGAACACTAGTTTTTTTTACTCAAACAGACATGTCAGGAGAGTGGACACTAAAGTTTAAAAAAAAAAAGCAAAGCATATCAGGAAACCCTCCTGCTGCTTGTCAAAATCGAAATAAGTCGAAAAAAGCTTCGACAGTATATGTTTTTTAAGAAGTTTAGAATATTTGTCTTTCTACCCTTCAGTGAGTGCATGTGAAACAGTATGTTCTGGAAAAAAGTATCACTAAAGGTCTATCCATTTGCAGTGTATTTTGGAAGATATATGTCAGCGGGATGTATACCTCAAGAAGAAGCCTCCGACATATGCCAATGTATAGGCATACAGTGGTATATGTTGCCCATACACTCCCATTTCTGGATGCCTCTACGCTATTTTATACAGTAGATAAAAAGGTTAACCGATGTATACTGGCCTGATGGACGTTATTAGGACACGCTTTTGGCATCCGTCGAGTGAATAGGGTCCTATGGATACATTCAGCTTTTGCGCCAGGATCTTAACCAGGACACACGCCAAACATACACTGCAAATGCTCCTCTGACATGCCTGCAGTGGAGAACAAGCAAGACATTCTTTATCTAAGGCTCATCCTCGGCCCCAGTCAAAGATAGTGGGGACCAAGAAGAGAAGTTTTTTTCTTCCAGATTTATGCAGACACTCTTTTTCAGGATTTCCTCCACTTATTTTTAAATTCCTACTATATGATATGAATGACAAAATAAGTCAATGTGAATAAAATTTACTTGCAGTTGGACAGGGTTAGTTAGAAAAGTGCCAACTACTGGTCTGAGTAAATGTATCCAGAGCAGTTGCCGCTACCATTCTCGGACATAATGGAGAATGGGTTTATGAAAAATATCCTACTTTCAGGCATTCATGTATAAATGCATCCAGAATGGAGATGCTCCTAAGGGTATGTTCACACGGGGGCGTCCGTAATTAGTGCGTGTGAACATACCCTAATACTTAATGAAAAGTATATTTAATTTTTTTTAATTAGAGCCTATACTTCAATGAGTCAATACTCCAATACTCAGCTACTTGAACTTATAACCACAAAAGGAGGCATTCAGTAATATACACCCAACCCCAAAATATACTGCACCTGATAACAAAGATATATGTCAAAAAGCCATAGTTGAAATACGGCTGGAGGGCAACGAACATAAACACGAAAAAAGTGTTACTATAAAGTAGCTCTTACAAACCAGGTTATAAAAAAAAACAGTCATAAGCTAGAAGTGCGAAATGACGTTGCTGCGGCTAAGAAATATTAAAACAAGATTAGCAATGGAGATTATAGATCTGCTTCCAGGCACGGCTCAAGATATACAGAACAGGCATGTGGGTTTTGTATGTTACTGTTATGCTTGCTTAATAAAATTAACCCCTTCGTAATAACGCCTTAATAATTGCTTCACACATAACTTAGTATATAAAAACTAAAATTAAGCTATTTTTATCACAGAAAGTGATGGCATATCATTAGGATTTGTCATCATTTTCTGTTTGGTGGGGATCAGACTCCCGGGACCCTCTCGATCTTCAGAATAGCTTGAATTAAGCTGTGTTGTAGTGCTCTGCACAGCAAGTGGCCCGAGGCACCGTTTTGCAGGGAAAACCTGTCAAGGGGCAGCAGAACCAAACCAGCACTCCAGCCCTCTTCATTCTTAAGATCGGTGGGGATGCAGGCAGTCAATCCTTCACCGATCGGAAGGTGGTGACATATCCCAGTGATAAGCCATCACTTTCTGTGATTGGAATACTCCTTTAAAGAGGCTCTGTCACCAGATTATAAATGCTCTATCTCCTACATAGTCTGATCGGCGCTGTAATGTAGATAACAGCAGTGGTTTTTATTTTGAAAAACGATCATTTTTGAGCAAGTTATGAGCAATTTTAGATTTATGCTAATTACTTTCTTAATAGACAACTGGGTGTGTTTTTACTTTTTACCAACTGGGCGTTGTACAGAGGAGTGTATGACGCTGACCAATCAGTGACCAATAAGGGTATATGACCGAGAAGAGAACAGATGCCAAAAACAAGAACATTTAGAAAAATAAGCAAAATACTTTATTGAAAATGACACGTAAATGCATAATAATAAAAAGAATCCGTAAACCAACAGGTTAAAAAGACCAAACCGCCATGCAATATATAAGAAAGGTAACGTCTAAAGTTGACGTGCAATAATGACAACCAAATGGTATGATCTAATGATCAGGGTACATAAATACATAAGTATGAATGATACATTAGTGAATAAATGCAAAAAAATGTATGAACATCAAGCACATACCCATTGATCAACCAGATGAGAGCACGGCGATATGTCTGCCCCAACGCGCGTTTCGGCGCAACTGCCTTCGTCTGGGGGTAGCATTTTAAATGATGTGTATACCACTATATATAGGGATGGACCAGCCAATCATGGAGTAAAAGAAAGGGGGGAAAACCCAAGTATAAACATGTAATAATACATGTTTCGCTGCATATTTACCGGTCGCTTACCTCGTGGTGAAGCCGGTGGCCGCACCTACCAGAAACGCCAATCACGAGAGGCCAGGGTCGGATGCACGTCATCGCGTCAAAGGACGCGGTCACGTGGATCCGAAACCCGGCGCATCATGAGTGCCTAAATACTAGGAGCAAGAAAAAATAATGAATAAATTCCTGCATCAGTGAAATAATAAATAATGAATGCATGCAGAAATACGTGAAAAAAATAAATATAATAAAAGTGAAAAATATATTGGATGAGGAAATATATGTATGTGTGTATGTGTGTAGTGAAGGTAAGTGAGTGAATGAATATGGAATGAAATGAAAAATGTGAAAATAAGTAGAGTGAGTAATACGGCCGATGAATGAGCGGTGCAGTGAAAGAAAAAAAGAATGATTTGATATGTATATATGCACACAACTAAGTCTTGAGCTGCTCAATGTTATCAGCCGTTTTTGCATTCTCGATGTCCCGTACATGTTCCCTCACCCTCAACCGAAGCTCACGGGTAGTCATACCTACATATATTTTCGGACAGGGGCAGAGAGCATAGTATATGACACCCTTAGTTCCACAAGATATGGGCCAACAGATTTTAAAATCATGTTTTCCACTAGAGTCCGTAAATTTTCCTATTCGTTCGATATTAGGACAACTGATACAGTCACCGCAGGGTTTGCAGCCCCATTTTGGTCCCTTAGTCCCAAACACCTTACCAGGTTGAGTAGGTGAGAGATAACTGCGTACCATGGCATCACGCAGATTGGCAGCTCTGCGGGGTGCCATGGCAGGATAAGGAGGAAGAACTTTCGATAAGGTGGGATCGGTCAGCAATATAGGCCAGAATTTATTCAAAACACTGCGCATTTCTGTCCACCGAGAGTTGAAGGTGGTAATAAATCTCACCTTGGGTTCTGTGCCCGACCTTTGGGTAACTTGCAACAGTTGTTGTCGGTTGGTCTTTGACGCTCGGTCCCGAGCTTTACGTATACTGCGTTGACTGTAGCCCCTTTGAGTAAACCTGTCGCCTAGTTCTTTAAAGCGAAATTTGAGATCTTCATTAGTGGAGCAAATCTTCTTTACACGTAAAAATTGACCCACTGGAATAGCATCGATGGTATGGCGAGGGTGCGATGAAGTGGCATGCAAAAGTGAGTTGGTAGAAGTTTCCTTACGGTATAAATCCGTCTGTAAGAAACCATTGCCATCTTTCTTGATTAATATATCCAAAAAATCGACACTAGAGTAACTCCACTTATATGTGAGTTTGATGTTAAGTAGGTTACAATTCAGAACTTTAATGAAATCCGAGAGATCTTCAGGAGTGCCCTGCCAGATCATGAAAATGTCATCAATGAACCGTGCCCAAAAGGGGACACGACTCATTGATGGCCCATGATCTGACAGGAAGAGATCCCTCTCCCACAGCCCCAGGAACAAATTGGCGTATGAGGGTGCACAAGCTGCCCCCATCGCCGTCCCCTGGAGCTGTAGGAAAAACGATCCATTGAAGGTGAAAAAATTATGTTTGAGTGTGAAATCTAACAACAGCAATATGAGTTGAGAAATTTCACCTTCAATGTCACTCATGGATAAGAAGCTCTTAACTGCATGTAGACCATCACTGTGTTGGATGCTGGTGTAAAGGGATTCAACATCACATGTGACTAGTAAGTGATCTGAATCAATGTGAATCCCCTCGACCTTCAATAACAGATCGGCTGAGTCACGCAAATAGGATGGTAAACACTCAACAAGGGGTTTCAGATGAAAATCAATCCATCTACATGCTTTTTCCATAAAGCCCCCGGTGCCCGAAATGATAGGCCTACCTGGCGGGTTCTTGGCATCTTTGTGAATTTTGGGCAATAAGTACATCGTTGGTATGGTAGGTTCTGACACGAATAAAGACTCACTCAAAGATTTTGTGATAGTGCCTTTTGCCACAGCATTTTGCAAAATTCCATGATACTTCGTTCTAAAGGAAGACAAGGGGTTGAAAGTAAGCTTTTGATAGCAAGTTGTATTCCTTAATGGTGTTGGAGTTCTTTTGTTATTTTTTCATATAGGATCCTGTGTGTTTATATGATTTTAACATTTTTTATTTATTTACAGATTAGATCTTTGATGTGATTCTCTTCTTTTCATTATTTGGATTCCTTGTTTTCCACTTCTTGGGATGCCAGCATATCTTTCCATCGATTTCGTTTACTCATGATGCGCAGTGACCAGCTAATATACAATCTTCATCCACACTTGTGTGTGTCATCTTGGTTTTTGCGTCAATACAACTATTAGTGTAATATTTTGTGCACTTCTTAATTAATTCTGTCAAAAGATGTTAAATTAAACTTAACTTCATATTGTCACTTTTCACATTACTTACCTTAGTTGTGTGCATATATACATATCAAATCATTCTTTTTTTCTTTCACTGCACCGCTCATTCATCGGCCGTATTACTCACTCTACTTATTTTCACATTTTTCATTTCATTCCATATTCATTCACTCACTTACCTTCACTACACACATACACACATACATATATTTCCTCATCCAATATATTTTTCACTTTTATTATATTTATTTTTTTCACGTATTTCTGCATGCATTCATTATTTATTATTTCACTGATGCAGGAATTTATTCATTATTTTTTCTTGCTCCTAGTATTTAGGCACTGTTGTTTAATGCATTTGCTTTTTTCTCACGATTCATTACAAATTTATTCAGTATAATTTTACGGATCACATCATTTCTTCACTATAGAGCTATGTAGCATTCATGCTTCTTCAAGTTGTCTTTTGTCATAACGTTACATTTTCACTCAAATGTGTCTGCTTATATGTGTGCTATATTGACACACATGTTATTCACTGACGTCTTGAATAATTTGGCTTCACGGCCAACTTTGTATATACTGGCGTATCCGGGGTTACCTACCTTTTCGCTGTGTCGCTCCCTTTGATTGGTAGAGGGGTGCCCGGCCTCCGTTCCGCCCTCATGATGCGCCGGGTTTCGGATCCACGTGACCGCGTCCTTTGACGCGATGACGTGCATCCGACCCTGGCCTCTCGTGATTGGCGTTTCTGGTAGGTGCGGCCACCGGCTTCACCACGAGGTAAGCGACCGGTAAATATGCAGCGAAACATGTATTATTACATGTTTATACTTGGGTTTTCCCCCCTTTCTTTTACTCCATGATTGGCTGGTCCATCCCTATATATAGTGGTATACACATCATTTAAAATGCTACCCCCAGACGAAGGCAGTTGCGCCGAAACGCGCGTTGGGGCAGACATATCGCCGTGCTCTCATCTGGTTGATCAATGGGTATGTGCTTGATGTTCATACATTTTTTTGCATTTATTCACTAATGTATCATTCATACTTATGTATTTATGTACCCTGATCATTAGATCATACCATTTGGTTGTCATTATTGCACGTCAACTTTAGACGTTACCTTTCTTATATATTGCATGGCGGTTTGGTCTTTTTAACCTGTTGGTTTACGGATTCTTTTTATTATTATGCATTTACGTGTCATTTTCAATAAAGTATTTTGCTTATTTTTCTAAATGTTCTTGTTTTTGGCATCTGTTCTCTTCTCGGTCATATATTATGCTTTGGATGCCTTATGGGTATACACCCCCGGATCTGGTTCATATTTAAAAACATGCTTGCTGACAGCCGCATTTTTACTTTATTTTGAACCACTCTAGATCCATGCTGTGCTCTTCGGTCAGACCAATAAGGGTATGTTCACACGAGGTCATTACGTCCGTACTTGCCGGACGTATTTCGGCCGCAAGTACCGGACCGAACACAGTTCAGGGAGCCGGGCTCCTAGCATCATACTTATGTACGACGCTAGGAGTCCCTGCCTCGCTGCCGGACAACTGTCCCGTACTGAAAACATGATTACAGTACGGGACAGTTGTCCGGCAGCGAGGCAGGGACTCCTAGCGTCGTACTTAAGTATGATGCTAGGAGCCCAGCTCCCTGCACTGCGTTCGGTCCGGTACTTGCGGCCGAAATACGTCCGGCAATTACGGACGTAATGACCTCGTGTGAACATACCCTAAGGGTCATACACTTCTCATTGTTCCAGCCCATTGTTACAGCGTGATTGTGCAGTGAAAGCAGCTGGGCTGGAACAATGGGAAGTGTATGAAGTATGGCAAAAAAAGAACATACACATCCAGATAATGTCAAAAATAGCAAAATGTTATTGATAGAATAAAAAAAATGACTTTATAAACATATTGCTTTTACTGGATATGTGCCTCATTGTATTGGATGTCATATTGTGGTCTTGTTTATCCTATTGTGATATTGGTTATTTGTATTGAGGTGGAGTGTTTATAGGTTATTACATATAATCCGGCAGGGCATATTTCACTTGGGACGTTTACACACCTTACGGTGTAACCTATCATGGATTGCTCTATGTATCTTTGTTTACTATGTTTTAAAGTCCTTTTTTTTTTTGTGTTTCAATAAAATTTTACTATTTTAGACATTATCTGTATGAGCATGTTCTTTTTTTCCCTACTTTCGGTTGTATTATATAGGGCAAATATCTTGTACTCCATGTACGTCTAGTGTGCCCGCCCACTCCTGTTATTCTAGGTACTTAAAGTATGGCATATCTTCTATTATAATTCTTTTTTCTAAGACACAAACAGCACAAATGAGAACTTGATGAGACTCTGCTGCTGCATTTCACAAGTACTTAGTGCTATGCTTTCCCACTTGTATGCATGTAAATTGCTTGTTAGCGCAACTAGGGGCCGATTTGCTGCTGTACCGGTAGGTGTGAAAAGGTTAATAGAGGACAGTGGAAATCTGTAAACGTCATATTCAGCATTGTAGTAATATATATAACATTTAATACCCTTCTCCTGATTCTTTCCTGATCATCAGTTCAGGAACTAAAAGTTTATTTGTGTATTACCATCTTTCAATTATTTCTCTCTTAACTTTTTCTATCAACATATGTAGCAGCCTACAAAACACAAGACGTTCTGACAGATTCTGACCCTAAGCTTTCTGGAGATTCCTTGCTTTTCTTTCTTCTTGGCAACTTCTGCTTTCATTGAAATATGCCTCAAAACTGTCACGCATTAAGACTCACACAGTAAAGTTTTCATGTGATAGTTCCCAATAACTGTGTCCTCTAGATAGAAAAAAAAAAACACAAAATGATGCTTACTTTAGATACCAAACCCTAAAGCTTGCATAGGCACCAAACCCTTAAACTTGCTATTTACACCAATCTCTGAAGCCTGCCATAGAAACCCAGCCCAAGCCAACTATAAAGTATGCCCAAGGCACCACTCCAAGGCTTGCCCTAGGCACTAATCCTTAAAACATGTCACAGATGCCTAAACCTTGCAATGAAAACATAAAACTTGCAAACAGTAAAGGCTTCCACACAAACCGAAACCTAGAACAGTCTAAAAACATAACACCCACAAACTTTCAATACACACCAAACTCTAAAGCTAGTCATAGACCTGACGACCTAAAGCTAGCCATAATATCAGGAAGTAAAGTTGGCCATAGACCTGACGACCTAAAGCTAGCCATAATGTCAGGAAGTAAAGTTGGTCATAGACCTGGCGACCTAAAGCTAGCCATAATGTCAGGAAGTAAAGTTAGTCCTAGACACCACGACCTAAAGCTAGCCATAATGTCAGAAAGTAAAGTTAGTCATAGACATGACGACCTAAAGCTAGCCATAATGTCAGGAAGTAAAGTTAGTCATAGACATGACGACCTAAAGTTAGCCATAATGTCAGGAAGTAAAGTTAGTCCTAGATATCACGACCTAGAGCTAGCCATAATGTCAGGAAGTAAAGTTAGTCATAGACATGACGACCTAAAGTTAGCCATAATGTCAGGAAGTAAAGTTAGTCCTAGATATCACGACCTAGAGCTAGCCATAATGTCAGGAAGTAAAGTTAGTCATAGACATGATGACCTAAAGCTAGCCATAATGTCAGGAAGTAAAGTTAGTCCTAAATATCACGACCTAGAGCTAGCCATAATGTCAGGAAGTAAAGTTAGTCATAGACATGACGACCTAAAGCTAGCCATAATGTCAGGAAGTAAAGTTAGTCATAGACATGACGACCTAAAGCTAGCCATAATGTCAGGAAGTAAAGTTAGTCCTAGATATCACGACCTAGAGCTAGCCATAATGTCAGGAAGTAAAGTTAGTCATAGACATGACGACCTAAAGCTAGCCATAATGTCAGGAAGTAAAGTTAGTCATAGACATGACGACCTAAAGCTAGCCATAGATGTGACTACCTAACGCTAGCCATAGACGCAAAGACCTAAAACTAGCCAAAGATGTCAGGACCTAAAGCTGTGTTGCCGTGGGCAACTGCCCCATTTCCCTTAGCTTCTGTGTACCCTTGTCTGTTTGTCTGTCGTCCACTTATTGAGCGTAGGGACCGTCGCCCAGTTTTACGCCGCCGCCTAGGACGGGCCGTTGCAAGTAGGCAGGGACTGAGTGGCGGGTGGATTAGGGCTCACCTGTCTGTCTCCCTACCCCGTCATTACAACAGCTCTGCCCCATTCAAAGTTTTAGTCCTGAAATATCCTATAAAAAACATATTGTTGCGGTACCTTGGTCAATCTACCACTAAAACAGAAAAACTATGTAAGCCTCAACATAGCCTTAACAACCTTCTTCTAAATTATGTACCTAGTTGAAATGGAGAATAGAATGGGCGCACCTGCCCCAGAAAGGAAAACACAAAAAAAGGAGCCGACTAACATATCAGTAAGGAATGTTAGAAGGCAGGAGTTATCTTTTATAAAAACTGACACTTTAAAAATCAGATTAAAGATTATTATTTTGAATGTCACATTCTATGGAGACGTATCAATATAACTTAATATGCTGCGATATTTCACTAGTAGACGGTTAAGTTTAAGCAGAGGAGACGAGGACCGCACTGCTTCCCATGAAGTGTTATAATTACCAGCAACAGAAAAATGTGCAACCATTAAAAGCAAGAAGCAACTGAAAGGTACAGCAGGAAAGGCTGGATCCTATGATACAAACCAATTATATCTGCCGTATTCGCAAGCTATTAACGTAAGCGGAAAGTTAACCATGATATTGCCAGAAGGGCAACAGTGACATATATTCAAACCTATAATAACCACCATAGAATTAAAAAGCTCATCCTTATCATTGATGCACAGAATCCGGATTTGTGGTGCCACTGAAGCTATTCTTTACACACAAGTCATTATTACTAGAATGGAGGCTTTAAATTGACTTGTCCATAAGATCTGTCAACTGGTTGTTATTGCTAATCAACAGTTATCAAACATATCAATAATCAATATATCCCTCAAAAAGTATACCTTTAATTTTACCACAGCATGGGCATAATGTATACACCGTTAAGCTATAACCTTAAAGGGGTTTTCCGAAAGCATAATTTTTTTAAACTGATTATGGCCGCCTTACTTGATCCCTCCCAAACACCATTTTTTTTTTTCCATGTCTTCTTTCCGCTTTTCTGTTACTTTCCCCCTTTGCCATTTATTTACATGACTCTTTTCCGGATGCTTCCGGCATCTCCCCCAGCATGCTGTGCACTGGGATCACAGGCTGCTGAACTGAGCATGTGTGGATCAGATAGGCTTTTTTTGAACCGCGCATGCTCTATAACAGTTTGCCTGGAACAATCCACTGAACAGACATCAGTGATGACACACCATACATTCAGGAGGCCGAAAAGGCATTTATCCGGAAGAAGCCTTCAGCGGTGAATAGTGGCGAGGTCATCGGACGTCCGGACTTCAGATGGGATTGGAGTCACGTGACTGAAAAGCCAAACAAGATAATACAGCGCATTCTTAAATGTGAGTAAATGGCAAAGTGGTTTCAATTAGATATTGTGTTTTGATAGACAGTCATTTTTCAGTACCGGAAAACCCCTTTAAAACCACTGACAGGTGAAGTGAATAACATTGATTATCTCGTTCGAATGACGCCTTTCAAGGGGTGGAATATATTAGGCAGCAAGTGAACAGCCAGTTCTTGAAGTTGATGTGTTTTCATGGCAGGACAAATTGTGATGGCTAGACGACTGGGTCAGCGCATCTTTAAAATGGCAGGTCTTGTGGGATGTTACCAGGATGCAGTGGTTAGTACCCATCAAAAGGGGTTCAAGAAAGGACAACTGGTGAACCGGCAACCAGGTTAGGGGCGCCCAAGGCATATGGAAGCACGTGGGGAGTGAAGGCAGTCCGTCTGGTCCGATCCCCAGTAGAGCTTCTGTAGCACAAATTGAAAAGGTTAATGCTATGATAGAAAAGTGCCAGAACACACAGTGCATCACAGCTTCCTGTGTTTGGGTCTGTGTAGTAGCAGACCAGTCATAATGCCCATGCTGACCCCTGTCCACCCCTGAAATTGCCTATAATAGGCATGTGAGCATCACGACTGGACCATGGAGCAATGGATGAGTCAGGCTTTCCTATATATCATGTGGATGGCCAAGTGTATTTGCGTCACTTAATTGGAGAAAAAATGGCACCAGGATGCAGTATGGGAAGAAGACAAGCCGGCGGAGGCAGTGTGATGCTCTGGGCAATGTTCTGCTGGAGAACCTTGGATCCTGGCATTTATGTGGATGTTACTTTGACACGTACCACCTACCTATACATTGTAGCAGACCAAGAAGACCCCTTCATGAAACAGTATTCCCCAATGGCAGTGGCCTCTTTCAGCAGAATAATGTGTCCGGACACACTGGAGAACTTGTTCAGGAATGGTTAGGGGAACATGACAAAGAACCTCCTAATTCCCTAGAAGTCAATCCGATTGATTTGTGGGATGTGCTGTAATAAAAATTGTCTGATTCATGGCAGTTCCACCTAGCAACTTACATAACCTAAAGAATTTGCTTCTAATGTCTTGGTACCATATACCCCAGGACACCTTCAGATTTTTTGGGGAGTCCATGCATCGACGGGTCAAAGCTGTTTTGGCGGCACAAGGGGGAACTACACAATATTGGACAGGTGGTTTCAATGTTACAGTTGAACGGTGTACATCACTACCAGTGTGCGACAGATAGGTTTTGCTGCAGATTGAAAATCACAATAAAACATCAATTCCTGGTGGTGGTGAACGGCATCTTACGAAGTGGCCATAAGACGCCTTTGTTATAGTTTACCTAACTTTTCAGATGAATTTTCAGAATAAACTGCCATGTGTGTGTACATGAGGAGTAACAATATTTCTGGCCATTATATGACTTGTATTCTGGATTTTTTAGCAGTTTCCCCCACTGCAGGCTCTATCTCTAACTCTTCGTTTTCTCTAAGCTAATGGGGGGAGTCTAACTGCCATCATGTCTCCCATACACAACACACAGAGAAGAGGATAATCCAGCTCTCCTATATATACATATAGAATCTGCAGCAGCATGGAGAAGATCATACAGCATTATTCAGCAGTGTAGCTAAAAATCCAGCACTGGGGTGTTACATAACACTTAACAGGAAGCTGCTTTCAAAATTGATCTATATCAGGAATACTATTAGATTATCATAAGTTGTTTGAAAAGTTAGTGTCTAATTAAGTGAATCTCCACTCTTGAACACCATTTTGCTTTTACAATCTAATCCAAAATTCTGAGGACCGACAGTTATATACATGTCTTTTTTTCAACCGTACGATTTGACTACAGTATATAACTATATAGATATATTACGAAATTATCAGCACAATCATAGAAATTTCCTAACTGTTGGCTTAAAGATCTTTAGGCTAACAAATGATATTTAATTGTTTTATTAACATGCCTATTTGGCTGACCATACAAGCATTTTAATTCTTCGGGGATAAGGGAGGATGAATTATCTGTCACAATAACACTGCCTACAATAGCTGTAAAGCCAGATCTAGTGTACCTTTTAGTTGCATACTACAATAGATTATTGGATTATAACAATTCACCTTCATGCAGAGTAAGTCCCTGGGAGAGCTTACTTTAGCCACTGACTATGAAAGCTTCTGAATGGCAAAGTGAGATCACTGTCAGTAGGCTGTATGCTAAGATGATGTTTTGAAAAAAAAAACTTGAAATAACCGCCTGGGTTACTCGGTTCAATAGATTTGAAAAGCAGAGCAATTTATCACCTTTAGTTCTGTACTAGATTTACACTAAGATGTGTTTAGAAGTGCACGCATCATGAACTGGTACTAAGTTCTTAGTAGAATGTTTATGGAGATGGCAGCGGTTCCAGAAATAATGGAGTTGGTATGTAGGTGGCACATCACCGGCTACTCAGGTACAGTGACAGCAGCTTCCTAAGAGGGGAAAGAGTTTCTCCGAGAGGCCTCGTCTGTTTACAGAAGTCTATCTCTGTTTCCTTTGCTCACAGTCGCTCTGGAGTGCATCACTTGTAAAGCCACTCCGGAGACACATAAATCAGCCTTGTTTCCAACCGCAGGAAAGCCAGAGCTAATTGGATAAAGTAGGGACAGACAGCTTTTTTCACTCCCTGTTTCCTTTCTACATTAGTAACATACATAACAATAACCTGTCAGGAGTTCTTCCCAACAAGGTATTCTTCACTAGTGCATCAAACAGCATGAAGCAGTGGGGAAATACCGTTAACTTATGTACTCATGGAAAGTCACTCTATTAAGTTTCAGTATACATGTTCCAATCAAAAGAAAATAAGAGTTTGAAAGACCGTTCAACTAAGCTGGGTATTGGTAAACTCACAGGGATTACAAAAATTCAATATTATAGACAGGATATCAGAGCCCACTAGATTTGATTGATTCCTCTAATACCAAACCAAAAGGTAGTTTAGTGGAAATGTGGGCAAGTCCTTTTTGAAAATTCTTTAACTATAGAACCATGTAACAGACAGTACTATAGTTATAAATAGTGGCAAAGAAGCTAACACATTAACGTCTTGAAGCTATGCAAAAACATGCTTAACACAAAAAGCAACTTTAGAGCTACTTTGAAATAGTACTGGTCTGTACTAACAACATTGGGAGTGGAAATAGTGCACCATGGGATTTATTTAATTAAAAGGAGGGTAAGAACAAAGCTGGTAGAAAGAGAACGGGTAGTCAATATCACCGGAAGTCTCATTGTGTCCAGAGACAAATTACAAATTGGGCATTCTAAGGAGGCTACAAGAGTCTAGGCCATAATGAGTTCAATTCCTATATATGTGTTTTAGGAGATCAACCATGTTCCACCCTACTTCTTACAATTCTGTGTCTAGATGTAAGACAACGGGCTGCAGCAGGAGTCTCCCCCATCAACCTTGTCTGCAGTAGGACACGCATAGGGATATAAAAAAATGGCTGCTTTCTTTGAAAAACAATGCCATTCCTGTCCACAGGTGGTGTGGAATTGCAGCTCAGCCCCATTCACTTCAACAGAGCTAAGACACAAACCATGGACAGGTGTAGCACTGTTTCTGGAAAAAGACAGTCATTTTTCACCCCTGTTCTACCCTTTTAAGCCCTGCCCCCTTTACTAATCCCCCCCCCCCCCAAACATTCATCAGTCAAACAGTAAGAAATGAATCCCTGCAGGACTTCTACAAGTTCCTTTGCTGTAGCAGGTAAAGAGGCTGAAAGTCGGATCACTTAGATGAGTTGCGACTTCTGAGGAGTTCTGACCACTAAAGGCATCCATAGCTACATGCACGAGAAGAGTTGATATTTGTGAGGAGGCCGTCGGGTGTATCGGGCAATGTGAATCAAGTCCGGACGAAACCCTGAATGTCGGAAGTGGTGATCATGGTAGTTTCTGGACATACAGTCTCCTCTCTTCTGTAATGGCGCTGCACCAACTGTCAACTCTGTCCACACTCCCCTTCAGATTCAACCTTAGGGTATGTGCACACGATGAGAGGCATTTACGTGTGAAAAGACAGAGTGTTTTCAAGAGAAAACAGCTGCCTCGTTTCACACGTAAATGCTCCTCCTCGTATTATGCGAGGCATCTGAGACGCTCGTAAATCTTGAGCTGTGGTTCATTGAGTTCAATGAAGAACAGCTCAAATTACGTGGCAAAGAAATGTCCTGCACTTCTTTGCCGAGGCAGTCCATTTACGCGTCGTCGTTTGACAGCTGTCAAACGACGACGCGTAAATGACAGGTTGTCTGCACAGTACGTCGGCAAACGCATTCAAATGAATGGGCAGATGTTTGCCGACGTATTGCAGCCCTATTTTCAGACGTAAAACGAGGCATAATACGCCTCGTTTACGTCTGAAAATAGGTCGTGTGAACCCAGACTAACTGCTCTTCTCCCCTAGCTACCACTACACCTCCCTATTGGATACTGTGGCAGCGGTTACACCAATAATAACAAGGAGCATGGACACAAGAGCGAGGGTAGAGATTGCTTGTAAGGGAGTTAATGAACTCGCCAATATTTTACAGAAAACACTAACAAAGTGATTAACAAGAAACTAAACAGTTAAGACCTACAAGACTCATAAACACAAGTTACAAAAAAGTCCTGCAAATCACATGGGATTTTAAAATATAAATATCTGCTACTGGAAAGGCTTTGAAAACTATCTAAGCCAGTACATGCCACTGTGAATTCGGTCATTCTCAGGAAGCTGTCCAATAGGTCCAACTAATGGACCAAACAAACATGGAGGTACATACAGATTCAGACAGAACACACCAGGACAAAAGGAACATGTGAACCACAGAAGATACCCAGTCTCCCACACAAGTTGAGCCATAAAAAGGCATGTATGTAAGAATTTATAGGGGCCATACCACCCCCTTCCAAGCAACCTCTACGATAGTATGTACTACTTGACACTGTATAAGAGCTTGAGGAACACATATTATCGTTCTGTATGTGGCACGTTCCACTGACCAATCGAGTCTGTTCAGCCTGATCTGTGTTGAAGAACATTTTCTGAAACAACAATGACTTTTTATTGATCTGGTTATAGGTAATTCGAGTGTACTCAGGGAATTTTTTCTGTTATATAAGATTTCTACAAGACTATTCGTTTCAGGAACATGCGGACTGACCAACACTGTTGGCAAGTCTATCTCCCGTTAACTTTTATCATTTACTTCTAGGTTTAGCGTTCCTTTAGCCACAATCACCTAGTCTATAAATGTTTTCATTCATCCAGGTGAAGGTATATCTAGACAGCTGGTTTTAAAGAGGAATGATGGAAGCCTCTATGTCTATGAAACAGCCATTACTAAACATAGGAGGAGATCTAAATATCATCCACAAATAAAACTATTACATCTCTACCTCAGCAGTTTGCCAGCAATCTTCACCTTTATTCATAAAGGCAACATTTAATATCTCGGATACTGGATTATGTTGACTACAATTGATGACTTATATCTACAAAATTGACACCTCCATTTACAAGGTTCATGCCTTGGAGAGAGGGGATGAGAAACTCTTACCCTTGATAAACTAAGTAAATCAGTTGCCTTCCCCTGATGCTCACCTTTCTCAGAGCATGCAGTCTTCTAGGCAAAAGGCCAATTGCAACGAGCGCCGATCAACAAGACATCGTTGATCGGCGCTCGTTTGCTCCTGTCACATGGAGCTATGGATGGGGACGAGCGGTTGTTACTTCGATCGCTCGTCCCCATACATTATTATCAGGTCGGCAGCGAGCCTCCCAGGAAGATGTCCTGCCGACAATGATAATATTTCAGTTTTTTTAAACGATACGATCAGCAGATGGTCGAGAGTTTGCTCATTCATCTGCTGAACGCAACGAGCGTTATATGAACACTTGTCTGCCCGATAATTGCTCAGTGTAATAGGGCCTTAAGAAGCTGTAACATGCTCCTCATCCCCTCTCACAGCATGAGTCTCAGAGTGAGAAATGCTGTTGTATCTTACCTGCTTATTTGTATCTTATTTGTTGTATCTTATTTGTTTTTTGCTTTCCAAAGTGATCTTTAGCTATGATTTTATATAATCAGAGACTGTTATTTGTATTATTCTCCATTATAACCACAGTGTTCTGTTCTAGACACAAATAATATAACACAAAGACAAATATTATTAACACATGGGAAAAAACCTGTAATATTGCAAAATAAAAGTTGGAGCGTTCTGCTCAAGTAAGTAAACTAACATCATCTTACCATAGAAAACTTCTTTCATAGCCTGGATACCATAATATATATTAGTGAATATTCATCTCAAATGAATACATTTAATAGCTTTATGAACTATTGGATATCATTTTTATATGGACAAGTGTTCCTGCCTCTGACAGCCAGAGATATCTACCGAATAATACATAGGACATGTTTGACCTTTCAAGTGTTTAGGATCCAGATGTTCTTGAGATTGATCAGCTGTAAAAATGACTATGTGTACTCTCTTGATGAGACAGGAATGTCGAGAGAGAGAAAGAGAGAGAGAGAGAGAGAGAGAGAATTAAAAAGTGGACCGGAGGCAGCGTGAGCACAAAAAGCTAGAACGGGGATTAGAGGGTCCCGTTCTAGAGATAGGTGCGGGTCCCAGAGGTGGAACCCACATCTATCTGACATTTATGTCATAAATGTCCTTCATGGGAAAACCCCTTTAAGTACAACCCTATATAAGTCTTATGAACTGTTGGGAGTAGAAGCACTCTTTTAATTATCCTCATATCTTATTATTTAGATGTTTACTGTGATAGAAATATGCCATAATGAATAGTAAAACAGACTGCTCCGCTCATAGGAAAAGAACTGATGTGCCCACAAAATACCCGGATCAACTATCTAGCTAATCTCTTCTTAATGTCAAAATGAACTAGAGCTTCCTGGATATACATATTTCTGCCTCTTGTAGTGTGGGAATTATTTAAGCTATGAACCTTAAATGCGATAAAATGTTCCTTCAGGAAAGAGAAAAGTAAAACTGCCTGTGACTCTGATCTCTAATTTTATAGGCTTTTAACATGTTGCATGAGGATTTCATTAACAGCAATGAGAACCTGGCGAGACCAAGCTGAAAACCTGATAATATCTTGGTCACTAAGCAAGAAGCTCCTAATCTCTTGCATACCAGACCTCTGGGAACAGAAGTGGTTACGAAGAGCTCGGCCACAGAATGCACTAGTATCTTGACACAATACCAGGTTCCAAAACTCAGTGCCACCTTCAGTTGCCTGCAAACCATAACCAGATGGCAAAGGGTTAACTGCAGCTCCGCGTTACGCACTCTCGCTATATGGAAGAGAGAGTATGCAAATAAATGTATGAAAATAATAATGGTAATCAGGAAAATAACAGCTCGGTGGCAGCCATCAGCAGCTGTAATCCCCAGGGGTGCAGAGAAGGCAAAGACTCTGGAAGGAAGAGGGTGGTGGTGAGGCTGGGGGAGGAACGGTGGAAGAAGCAGAGAGGGCTTTGACAATGTGATACACCTCCACATAGTCTGCTGTGACTCTCTATTTCTGGCCCCAATAACAACAATCTTGCAGCACTTTGCAGGAACTTGCCCAGTCATTTCAGACCGCGGAGATCTATTGGGCTCTAGGGTTCCCTGCCACTTGCATTAACCCTAACCATTCCCAAGTGTGCCAGCTGCCAGAAAGAAAAATGATCACTATCATATTTACTTCCTATAGAACATGTGACAAAGACAGAGCTCACATTTCTCCATCTGTCCACCGGGGCGACTATTAAATCTCTGCCCCATAAGAATTCTTAGGTTTGTAGCCATATTGCGCTATCTCTCCAATGCTCCCAGACAACACTGATCACTGAGCTTTTCCGTCATGGAAAAGTACACCGTCAAGCTAGAATATCAAAATGCCGCACTCCATTAAATGGTCTAAATACATCAATATAATGGGGGAGATCTATTTATACTATGTTAAAGATAGACAGTATAAAACTAGACCAGATAGGCAGAAACTGTGCCAAATTTATCACAATGGTACACGCTGTATGATACTTTTGGCACATCTTGCTGGACATGTTAGTGACTTTTCTCTTCGATACTTCAACTCATGGCTGACCTAATTTACATCAATATTTTGCGCCCCTTTGCTAGACACTTTTCAGGAAGGAAGGTGCAAAAAAATGTATAAAACACATAATAAATTTGGTGCATGCCATGTATACCACTTTTTTTGGTGCATTTTGCTTAGTAAATCTCCCCATGTGTGTAGAATTTCGGAAAACAAATCAAGCCATTTTCTGGGTACCTACCGACGCTTGATGTTTTTCTGTTGTGAGAAAGGGTGTGGCAAGGAGTCGCATATAATGCGATGTGTTTGTCAAAGTTATACGCCATTTCAATACAATACACCGACTGCCAATGAAGGCAAGTCTTGTATCTGATACCTGTGCTCTCAGTGTCAGGTCTCATGCACATGACCGTGAATTTGTGTCCGAAATGTATCCGCATTCTTGTGGATAAATTGTGGATCCATTCATTTCTATGGCCCCATGCACATAACCGTGGTTTTCACAGATCCGTGCTGCGGCCACAAATCCAGACCGCAAAAACTCAGGACAAGTAATTTTATGGTCTGGATTTGCGGCTTCACTAAACCGGTGAATTGTTGTGGATCCGTGAATCCTGATTACACACAAATGCACAACAGAGGTTTGCATGAGGACTTCATTTTTTGTCATTTGCATGTAATAAATGAGTATGCGCTAAAATAATGGGTCACTCATAGTATTGTGCCTAATTTAGTACACCAAGTACAGAAGTATTACCATCTTAGACCAAATCTTTCAATGTCCTCAAAATGTGGAAGTGCAAGGTCATTGCTAGCACCTCATAACCCCTACACTCATGTTTATTGCCCTCATGGGAGCAATGACAGTGAGCGAGCTAAAGCTGCTATTCATTAATTGAATTGCCGCTCACATACCTGACAGCTCTGCTAAGCTCATCTTATTGGCTTTAGTGCGAGTGGATCTGTCCTGATCTGCTTATTTTGCAGTCTGAGAGCCAAACAAAAATTTATAAAAATTCTCAAGTTACACTTCTGACTAAAGTCACGTCTTCTAAAGCCTTTATACACGTCTAAAGAGGGGCCAGTTCAAGTCAATTCACACCACTCTACAGCTATTGTACATCATGGGGGGAGCTTTTCTTAGGCTATGTTCATACAGGGCGGATAGGCTGCATAAAAGCACACAGGGTATCCGCCCTGGCCGCCGCGGGGAATTACGGCAAAAAAAAACGTACAAAATTGTGGTGCAGTTTTTTATCCGGAATGTCCTCTGCGGAAAACTGCACATAAAAATAAAAAAAAGTTTCATGCCTACGTAGCCATGGCGACGCGTCCCTCTGCCATCCTGCAGCCTTGCCTCCTGGGATGACATTTCATCCCATGTGACCGCTGCAGCTTGTGATTGGCTGCAGTGGTCACATGGAATGAAACATCATCCCAGAAGTCCAGCCTGGACAAAGAAGCACAGAATTCTGGGTAAGTATAACATTTAGGTTTTTTCTGAGTTGCAATTTTTGTGGCGGAAACGCAGCTTTTCCACCGCAAAAATCGCAACATCTATTTGTTGCAGGTTTTACCTCCCCATTGAATTCAATGGCAAAAAGCTGCAACAAAAAAAGCAATGATTACGCAAATACAATTGACATGCTGCGGATTAAAAAAACGCACAGCAGGTCAATTTCTGAGGATTTTTTCCACTCATCACTTACGCAGCGTTTGGATGAGATTTGTTCAAATGTCATCCACTTTGCTGTTAGGATATGTTCACACGCCTAACAAAAAACAGCTGTAAAATACGGAGCTGCTTTCAAGGGAAAACAGCCTCTGATTTTCAGCCGTTTTTTAAGCATCAAGCGTTTTTTGATGCGTTTTTTAGTCTCCAAAAACGTCTCAAGAAGTGACATGCACTTCTTTTTTACGGGATGTTTTTTTACCCGCCGTTTTTACAAACAGTCACGTAAAAACCGCCTTTTTCCCATTGAAATCAATGGGCAGATGTTTTGAGGCGGTCAGCCCCCATATTTTCAGCCATTTTTCGGGGCGTTTCCGTTTAATGCTGCTGATTTTCCACAACAAAATTTGGTGCGTAAAATCCGGAGTATTTACGCTACGTGTGAACTTACCCTTAGACCGGGTTCCCACAGGTCGGATATGCTGCGTAAACACTGCGCAGCGTATACGACCTGGAACCCGCAGCACATTCCATCCCAAAAACTGCACCACATTGTGGTGCGTTTTTTTTAACGAAATTTTCGCTGCGGAATGTAGCGCTGGGTTAAAAAAAAAAATACGACCATACTTACCCCTTTCCTCTATTCTGCGAGCAGTCAGATCTCCCAAAATGACGTTGCAGGCCATGTGACGCTGAAGCCTGTGATTGGCTGCAGCTGTCACATGGGATGAAACGTCATCCCAGGAGGCTGGACCGTAGTAAGGAGAGAGGTCCGGGTAAGTATGATTTTTTTTTTCTGAGTTACGACTTTCACGGCGGATCGGAAAATGGAGAACGGAGCCGAACAGCTTCTATGTGTTGCCGTACCGTGCTTTGCAGGGGACAAAGTGTCAGAATTATATTTTTACAGAGATAAAACAATAAAGAATATGTCCCAGACATTACTCAAATCCATAGCATCAAAAATCCTCTTATAAATGTACATGGTTCTCTGGAGAAACGAATCCTCAAGAACTGACCTTGGGAACCATAGTACCAGGTTCCCCTGAAAGTCGTCCACAGGCAAGGAATGTATACATACAGCCCCATACATAAAGCCTTGAGCATGAACACTACAAGTAAATAAGGGAGTGCCTGTAGCTACTCTCCGAATCCCTGCAAGAATCCCTGTACAATCGTGAACATAAAGAGGTAATTTGTCAATGACACTTATGTTTATAAAAAGTGGCAGCATTTGCGACAGATTTTAAAAAATGTGCATGGCATGGAATACAGAGGGCATAGTTGGCAAGAGTGGATATCCATGACAGCACCAGATATCCAGGACTTTCACTCACATTCAGTAAATAGACTGGAGATTATCTTGCCTGTCATACATGTATACCTAATAGGATGACATGTCCCATTACTTCACCGGTAGCCACAACTTTTTAAAAAAGTTTTTGTTTTTTTTAAAAACTCAATACTGTTGGAGCTGCTTACTTCAATAATACTCTTAGATGAGGACTACACGGCGACTTTGGCCACGGCACAGGTTGCACAGCCAAAGATAGCTGAGTCGCGCTGCCTGCATCACAGGTAGCCAAAGTGAATGTGGTTGCTTTACAACCCGCAAGTTGCCACAGCCACGACACCACAGTCGCAAGAAGCCCAGCGGGTTTGGGATCCTTGCGACTATGGTGTCGCAGTAAGGCCTTATTCACACGAACGTGTGCGTTTTGCGTGCGTGAAAAATGCAGCGTTTTCTGCGCGTTGCAGTTCCGTGTGTCATCGGTGTTTGCTGCGTGGCTGCGTGATTTTCACGCATATGCCATCCTTATGACACGCGGTTTTGCTGTTTATAAAAAAAATGAAGGAAGTGTTTTTCTTTTTTCCTTCATTTCTTTATCTACTGTTGCTTCCGTGTGCTGCACATTATTTTCACGCACCTATTGACTTCAATGGGTGCGTGATGTGCGAAAAACGCCCAAGTATAGGACATGTCGTGAGTTTTACGCAGCGGACACACACTGCGTGAAAATCACGGAATGACTGAACGGCCCCATAGACTAACATAGGTCCGTGCGATGCGCGTGATTTTCACACGCGTATCACAGACGTTAAACACGTTTGTGTGAATAAGGCTTAACTTGCGGGTCGCACATTCATTTTCATTACCTGCCATGCAGGCAGCGAGACTCAGTCATCTTTGGCTGTGTGACCTGTGTTGCGACCAAAGTCGCCGTATAGTACTAGCCTAACCTGTTTTTCATTTTGCATAAAGGCTCTCAAAGTGTAAAAACATATTTGGTTTTACAAAAGCAACAAAGGTACAAAAGGAGCGCGCAAATACATGTCATGTTAGATTGCAATGTGTGGATTCTAAACATAATGCATTAAAATAGACCAAACTGACCAAATGTTTCGACTTCACCTAGAATATAATCTGAGCTGTGGATTTGCTGTGTAGTGTGTATTTAATCCTGATTGGACTTGTTCAGATTCATTTGTTCGTTTGTCGTATTCCTGTGTTTTCTATGCTTGTTCTGTTAACATCTGGATATGTATGACCTTACTTCTATCTTTGCATACATTATGATTGTCAACATTTATCGTGCTTACTTCTGTTTGAAATTAATAAAAAGATTGAACCATAACATAGACCAAACTGCTTTTTGCATTATGAATAATCAGTGTGCGGCAATAATAGCAGAAAATGTAAATGACTGTAAATAATGCACAAACTTATTGTCAACCACAAGAAACTTTTCCGGTACGAGGAAACAACATTTTCAAGGCTGACGGGCACCGGGCATTCTAGTCTTCTGTCATTCTACAACTGAAACCATCAATATATCTGTCACATGTTAAATATGTGTTACGATATTATTAACCGAGGCGTGGAACCTGTGGTTTAAGGGCAAGCTGGGAGTTCTGGTTCCACAACAGCTGTAGAAACACAGGTTAAAAAGAAAAAAAAAGAAAAAAACATCCTGGAAAAGTTTTTAAGGTGTTTACATCAATAGTAAATGATACATTAATAGTTAATGAAGATAGCAAATATCAGTTATTAGACGTTTTACGTTGTTACCAGTAATAATAACCATCCGTCATTCCTCACATTATTTGTACTAAAGAGTTGCCAGTGTTATGTGCCCAAATCCACCATAAATGCCCAGTTACTACCCCTCCTTTTGTATATATACTGTTGCATAATAAAGACAAGCTCATAGTGCGCATGTGTACACTCAATGCATATACAGATGTATACACCACTATGTGAATGGCTCGGCATGCGCAGTCCGAATCTGTACAGGAAACCGGTGGCACACTGGATGCCCGTACATAGAATACTATTTGTAGACTAACACAAAGAAGAAAGTAATGGAAATGTTATTTGGGATCAAAACTTTCAATAAGAGGTATGTTTTCACTAAGAAAGGCAGGTGAAGAAGTTTGGGGAATTTAAGCCAATCTGGGAAAATCCGTTTAAGATTCCCTAGTGAATTAAGTGGCATTGGCGGGTCTCTGCGCTCTTGTGGAGTTGAAGTGTTGTCACTCATATTCAGTAAAAGGACTGGATCTGAATATTGATACCAATCAGGATCCAGCATTGTCACTCATATTCAGTAAAAGGACTGGATCTGAATATTGATACCAATCAGGATCCAGCATTGTCACTCATATTCAGTAAAAGGACTGGATCTGAATATCGATACCAATCAGGATCCAGCATTGTCACTCACATTCAGTAAAAGGACTGGATCTGAATATTGATACCAATCAGGATCCAGCATTGTCACTCACATTCAGCAGTGGGGCTGGCAGCGTTTATTAATGCCAATCCAGTATTGACACTCACAGGCAGTAAAAGGCAGCAGAGTAGCTAGATTTTCCTTCATCTGGGGCAAAGATTCAGTTCTATGCCCTAGCCTTGTATCTCAACAACCTGGCTAATGCAGCATGGTTTGTTAGTGCCCACATACCCCTCCGGCCCACCCACTCGTTGCACCCCTGGTAGAAGAGCTGGTGGTGCGTATTGATACCAATTGGGAACCAAAACCAATATGACCACTAACATTCAGTAAAAAGACTGGCAGTGCGTGTTGATGCCAATCAGAATCCAGCATTGTCGCTTACATCCAGTAGAACAGTCGGGAACAGTATTGATATCAATCGAGATCCGCGTTGTTGATAATGATCAGGTTGGAAAGTAATCCACTTTACAGCGTCTACCACTGAGCCCTGCCACTTGCATGGCACAAAATAGGAGACTGCTGTTTTTTTCAGCTGTTGGGCATTTGTAGATTGCGGATGTCCCAGCCATTCAGTCCAGTTCTACTGCACATTGTCATAAAGTTTAATATGTTGTATAAACTCTTACGCCAGCTATACTGTACATGGTGCCAGGTTCCTTACACTTTACATAGTTCAAATGACCTTCAATGAAAATGACAGTCTATTTTTTTGGAAAACTATTTCTATAGGCATAATAACATGAAAAACTTGTCCAGTGCCAGCTTCAGGTGAGAAGTGCCAGCGCATACATTTCTGTGCCCACCTGTAGTATAGATTGTTTTCCTTACTTTCCACATTGTTATCTCTAATCATATCTATAGCACTTTCACTGGATACTGTTATGGAGAAAGGATCCATGAGCCAATGCCAATGACACAAAGAAATATTTAGTGCCCAGTAGAGAAACAAATAAACTTCACAGTTCTGCAAGCAAATCGTGGGTATGTGGGCATGGGCACCTCGCTGATTTACATTACAGATCATATAATAATAATGTCCTTCATAATAAGTGGCTTATTTATCAAGGAATTATGGCAGTTTCTTACATGCCGATCGACACAGCTGACATTTTTCTTTTTTGTCATTACATGGGGTGCGGTAAGTGTTAGTTATAGTAACCTTGACTAGTTGTCACATCACCCAGCTACCCTACAGAAACTACTGCCCACATGATGCCCACATAACAGTGTTCTATAATGAGCGCTCAGGGCTGTGCCAACCTTACTGTAACATGAGCATGATGGGTGAGCAGGTTATCATATCGCTACTCAGACTGGGTGCCAGTCATGTGCCACACACTGTTTAACAGCTGCCACTTACCTTGATGATGCTGCTCCTCCTGGGTGCCGCCTTGGCTGCTTCCATCAAACTGGCCTCAGTGACCCCACTCCTGCGTTCCCTGCCCCGGCCATGCTCCGGGCACAGCTCACAACCCCCGTCTGGCCCCTCTGCCATGGCACTCACAGCCCTGCAACTTCCATTCCCTAAGGGCTCTACAAGAGAACAGTGGCAGCGGTGAGCGGGAGGCGGCTCCGTTGTCTGCGTTCAGTGCTGGGGCTGCATGGCGCTGACAGTCACACACACAAAACTGAAGGAGACTCCGATGTGTGGAAGTGGGAGCCAACCTAGCACCGCATGAGGTAGCCGGGCACAGCTGGGCGAACCCGGGGAGGCAGCCTGGAGCTAATTGGCTAACCTGTTCATCAGCTTTGCCTTTATTGGCTGCTCAGATGCAGTGTAGTATTGGGCTGTGTCAAGGCATTGCACTGATTGGACAGTTAGCTGCGATGGGCGGCGCCGTCCTGTGACAGTTCCATGTGCATGGGAGGGGGAGTGTTGTGAAGGAGGGCTCGGGTGTGCTCGGGTGTGCTGGATGACATTCTGCTGTGTGCATGGCTCTCTGTAGCGGCAGCATCCTTTGTCCTGAGACGATGCTGAAACTGGTTTCTCTTTGTGGTTTAGATCCTAAATGAAAGTGTTTATTATGTTATAAATGCATTGAGAGGAATGTAGATTCTGCAAATAACCTCTCACCCCTCTGATGCATTTACATGTTACAATTTTCTTACATCCCTAATTGGCAATAGCCGACTTCCGACCCCAAGATGGATGTTTACGCCATGTCAACAATTCTATGTATATTTAGCCATTTCCTACGCATATTTGATCAAACAAGTAAAGCAGTCGGTAGGAGGACGACCATTTACAATTCAATAAATCCTAATGAAAATAATTATTCTTGGACGATAAAATGTCAATGTCACCGATAACAAACAATACTTTCCTCGATTATCGTTTGAGCAGTTATTATAAATCCTCATGTGAACGGACCTTTAGTAAGGGAGGGTAGATAAGACTAACATCAGGTCAGAAAAGTGGCAAAAGAAGGGCAATAAATGCGACTAAATATTCTCCACCAAATTTATTTCTTAGTAAAGTGGTGGTGGACAATGGCGGGTGAGACTTGGCAAGGTTCAGTAGTGATGGCTTTATCCTCGAAAATGCATATGTAGTGTCAGGGAATACTACAGCCCTCACTATTGTGCTTTACAGACGCTCCGCCAGTATGCAGTCTTTATAAATGACCCCTAGTCTCTTGTGGCATGACCATGGGTACCAAACATGGCACACATGTAGCTATCTAATGCTAAAACCGATGTCCTCTATGTTTTTTAAATAGTCATAAGTCAGGGGAGGTCATACATATGCACCAGTGCCCATGTTTTATAAATGGGGCATATCTGAACCATTTCTAGTGCCATTTACATATACATGTGTCTCACTATAGCGTTAAACTGGCTCGACGTTTATAAGAGTGAAATATTCTCCTATTGCTGTCTTATAAATCTTTCCAGTTTGCAGGGCTTAGGGTAGATTCACACAGTGCAGTTTTGGTGCAGTTTTTTTTAGTGCCGTTTTGAAACCGCAAGCAGGAGTGGATTAAAAAAAAAGTGGAGAAATAGAATCTTTTCTATATACTGCCACTCTCTAATATATGACCCACTTCTGGTTGTGGCTTTAAAAACTGCATTGTGTGAATATACTCTCAGAGCCTGGAAAACAGTTGAGTCCACAAGCAGGACAAGATGATATGTTCTCTAATTGGAGTCACGACTGCTTAGATGAAGATGATATCTCAGCAACTGTAAATCTCTAGAATATCTCGAGGTTCAGAGGCATTATAAGGAATATTTTGCCAGGATGACAACTAAAGCATGTGGCATGGATGAGGTTGACCTATAAATCTGCTTTTCAGCTAAACTGCATGTTACAAAAAGGAGAAATGACATGGTATAATACAGGAAAGACAGGAAAAAGCAGAGGGGCTGCATAATGCGGTATGTACTAGTCCCAAAGTGTAAAGATGGAGCTTGTCTCAGTAGATAAATGCATTCACCTTGTTGAGTTGCTCAAAACTTTATAGTTGTATAGAACAAAGATACCCTGTGGGTCTTTATGGATTCTTTGGAAAACCCTCGGACCATCTTGTATTTTGTAAGTGTATTGGGAAGAACAGAAACATTTTAAAGTCTGTAGGATCCCGAAGTATTGAGGAGTTGCATTATACAATAAAAGGAGAATGCAGTAGGATGGACTCAGCATGGGATACAATTTCTATTTTATTGCAATTACATTTGTGCAATTCAGGAAAGATTTAGGGCATGGCCCCACATGGCGGTTTTCTTCCGCAACTGTCCGCATCAATGCCACACAGAATCTGCGTTGCAGATTCTGTGGCGGATCTGCCCAAAATGTGCAGTAAATTGATGCGGACTGGCTGCTGCGTATTGCGGTAAAAATACTTTCCTTCTCTCTATAGTGCAGGATAGAGAGAAGGGACAGCACTTTCCCTAGTGAAAGTAAAAGAATTTCATACTTACCGGCCGTTGTCTTGGTGACGCGTCCCTCTTTCGGCATCCAGCCCGACCTCCCTGGATGACGCGGCAGTCCATGTGACCGCTGCAGCCTGTGATTGGCTGCAGCCGTCACTTAGACTGAAACGTCATCCTGGGAAGCCGGACTGGAGAAAGAAGCAGGGAGTTCTCGGTAAGTATGAACTTCTATTTTTTTTACAGGTTGCTGTATATTGGGATCGGTAGTCACTGTCCAGGGTGCTGAAACAGTTACTGCCGATCGCTTAACTCTTTCAGCACCCTGGACAGTGACTATTCACTGACGTCGCCTAGCAACGCTCCCGTAATTACGGGTGCACACACATAGTCACCCGTAATTACGGGAGCCCCATTGACTTCCTCAGTCTGGCTGTAGACCTAGAAATACATAGGTCCAGCCGGAATGAAGAAATGTCATGTTAAAAAATCAATACGCATCCGCAGCACACATAACATGTGCATGACAGCTGCGGACTTCATTGCGGAATTTAGAATCTCCATTGAAGTCAATGGAGAACTTCCGCAATGAGTCCGCAACCAGTCCGCCACTGGTCCGCAACATCCATTGTATGCTGCGGACACCAAATTCCGCACCGCAGCCTATGCTCCGCAGCGGAATTTTCCGCCTCGTCTAAACGAAGCCTACTAAAAAGCAGTGGAAGGCAATGGAGAAACAAGTCCGCTGCGGATTAACGCTGCGGAGTGTCCACAGCGGCATTCCAGAGCAATTCCGCCACGTGGGGCTTTGCCCTAATTAGACCAGGTTCTCCATCAGGCACAAACAGGGTGGCCAACCGTCCGTAAATTCCCGGATAAACCTTAAAAATAGGAGACTTTTTTTTCCAGTGCCCTTGTAAAAACATAATGTGTCTGTTATTTTTTGTAAATTGGAGGAGCTTGTACAGATTATTGGGATTGTAATTACCATAATTTTAGAGGTCATATTAGTATTGTAAACTATAGACATCTATTACTTATTGATCTTTATTATTCATTATGGTTTCCCAATTTGACCGTAAAAAATGTTGGCTGATCGTAATTTTTTAATAAATTGTCCTGAAAAAAGAAAAAAATCCGGTTGGTAACCCAGTACACAAAGCGAGTGTCAAACCAGGTCCAGTATTATGTTAATATTATAATAGTCCCCAATGGTGAATTAAATATATATTCAGTAAGTTGTCTGAGAAGTTGTCACTTCCTTTCACTATTCCTCTTAGCAGTCCACATAAAGTACATTACCCAGAAGGTGGCAGCAATAAAGCTCTTCCCGGAATAAGAGCATATAGAAATATGTTGTCTATTCTCAGACAAGACAGGAATAAAATCTGTAATATAAATTGTGTTTAGCTTAGCCTCTTTTAAAACATCTATATAATTCAGGAGGGTTTACTTTGTCATTAACATTAACATCAATTGTAATTGGAACCACACTTTAAATGCAATGCCACATATACTACTGCCTAGCCATCAATGTTCAAGTTCCAGAAAAACATTTTAAATCCTAAAATGTTCAAGTTCCAGAAAAACATTCAAAAACCCTACCCAAAATAATATAATATATTATTTTCTTATTATTTTGTTAGTTTATTCTTCGTTTATCCTGCTGAAAAATATTTAGAGTGACCCCTGTTTGCCACAATAGTTTTATCATTTAATGTTTATCTTCTCCTTTATTCCTACTGGCCAATTATCGTTACGATCATTCTGAAACAAGCAAATCGTAACAATAATTGGCCAGTGTAAGGGCATGACCACACATGGCGGAATTCCTCCGCAACTGTCCGCATCGATGCCGCACAGAATCTGCGTTGCAGATTCTGCAGCGGATCTGCACAAAATGTGCAGTACATTGATGCGGACTAGCTGCTGCAGACTGCGGGAAAAGTGCTTCCCTTCTCCCTATCAGTGCAGGATAGAGAGAAGGGACAGCACTTTCCCTAGTGAAAGGAAACGATTTTCATACTTACCGGCCGTTGTCTTGGTGACGCGTCCCTCTTTCGGCATCCAGCCCGACCTCCCTGGATGACGCGCCAGTCCATGTGACCGCTGCAGCCTGTGCTTGGCCTGTGATTGGCTGCAGCCGTCACTTACACTGAAACGTCATCCTGGGAGGCCGGACTGGAGACAGACGAAGGGAGTTCTCGGTAAGTATGAACTTATATGTTTTTTTACAGATACATGTATATTGGGATCGGTAGTCACTGTCCCGGGTGCAGAAACAGTTACTGCCGATCGCTTAACTCTTTCAGCACCCTGGACAGTGACTATTTACAGACGTCTCCTAGCAACGCTCCCGTCATTACGGGAGCCCCATTGACTTCCTCAGTCTGGCTGTAGACCTAGAAATACCTAGGTCCAGCCAGAATGAAGAAATGTCAAGTTAAAAAAGCAAGACGCATCCGCAGCACACATGACATGTGCATGACAGCTGCGGACTTCATTGCGGAACTTAGAATCTCCATTGAAGTCAATGGAGAAATTCCGCCATGAGTCCGCCACTGCTCCGCAACAGACAGAGCATGCTGCGGACACCAAATTCCGCTCCGCAGCCTATGCTCCGCAGCGGAATTGTACGCATCGTGTAAACGAACACTGCTAAATTAAAGTGAAAGTCAATGGAGAAACGGCTCCGCTGCGGATTAACGCTGCGGAGTGTCCGCAGCGGAATTTAAGTGGAATTCCGCCATGTGTGAACCCGCCCTAAATGGGCCTTTACAACAATTCTAAAATTAAAGGCGACAGCACTTTAGAGCTTCTGAACACCTTTAGGGCTCTTTTACACACTTTTTTTTTTCAACGTTCTAAAAGGATTGTAAATATAGAGCATGCGTTTTTGATAGCGTTTTTTACATGCATTTTTAGAGCCATTTTTTATTTAGTGTCATTTTGTAAATTTTTCATGTCAAGTCCTATAGAGAAGCCAATGGCAAAAACGTCAGAAAAAAACCCAATATACCTAGGGCACACCACTAACTTAAAAAATGCTACAAAGTGCCACAAACAAAAAATTTGTGTATGTAGGCTTTCTCATATTCTATTATAGACTTTAACCCAACATTTAGCCACAGCGTATTTAGACGCAAAACAAAATTTGCAAAAATACACTGCGAAAACGACTCCCAAAATTCGTGGTTTGACATTTGAAGTCAATAATACAGTAGCTCAAAAATTGTGTTAGAGATTTTCAGGGTGTGGGAGTTAACAGGGGTCTGTGATCTCCAATCACATGATCTCACATGTTGCTGTAAGATGCCAAAAATATGTTTTTAAAGGGGCTGACCACTCAGGACAATTTTGATATAGAATCAATAAAGAATAGCTCATCATAACAACATTTATACTTTAGCTCAAGTTGTTCTGAGAAATGGAATATATATATATATATATATATATATATATATATATATATATATATATATATATATATATATATATATATATATAAAATCTATCCCAGTAGTTATTTCACAGCTTAAAATGCCAAAAATACTCCAAATAATGCTTTATTGTTCCCACATTTATTTTTAACTTCTGTCTTCCACCACTCATACTGAAGCATTGTCCCTGTTTTTCTTTACTGTTGACATCTGAGTATGTTCGGTATAATATTCATAAGGCACTGTTGACAGAAGCAAAAAAAAAAAAAAGTTTTCTAGTCTCCTTGTAGTGTTAGCAGAACATATTTTAATAATATATTTGCTTCTGTCTCAACATGCACTGTGGACTGGGTCCCATGATCCCACTCTGACAATAGAGGCAAATGTGTGCAAAAAGATTTGGCCACTACACTGCATATTTTACCTTTCTATGTTTATTCATTGAATGCATTGAGAATTAAAATATCACCAGTTTAACTATTGCTGTGTGAAAAACAAAAAGTTTGCAAACATTTTTTCTGGGGGGGGGGGGGGCGACTCTAGCTTTGCTATGCTAGAGTCATACTTGCCATCATTGAAGCGCTCGGTGGGGGCGTTCGGAAATCAATGGTGTATCATAGCAGTCTCAGGAGCACGCAGATACAGCAAGAAGCGTTGTCATTTTATTACAGATCAAGAGTGATATAAAGAGAGATATTTAGTTTAAAAAAAAAACTGAAGAACATTTAAAATTGAAAGTGATGAAATAAAAAATAATACTTTACTTACAAAAAAATTAAGAAGGGGAAAATTATTATTTTTAAATAAGTAAAAAATTAAATAAAAATTTACATTTTGAGTGAACTTGGGAATAACTCTTTAAGTCTTTTTCACAACTTTTAGGGTATGTTCACACGCAGTGTTTTCAGGGCGTAAAAATGCCTGAAAAAACGGAAGCTGAACGCCTCCAAATATCTGCCCGCTGATTTCAATGGGAAAAACTTAATTTCGTTCAGACGGGACGTTTTTTTACATTGAGCCATTTTTGGAGCCGTTTTTCATTGTGTCAATTGAAAAACAGCTCCAAAAACGCCTCAAAAAAACGCAACAAAAAACGTTTCCTGCTTTAAAAACTGAAAATCAGAGGCTGTTTTCCCTTGAAAACAGCTCCGTATTTTACAGCCGTTTTTACTTTAGCGTGTGAACATACCCTTAACCATATGAATAGTGGTGCACATTTAAAAAAACTGTTAGTTGTTAAGTAAGATAGTAATGGAGACAAAGCAGCAGAATATAAACACTTTTCCGCACTTTAGAGGCACAGTCTCTTAGTGGCAGGTTACAGTCGGTTCAGGCAGGCGATGATCGCTGGCTCACCACTTTCAGAGGACAGAGTCAAGGTCACTCCTCCCTGTTACAGGGTCAACGTCCTGGATAAATTACAGCCTAACAGCCTCAAAATGCTGCTCCACACTCACTGCTTCCTGGGAAGGCTCCTGCCCATCACCCACACTGCACCGCCACACTCTCAGCACCCAGAGAAGGGCCCCTGCCTGTCACTGGACCCACTCTATTCAGGGACTCGTTAGACACACACAGCAGCTCCTCGCAGCTTCACATAGCAGTAGCTTGCTCCTGAGGCTTTTGCCCGCACACTGAATACAGGATGGCATTATCTTTGTACCTTTGGATCATAGGCGCCGCCCCAGCGTGAGGATGCAGCATTGCCACGCTGAACTCGACTTCCCCACTGATATAGCGCGGCAATACACTATATAAAATGGCGTCCAGCCCGTTTCTCCTAGCGCCAAATAAATTTAGTCAAAAAACAGCCAACCATCACTGTCTGTACCTGACAAAATAAATTAACGTTACAAACGAAAACATGTCATGTCTTCTTGGACACCGCTCCTGGGGAGAAAAGAAATAAATAGCAACACAGATGCATTTAAAGACACAGTGAACAGAATAAAACAGTCCACAATCTCTACTCTACTTAATACAAATGCTTGTTATGCATAACTAAAGTCCCTTTTTAGAAAATGGGGATTGTCCCCACCTTCTTACAATCTCACAAGTGTGAACGCCCTATTTACAAAGCATTTGGACACGCTTTTTGTTTCGTAATTGAGTGTGCCAAATTCCTAAAATACGTGCAACGTTTTGCTCACTAAAAATAAGTTGGCCAGCCGACATCAGATCACACTAGGCATATATTGTAGAAAGGGTTTCTAATGTAGCAAAAGGTTTTTTTTATTTTTATTTGTGTAATAAACACATTTTCTGCATTTAAAGCGGCTCTGTCACCAGATTATAAATGCCCTGTTGCCTACATAATCTGATCGGCGCTGTAATGCAGATAACAGCAGTGGTTTTTATTTTGGAAAACGATCATTTTTGAGCAAGTTATGAGCAATTTTAGATTTATGCTAATGAGTTTCTTAATAGACAACTGGGCGTGTTTTTACTTTTTACCAACAGAGGAGTGTATGGCGCTGACCAATCAGTGACCAATCAGTGACCAATCAGCTTCATACACTTCAGCACAGTGTGATTGTGCAGTGAAAGAAGCTGGGCTGGAACAATGAGAAGTATATGAAGCTGATTGGTCACTGATTGGTCAGCCTCATACACTCCTCTGTACAATGCCCAGTTGGTAAAAAGTAAAAACACGCCCAGTTGGTCTTTAAGAAACGAATTAGCATAAATCTAAAATTGTTTATAACTTCCACAAAAATGATCGTTTTTCAAAATAAAAACCACTTTTGTTATCTACATTACAGCGCCGATCAGACTATGTAGGAGATAGGGCACTTATAATCTGGTGACAGAGCCTCTTTAAGCGCACATAGGGAACTTGCTTGTGTGTGCCAGGGGGATGCCAACAATCCACTCTGCCTTGAAACTAGACTAAGGCAGCAAAATGAAGCATGTCCAGTAAATTCTGCCCAAATTTTAAAGACAGATAACCATCATTTTGATGTTGCTAATTCTTTATCTTTTCCCTTTAACTCTCTAACATACTCTCTTCATTGAGCTGGCCCTGCTCCTAATGTGTCCAAGAGAAGATACTTTAGCTTCAGTCTGGTCATTTGGGGATTAGATTAATAGCGTTGATTCAATGAAGGATCCACTTGTAGTGCATAGACTGTTGTAAAATGACCTATAGCCTACTGTCGGAATGACAAAGATGCCATAGGGAATTTAAACCTCCATTGCTGCCCTGCAGTATGTAATATATATCAGGTCTCTCTTCCTGTTAGTGGGAGAAATTCTATTAACAACGATATATTAGGACATTGCTGTTTTTCAAGTTCTGTGATCATTTTTGCAATTTCTCTTCTAACCTGTTATGATTCTGTAATAATTATGATCAGCTTTACTACTCAAAATTGAGACTGAAACAGTATTTTAAAGGGGTTATCTACTACCGGACAACTGATCCACCAGATAAGTCATCAGTATATCATCAGTGCGGGTCCGACACCCGGACCCCGCACCGATCAGCTGCTCTGGTTGTCTGCGGCCACCGGATGTCATTGCATAGTATGCAATGTCTGGAACCCTGGCTCCGTACATTGCATAGTGGCCGTTCTGCAGAACTGCAGCTCGGCTCCTATTCAGACCAGACAAAAGCCATCTGCTGCCGGCATGCACGTCCGGTGCCCACAGGCAGCCGGAGCGGCTGATTGGCGCGGGGGGCGGGTGTTTGACCCCCACAGATCATATACTGATGACCTATCCTGTGGATAAGAATTTGTAGTCGGCACACCTTGCTTGTGTTACAAAAATTATTGGATGGATGCCAGAGGCTACATGTGCGACGTCGACGTTTCGGTCGATAAGACCTTCGTCGGGCACTAGAGAAATATGTACAAATAGTTCCTGTTCCTGGGATCCATGTGTCTGTTTCCTCCTTTTGTTTTTAACCCTCACATCAATTTCATAGTCCTATTTGTAGGTTATACTATATTTGAATTGACCCAGTTATATGCTCTATTTTTGCTTGTAGAAATAATATGACATATTTTATGATGTTATGATGTAAATTGTAATGACAGTTCTCCTAACCCATGCTATGACCTAACTATTTGTACATATTTCTCTAGTGCCCGACGAAGGTCTTATCGACCGAAACGTCGACGTCGCACATGTAGCCTCTGGCATCCATCCAATAAAGATATATATTTTTGTAACACAAGCAAGGTGTGCCGACTACAAATTCTTAACCTATACCCGGGTTGGGACCCTACCTCGAGCACCCAAAAGAAACCAGTGCCATCTGAACACAACCACCTATCCTGTGGATAGGTCATCAGTTGTCCGGTAGTGGACAACCCCTTTAAATAGCAAAAGTACCATCCAAAGCTCACAATCTGTAACAATCTTTCCGCAGCATTTACAGTAGCAGCAAAGTGGATGAGATTTACAAAATCTCATGACCACGCGCAGAAAAAAACCTGCGGCGTAAACGTTAATAAATTGATCTGCGGAGCGGAATTTAAATTTGCAACATGTCAATTTATGCTGCATTTTCGTTGATTTTCTGCTGCAGGTTTTCCCCATTACATTCAATGGAGTTGCAAAACCCGCAACAGAAAAAAGCCATGAGTTGCAACTTTTGCGGCAGATTCGCTGCAATTACACAGCAAAAAGCGCAGCTCCGTAAAAAAAAATAATCATACTTACCCTTAAGTCTCTCCTTTTTCCTGCAGTCCAGCCTACTGGGATGACGTTGCATCCCATGTGACTGCTGCCGCCAATCACATGCTGCAGCATCACATGGCCTGCAACGTCATCGTATGCGCTGGCAAGAGGGAGGGGGTAAGTATGAGCGGAAGGTGCTGCGGGTTCCAGGTTGCATATGCTGCACAGTTTTTACGCAGCGTATCCGACCCGTGGAAACCCGGCCTTATAGCCGTGTGAAACCAGACTAAGAAGTAAGAATGTGGTTCTCACTATATTAGCGTCTATCAGGTTCTCGCACCCTTGTTTACTCCAGGTTTAATATTTGGGAATTGTTTATACAGAAATTCACACTTTATGTTCCAGTGCAAAGACTGTTGTAATTTATCTGTGAAATCTGAAATAATAAAGTAGCAATGACTTGATACTATGTTAAATTTTTAGCAGTGGGGATACATATTTTCTTAAATACTATCCTATTAAAGCCAAATATTTTTATCTGCCTTTATGTCAATGAAATAAATAAATAAATCTCTGTTTACATTTTGCAATAAAAATAAAACAGGTAAAGATAACTGTCAATGATTATGTGATCACAACTTGACACATCCCAGTTAGTGCCCTTGTGCTATGTATAGGAACCAGCAGTGGCGCTGCAAGTCTTGATTGACAAGTGAAGTAGTAGCAGTATTGTCTGTGGAAATACTTAATAGGAGGAGACATAAACACACACAGAGATAGATTGAAACTTCAAAGAGGAATAAACCCACCCTGCTGCTTTAGACCCTGACCTCTTAATCTAGCTTTTCTCTTTCACGGGCATACTCTTCTCTGAGGCACTTTATAAAATTCCTGGAGCTATTAGTATGTTTTCTCTACGTCCTAGCACTTTTCTTCAAGCCAAAGAAAATAACAAAGCAATTATGATCCATTCCTGATCTAACTGTGTGATAAATCATAAGGGACTTGGGCTTGATATTTCCACCAGACCAGTGACATCTCCTGACCATGTGTGTACCAATATATAGTTAATTTCTTCACTGCTAGACTAAAAGAAATTGGGTTTGCAACCAACACTATATCATGGACATGATCTAATATTTAGTATGAAATATTCATAGTTTCTAAACTTTATCCAACACTGTATTTTATTAAATTGTAAATTGGTTATGTTTTTTGACCTGTGTTTTATTTTTATTTTGGTATGATTTATTTGTTACTTGACCACTAAACATAATTAAAATATTAAAAAAAAATTGAGGATTGGAAAATTGTGCACACTACTGTACAGCACCAGGCTGTACCTGATGTTTGTCACGTTGGGTATGTGGAGCCACTGGGCCATACCGCCTTGACGGTATGGCAGCTGGCCAACAGGACACAGGTCGCAGTCTATAGTTCGTATAGTGTACCTGTGGCAGCTCGGACAGTAGTGAGACAAGCTCGGCTGGAACTAGGCAGCAGGCAGACGTCAGGCATGGTATATAGCACAGCACAACTTCAGCTCAGCATGACACTAAACCAGGATAACATGGGATAAAGGATACAGGTACAGGAGCGGGGAACACTGGGAACTGGGAAACACTAGGACACCATTTGCTTAGACAAACATTGGGTATGACAACAACGCTCAGGCATGGGAGGAAGGGGCTGAGCCCTTCTTATAGTCCAGGGTACTCATGTGCTAATTTTGACATTAACTTCAGGTACGCGCGCTGGCCCTTTAAGAGCGGACACGAGTGTGCGCGCGCACCCTACGGGACACGGCCGAGGTAAGCGGAAGTGAGCGCTGGCGTCTCCTGAGGAGGAGACTGGGGCCAGTGCTCGCAGACCCATTGCTGCGGCCGTCAGGAGGTGAGTGAGCCTGACGGCCCGTGGCCCTGGACATGACAGTGTTGTTCAGTCACTTTTCTCTTTAGATAAATGATTTCAGGTACTTAAAGGGGTTATCCGGGGGCCACACAAAAAAATACCCACAAATACGTTGAAACGCCTACATTCATTGCCACATCAACACTTTAATGCAAAAAAAATATTTTAGCATTACTTACCGCACCCTGTTGTAATGCTATAGTCTCTCACATGCTTCCGGGTATTTGGGCTGGACTTGTACCGTAGTATTCAGAGCGCACTGAAACTGCAAGTCCCGTCATCCCCTTCTTTTCCCTCGGCTCCTGTAATCCCCGCCCTGCGAGCTTCTACAATGCGAATGCGCAGGGAAATAAGATAGCAGGGACGGCACTATGAAAGAAGGGGGTCTAACTTACCTCCGATACATCATCTAATACCAGCCCACTAGCGGTCATGAGGTTTGATGATGCTCCGACACAAGGAAGGAGAAAACCACTCACGGTCACATAGGCCTGTGTCGCAGCATCAAACTGATTATAGCTACTGATTTTCCGGAGCCAAAACAGGGAATTGGTGCCCTAAAAGAAGAACTTGTATATCAGTAAGTAAGCTAATTTTTGGTAATTAGATGATTGGCAGACAGTTTTCTTCAGCCGGATAACCCCTTTAAGCTGCCTATATACTTACAATAGCTGTGAGCCAACTCTCCCATACAAATGTACGCTCAGCTGAGAGCGCATGTGATTTTTTTAATGGGGGAGAAGAATAAGCCACTGCCCAAGAGATCTGGTAGCTGCTTATTTCTCATTGAAACAAAGGATTGTGTATGTTGAAATCCTTCTTTCCACTGACATCTGCCGTCCAGTCAAATTTCATCTAATGTGTCTTGGCACCCCAATGCTCCTCTTACACGGCCCGACATGGGCCGTGTAAACGAGCTCCGTTTAACGAGACAGCTCGTTGATTGGCGTTTGTTGGTTCCTTTCACAAGGAGTTATGTTTGTGGACGAGTGATCGTTACTCTGATCTCTCGTCCCCATACATTTCTATCATATTGGCAGCACGTCTCCCTGTTTACACAAGAAGATGTGCTACCGACAAGAAAAATATTTTGGGCATTTAAAGCAATACAAGCAGCCGATGAACAAGCGTTTGCTCTTTCATCCTCTGATCGTTGCCCTGTTTATACAGGGCAATGATCGGGAACAATTGTTTTGTGAACGCTCATTATCCCGATAACTGGCCGGTGTAAAAGGGCCTTAATTCGCACTCTGTATGACTGCTAGACCACTCCACTTTTTGCGACACAAACTGTGATTGTGGTTAGTGTCAGAAAAAGAATCATGGGGGCTTTATAAGTATGTCTTCGTGTTAAACACAATTAGGAAACTGCGTTGGTAAATCTCTCCTACTCTATCTAGACTACATAGTATAAAAAAACTTATAGACTGTCATAGCCTGCTATAAAAGATGATGGCCCAGATTTACTAAGACTCACGTTTCATACGCCAGTTTTAGACTAAAGCTACTGGAGTAAGATGCAAAAAATGTATTGAGGCGCACACCTCTTAATAAATTTGTTGCATCTCAGGCTGTCCATGCGCCACAAAGTGAAATCTATGGCAGCTACGAGGATGTCTCGATTTACGGTCTAATTTACACTCGTTTCTGATATAAATGATAGTATTCTGATATAAATCATAGTATAAAGTCGGGCTGTAGTTGACTAAGCTCTGCCCACTTTTAATACAAGTTCCGTGAGCTGCCTAAAAGTAAAAAAAGTTATATGATTTTGGGGAAAACAAGCACTGCATAAAGCCTATAATAAATCCCCCCCCCCCAAAAAAAAATGTTTATAACAATATATCATAAACGATGTTTACATTTCTGCAAGATAATTTTAAGTTGTTCCTATTTTATTTTAAGCAGTGTTTCCAAGTTATATTATGCAAAAGAGAAGAAAATATGAAACCTTTTATATGTCTGACTTCTGACTCTCTACCCCAACTATTGAGTTTTTAGAACATGGCACATGCTATTGTTGGCACTTAACAACAACCTCCAGACAGTTTCAGCCAGCTTATATTGTCTGTATTGAGAGCACAGGGAATAACTTGATAAGCAGCATTTCTAGTAAGAAGTGTGAACATGCAGCAGGAAAAGTGCTGAATGGAGTGTCTATCTCACCCAGATTTTTAAGATGAACAGCCAAGAAGTGTTTATTTTGCTCAGTGAACCTGTTTCACTGATGTTTTGGTAAGTGCTATTTTGGGACCTGGATGCATTAAGAATGGAGGAAGGTTAGAGTGATTCTGCCATTCCCACTCCAATAGAGGATTTTAGGACTATCCAGGTTTAGCCTAGGCCAGGGCCGCCACCAGGACACAACTGCTGGTACTGCCGTAAGAGTTCTGGGCAAACTGTCAAAAAAGGGAGGCCCACAGCCGCTGCTGCCGCACTATTCGTGTCAGCCAGGCCCTATCTACAATCTATGCTGCTCCCTTACTGTCCTGACACTAGGGAGGAGAGGAGGAGAAGACTAGAAGGGAAAAGGAGAAGCTTACAGTGAAGCTACAGACGGGAGTCGGGAAACTTCAGATCCGGACGCCAACAGGATACGGCACAGAGGGAGCAGAAGGCAGGAGGAGAGGACTGGAGCCTCTGAAGCTGATGGTCTGGTTGGATCTGTCACTATAACTATTGAACTACAGCTTTTTTTACTGCCGCCCTCCCACAGAACCCTTTGCCCCTGTTAGATTACTTCCCCTCTCCCTACAGAGCCCCTGGACCCTAATAGTTTAGGCTCCCTCTCCGTACTGAGCACTTGGCCACTGTCAGATTGCACCCCCTTTCCTTTCAAGGAGACCTTTGTCCTGGTACATTGGGCCCCCTGACCCTACGGGTTCTTTGCCTGTGTTATATTGGGGCCCCATCCCCCATATAAACCTTGACGGCAAATAAATTGTGCCCCTACCCCCCATAAAGACCTTGCCATATAGAGGGTTGTGACCCCCTATTTAAGTACCCTTTGGATACAATCACACATAGCAGACGCTGCAAATTTCTGTCTGGATTTGAAGGCCGAAAATCTGCAGCGGAGTACAGTAGCAGCAAAGTGGATGAGATCTTAAAAATCTTATCTATACGCTGCGGAAAATTTCAATTTCAAATTGACCTGCGATGCAGATTTTTTATCCGTATCATGTCAATTTATGCTGTGAAATGGTTGCATATTTCTTGCGAATTTACCCCTTTAACTTCAATTCGTATGTAAAAATCTGCAACGAATACCAACTGTTGGGATTTTAGCTGCGGAAAAGCTGTGAATCAGCAGTAAAAGTGGCAAGTAGGAAAACAACAAAAGCCCCATTTCGAGTAAAAAAAATAAAAAAAGATCAAAGTCCCCTCCCCTAGTTTTCCTATAGCGATGCCTCACTGCTCCTCTGTCTGCTGTCTGTGCTGCGACCTCCTAGAATGATGTTTCATCCCAACGTCATCCCAGGAGGCTGGCAGCACAGAAATCAGTCAAGGGAGCAGGGACACATCGCTACAAGAGACCAGGGGAGTTGAGAATAATATTTAGTTTTTTTATCCCCCTTCTGCAGCGGCAAATCTGGCCAAAAATCTGCTCCAAATTAAACACAATTTTGTGCGTTCTTTCAACCAGAATTTCCTGTGGTATCTGGGTCAGATTTGCTGCAGAATTATCGGCAGCTCATCTGACCATTGTGAACATATCCTTTGTCCTTTGTTAATACCCCTCGCACATCCACCGAATGGGCAAAAAATCCTGAATGGTGGCATCTGACCAATGATCCTGAGAACAAGGGTCTTGGCAAAAAAGTGGCTTAGCATGCCTGGTCACTCTCTAGATGGAAAGAGCCTAGTGAGAGCGCTCTCGCTATGGAGTCCCCTGTCCTCCGGACCAATGGGGCACCCAGAGGTCAGAATCCACCATTCAGACTTTTATGACATCCGTTGAATAGGCTTTAAAACGGTAGTTTTTTATTAGCCCTTTTTATATATTTCAGGGACAGAAAAATAACATTTTAATGTATGGCATACGTATCACAAAAAGAAAAGTATAAAACTCCTTTTTTATGTTAGTGATAAAAATAATGAAAAATAAATGGGTTTCAAACATATGCCCTTCTTTTTCATGAACAAGGACAAAGCGATTGTAACGTCCATGGCCGCGGGCCGTCGGGTTTACTCACCTCCTGACGCCCGCAGCCATGGATCCGTGAGCGCTGGCCCCTGTCTCCTTCCTAGGAGACGCCAACGGTCACTTCCGCTCCGTCCTGCTGTGTCCCGTAGGGTGCACAAAAGGATCGTCATCATCATCAACTGCCATGATTTCCTGGTCTATAAGAAGGCCCCAGGCCTTCTGATCCTTGCCACGTATAATCTAATCCGGATTCCCCGGGGTGACGAATGGAAGAAGGCATTTAACACCCGCGATGGGCACTACAAATACCTAGTGATGCCCTTCGGACTGTGTAATGCTCCCGCAGTATTTCAGGAGTTCGTTAATGATATCTTCCGAGATCTCCTCTATATGTGTGTTGTAGTTTATCTCGATGATATTTTAATTTTCTCCCCAGATCTGATGACCCATCGGAGGCATGTTCGTCAAGTTCTTCTGCGACTAAGAGAGAATCGCTTATATGCCAAGTTGGAGAAGTGCGCCTTTGAAAAGAGGTCTTTGCCCTTCCTGGGCTACGTCATCTCGGATCAAGGTCTTAAGATGGATCCTGAGAAACTAAAGTCTGTCCTGGAATGGCCACGTCCTCAAGGCCTAAGGGCCATACAACGGTTCCTGGGATTCACCAATTTCTACCGGCAGTTTATTCCGAACTTTTCTTCTCTGACGGCTCCCTTCTCTACCCTTACCAAGAAGGGTGTGAACGCCAAGGTGTGGACTCCAGAGGCAGAGTCCGCATTCATTAGCCTCAAGAAAGCCTTCACTTCAGCTTCAATCCTCCATCACCCTGACGTATCACGGCAGTTCTCACTGGAAGTGGACGCTTCCTCTGTTGGTGCTGGTGCCCTTCTGTTCCAGAGGAGCTCCAAAGGAAAGGCAGTGGTATGTGGCTACTACTCAAGACTTTTTTCTTCTGCTGAGCGCAATTACTCCATTGGAGATCGGGAGCTACTGGCTATCAAATTGGCTCTGGAGGAGTGGAGACATCTTCTAGAAGGCGCAGCTCACCCCATCTTGATCTACACCGACCACAAGAACCTCATCTACCTTCAGTCCGCTCAAAGACTGAATCCTCGTCAAGCCAGTTGGTCGCTGTTCTTCACCCGTTTCCAGTTTCTGCTCCACTACCGTCCCGCTGACAAGAATGTGAGGGCCGATGCCCTGTCCAGATCGTTTGAGACGGAAGACACGGTGGAGTCCCTTCAGACTATTATAGACCCATCCTGCGTTGTCACCGCCAATCCTCTGCAGATTAGAGACATCCCTCCGGGGAGAACTTTTGTTCGGTTGGCAGACAGGAGAAGAATTCTCCGCTGGGGACACAGCTCTAAACTGGCTGGGCAAGCTGGTGTCCGTAAAACCCAAGACCTGATTGCTCGTCTTTTCTGGTGGCCCACGCTACCTAAAGATGTTCTGGACTTTGTCTCTTCTTGCACGGTGTGTGCCTCTAACAAGGTGACTCACTCCAAGCCTGCCAGTCTGCTTCAACCTCTGCCTGTACCCAGTGCCCCTTGGCAGCACATTGCAATGGACTTCGTCACAGACCTTCCCCCCTCAGTAGGATGCAACACCATCTGGGTGGTGGTGGACCGGTTCTCTTAGATGGCACATTTTATCCCGCTGACCTGCCTACCTTCTGGTCCCCGACTGGCGGGTCTCTTCATTCAGCACATTTTTCGCTTGCATGGCTTGCCTCTCTTCATTGTGTCCGACCGGGGGGTTCAGTTTACCTCTATGTTCTGGAGAGCCCTCTGTAAACTCCTGGATGTGAGTTTGGACTTTTCCTCTGCCTATCACCCCCAATCCAATGGGCAAGTTGAGAGGATCAAACAGATCATGGAAAATTATCTCCGCCACTTCATCTCTTCACAGCACGATAACTGGGTACAGATTCTTCCATGGGCCGAGTTCTCATACAACAACCACACAAGTGAGTCCACCACTTCCACTCCGTTCCACATTGTGTACAGTCAACATCCTAGAGTCCCTCTTCCTGTGTCAACTTCATCTCAGGTACCCGCTGCTGACTCTGCATATGGGGACTTCCTGCAAATCTGGCAACAGACCCGGACCTCTATTTTGCTGGCAGTAGATCGCATGAAGCGAAAGGCAGATACTAAGAGAAGAGAGCCGCCTCAGTATCTTCCGGGGACTAAAGTCTGGCTGTCCTCTCGGAATATTCGCTTGAAGGTACCCTCATACAAGTTTGCTCCCAGGTTCCTTGGTCCTTTCGAGATCCTGCAACAGATCAACCCTGTCTCCTATAAACTGCGGCTGCCTCCTACCCTCAGAATCCCTAACTCCTTCCATGTGTCCCTCCTAAAACCAGTGGTCCTGAACCGCTACAGCAAGACTTCTAGTTCCACTGTTGCTCCCAGCGGTCCTTCTGATGTATTCGAGGTAAAGGAGATCCTGGACTGCAAAAGGGTAGGAGGAATGACTTTCTATTTGGTGGACTGGAGAGGGTTTGGTCCTGAGAAGAGGTCATGGGAGTCAGAAGAGAACCTCAGTGCTCCTGCTCTTATTAAAAAGTTCCTCTCTCGTTCTGGTCCCAAGAAGAGGGGGCGTAAGAGGGGGGATACTGTAGCGTCCATGGCCGCGGGCCGTCGGGTTTACTCACCTCCCGACGCCCGCAGCAATGGATCCGTGAGCGCTGGCCCCTGTCTCCTTCCTAGGAGACGCCAACGCTCACTTCTGCTCCGTCCTGCTGTGTCCCGTAGGGTGCGCGCGCTCGCTCGCGCACGGCCTTAAAGGGCCAGCGAGCGCACAAAAGGATCGTCATCATCATCATCAACTGCCATGATTTTCTGGTCTATAAGAAGGCCCCAGGCCTTCTGATCCTTGCCTGAGCGTTGTTAGTCTATCCCAGTCTGTCTCGCAAATGGTCCCTTAGTGTTTCCCCATTCCAGTTGTTACCCATGCCCTGTTACCCGTTCCTGTTTTCCGTATTGTTCTAGTTCCTGTGCCTACCAGCGTTGGAGTCGTGTCTACTGCACATGCTGTCGTTTGCCACGTCTAGCGTCCTCTACCACGTCCAGTGTCGTCTGCCACGTCCACTGTCATCTGCCATGTCCAGTGTCTTCTGCCTCGTCCAGTGTCTTCTGCCACGTCCAGTGTCTTCTGCCACGTCCAGTGTCTTCTGCTACATCGGATACTGCCCGCCACATCTGTGGCCACCTGCCGCACCAGCCTCCATCCGTGCTGAAGCCACAGCCACCGTCTGGACTAGTTCAGGTACCCAAGCATTGCTGTCTGCCATTGACTTTCGTATAGACTGTGACCTGGTCAGGTGCCTACCCGCTATGGCGGAGCGGCCTAGTGGGTCCACATACCCTGTGTCCGTGACAGCGATAATCGGTAATGTGACGATGGGTGGCTCAAACGCATTAGCTATATGGAGCCCAGAAATTCCTGATGGTGGCCCAGGCTTAGGCAATGCTGCTGGGCTCCTTAGGACCGGATTATAGGGAGGGGGCGAACAGGACTATTGCTCTAGGTCAGCATTATAAGGAATCGGCAAATGAGGTGAGAACAGAACCTAAGTAGCAGTGAGGAGAGAATATGATTTATGATTGATGTCTGTGAATTTGTATTTTCTTTTGTTTATTCTGGTACCACTTTGTTAGGCATTGAAAGTTCCTGCACTTTACTACTTGTTTTGCATTTTCTTTTCCTTTGGGCTTAAATAAAGCCAAGTTTTTCGATTTTATATAACTGTGTCGTTTCTGAAGCAGTACTGCCAATAACATAAAAAAAGGACAGATCCTGACAGTAGAAATAAGCAGACTTTTAATAAAAATGTAAAAACAAATTTTTGAAATATAGTCTTGTCAAAGGAGACAGGATCTCTGTATACTGGGTCTTTACAAGATGACAAGCCTTATTTTAACATAGCACATCTTTTAGAATTTACTCTTTTTCCTTCTTTTGCCTCATCCACGATAGACATGCCCTAGTCTGCCTCAATTACAAGCATTTTTAAGAAACTTAAAGGGAATGTACACCTTTGCATTTATTTTTTATATTGCTCCAATGCATCTAAAATAGAAATCGAAGTAATTTTGCAAATAGTCTCAATTAAAAATGTCCCACTCTTGTGTGTTCATAACTCCTATGCATACCCATGTGTTTCCATGGCTATAGACTACAAATAAACCCTGTGTAGTCTGATCCTGCAGTCATACTTCTATTCAGTAGGTAAGCAAGAAGGTGCACATACATACTTTAAAGAGGCTCTGTCACCACATTATAAGTGCCCTATCTCTTGCATAATCTGATCGGCGCTGTAATGTAGATATTTTGAAAAACGATCAATTTTGAGAAAGTTATGCACAATTTTACATTTATTCTAATTAGTTTCTTAATAGACAACTGGGCGTGTTTTACTTTTTTACCAACTGGGCATTGTAAAGAGAAGTGTATGACGCTGACCAATCAGCGTCATACACTTCTCTCCATTCATTTTTAGCAGTACTCGCAACACAACGTGATCTCGCGAGATCACGCTGTGCTGTGTGAGTAAGTCCCCAAGAAACTTTACTGAAGTGACAGGAGTGTGAATAGACATCGCGTCCTGGCTAGAGGCGATGTATATTCACTCTCAAGACACTTTGGTAAAGTTAATGTGGGAGTATGTGACTGCACAGCGTGATCTCGCGAGATCACGCTGTGTTGCGAGTACTGCTAAAAATGAATGGAGAGAAGTGTATGACGCTGATTGATCAGTGTCATACACTTCTCTTTACAATGCCCAGTTGGTAAAAAAGTAAAAACACGCACAGTTGTCTATTAAGAAAGTAATTAGCATAAATGTAAAATTACTCATAACTTGCTCAAAATGTATTGCTTTTCAAAATAAAGACCACTGTTGTTATCTACATTACAGCGCCGATCACATTATGTAGGAGATAGGGCACTTATAATGTGGTGACAGAGTCTCTTTAAGTGTGTGAACATAGCCTTATAGTTATTTTGCTCACACAATTTTACTAACTACTTAACCCCTTAATGACCAGGCATATTTTGTCTTTTTTGTTTTGTTTTTTCATCTTCACATTCTAAGGGTATGTTCACACGCAAACGTAATATACGTCTGAAATTACGGAGCTGTTTTCAGGCGAAAACAGCTCCTGAATTTCAGACGTAATTGCTCGTACTCGCGTTTTTCGCGGCATCCATTACGGACGTAATTGGAGCTGTTTTTCAATGGAGTCAATGAAAAACGGCTCCAATTACGTCCCAAGAAGTGACATGCACTTCTTTGAGGTGGCTGTCTTTTTACGAGCCGTCTTTTGACAGCGGCGCGTAAAAAAATGCCTGTGTGCACATATCATCGTAACCCCATTGATTTCAATGGGCAGATGTTTGCCGGCAGTTTGGAGCCGTATTTTCGGACGTAATTCAAGGAGTAAAACGTATGTATGCTGCGGACACCAAATTCCACACCGCAGCCTATGGTCCGCAGCGGAGTTTTCTGCCACGTGTGCATGACTAACTAAAAAGGTATGGAAACCAATGGAGAAAATGTCCGCTGTGGATTTCCGCAGCGGACTGGCCGCAGCGGAATTCCAGAGCAATTCCGCCACGTCTGGCCATGCTCTTACCGATCACATCTAAGTTCATAACTTAGATGTGATCAATAACATGTGGATCCAATTACAATTACCGTTATGTTTATATCCGGCCGCAATGAATATTTACAAACGTAGTTAGATCGACATGATGTTTTTAACATAAGTCGTTTAACACCTTAAGGACACGGACAATTTTGGCCTTGAGGACAGAACAATTTTTTTATATTTCCCTCTTTGCATCCCGACGCTCATAACTCTTATTTTTTGTACGACGTAGTTGTATGAGACTCTGTTTTTTGCGGGACGAGTTGTACTTTATGTACGTACCATTTTTTGGTACAAATACATTATTGTTTAATTTCTATACATTTTTATTTTGGCGAAAATGAAGAAAAAAAGCAGTTCCGCAGCAGTTTTAATATTTTTTTTTTTACTCCATACACCCATCATCATAAATAACATTATACATTTGTTGTACCGGTTGTTACAGTCGTGGCGATACCAAATATGTCTATATTATTTCATGTTTTATAAAAAAATGTGTGTTTCTGTGTATTTTTTTTACTTTTTATTTATTTATTTATCATTAATTTGTTTTACATTCATTTAACTTTTTTTTTTAATCCCATAAAGGGATTTATGATTTTGATTTTATAACTGTAATGTACTGGCATAGATCTATATGCTAGTACATTAGCCGGTGTACTGATTGTACACAGGCAGTTGTTAGGGCATACCTCAGTATGCCCTAACAACAGGAAATCTTTCCAGACAGCTCTGGGGTCCTTCAATGGACCCCAGCGCTGTCTGGCCATACAAGTTATGGGCTTTGATCACGTCACAGTTATCTTCTGTGACGCGATCAAAGTGCAGTCCCCTCTCCTTGAACGGCTCGATCAGCTTTCATCGCAGCATTCAAAGGGTTAACGGCAGAGGGAAGATGTTTACAGCCGTTGCCCCGCTCTCGATCGCGCGCACAGACGGCTGTCACACAGGACGAGAATGTTCTTTCTGTATGCATTATCGTCCTGTGTCGGCAACTAGTTAAAATGCAAAACACGCCAATGTAGTTTTTTTCTATATTTCAGCACTCTTAGGTTGGATTCACACGAGCACATTACGTCCATAATGGACGGAACGTATCTCGGCCGCAAGTCCCGGACCGAACACACTGCAGGGAGCCGGGCTCCTAGCATCATAGTTATGTACAATGCTTTGAGTCCCTGCCTCTCCATGGAACTACTGTCCCGTACTGAAAACATGATTACAGGATGGGACAGTTGTCCTGCAGAGAGGCAGGGACTCCTAGCATCGTACATAAGTATGATGCTAGTAGCCCGGCTCCCTGCACTGTGTTCGGTCCGGGACTTGCGGCCGAAATATGTTCCGTCCATTACGGACATAACGTGCTCATGTGAATCCAGCCTTATATTTGACTTACCTGATACTGTGACATGTCCTTCAGGATTTTCGGTACGATATGAGTGCTACAAAGTTAAGTTGCGTTCCATTACACTGCTACCACGCTGCACTGCGTTCCAACTTTACCAACCGGATATAAACTTCGGGACGCCACTTTCTTGTTTATGATAAGCCATGAATAAGGACACAAGCATTGTCCGAAACATGTAGGCAAAACCATTATTGCAAACTACCCCGTGCCTGGAATTTTAGTATTTTTGGAATTAAAATTGGAACCTTGTTTCCTTTTAAATATTATCTGGCGCTGGATCACAGTTTTTCCTCTGTCTTTTGCTATTGTTGCCGTGTGCCGTCACGAGAATCCGAGCGCAGTCTCGACTGAAAACTCTGTTCATGAGCTGGAGGATTTCCCCTTTTTTTCAGGTGGATCCTGCGTGTCAGAGACAGGCAGGACCCGCTAACACTGAAACCGTCAGAGCCGTTAACCTGACGGATTCAGGTCTCAGCGCACGATACAGCTGCTCTGTATACAGTATAGAAAGCAGCTGTATCTCAAAAAGTACAAATTATTTTTTTAATAAAATGTATTTAGAAAGTTGCACCAATCACACTGATAGACATTTTTATTTAAAAAAATAATAATATTTCAAAGCTGTACATAGCCTTTAAATGTGTATTCATGAGGCCCTGTATTCTGATACATTTTTGTATTTTGTATTTTTGCTGCATCAGGGCCTGGGCAGTTGACCATATAAATCCACTATGAATTCTTTATTGTACCAAAGGCTGATAGATGTGTTTGTGAGAACATCTGTTAGAGATGGACCTGGCAATACTCGAGACGCTGTGGTGAGACTGTGAAATGCAAGAAACCCCTCAAACATCGCACAGTAGAAGAAATTCTCCATAGAGGAGTATGAAAAAACGCAATCACAATCTGTCGGACTTGTTGACAACTATAAGAAACATCTGCTGGAAGTTGTTTCTACCAAAGGGGACAATACCAGTTATTAGAGACACTTATTCCACTGAAGGAAATTGCATATTTGTGAATTCTTTATTTAACAAAATTAATTGTCAATTTAATAATTTCTTTCCATTAGATTTAAATGGGTTTTCCCACAAAACACACGGATCCCCTATCCACAGGATAGGGGATCCATGTGTGATCACTGGGACCACCAGCGAGACTAGTCGAGCATGTGCACCAGTGCTCCATTCTCATTGAGCACTTCGGAGGACTTACGGGGATACATGTGTTTGTGGGAAAACCCTTTTAACTTTATATACTGTTTAAATGGAGATCAAATATTGAATTGTCCACATATGTTAAAAAATAAAAATAAACTTGCTGTGTCCTTAGCTTTTCCCATCACTGTATGTATTTCACGAAAAAAAAAAGTGACGGATGCGGGATGTTTCCGTGAGGCACAACTTTGTCAAGTATATGTCTTGCAGGCAGCATGGTGGCTCAGTGGTTAGCACTTTTTATGGCACTATCAGCATACCTCCCACCTTTTGAATTCGGAAAAGAGGGACATTTTTAATCCATGCCCCCTAACCATGCCCAATATCCCGCATAAACACATCAAATCACGGCCAGATCCTTCTTCAAATAACAAGAGCATATTCTCACTGCGGATCTCTGGACTGTCTGGATATCACCAATTTTATGGATCCGGTTATGTCGTCTTTATGTTACTTTTCCTATCTTGGGTATAACATTTGCTCATCACGGCAGCAGCTGCAGGACAAACCAAAAGGCTGAAAACAATGAAAGTCAAGAGGGAGACCCTGTGGTGGATGACTTTTCAATTGACAGGTAGCAGAGTTACATGATGGGGAATTTTTTTTTTCAGTTGTGTAACTCTGCTACCGGTCATGGGAAAAATCATCTGCCAGAGGGAAAAATGTTTCCACATGGCGGAGTACCACAAAGAAACACCTGGGAATCAGACATGATGGGGAAACATTTTTCCCTGTGGTGGATGACTTTTCAGCTGACAGGTAGCAGAGTTACATGAAGGGGAATTATTTTTCATTGATGTCTAGTTTCTATTGCCGCGCAGGGAAGAAGACAGAAGTCGCTGGAGGTGAGGAGAAGTATTTTTATTCTTCATATTACTAACTTTATTTTTTTCGTTTTGCAGGTTTCGCTGAACTATTTGGACTACGTCGTAGATTCAATGGATTAAAAAAAAATTGTGAAAGAGGGTTGTGTGGGGGAGATCTTATTTCAATAAACAATGTTTTCTTATGTCTCTGTGTTTTTTTAATCCTTTATTAGCGCTTTGGTAATGGCATTTGTCTGATTGACTGCGTCCATTACTAAGGTGGGGCTTAGTGTGAGCTGGTAAAAAGGCTGCAACTAACCCCCCATTATTACCCCTGTACCCAGCGCCACCAGGGGTGCTGGGAAGAGCCGGGTACGATCCAGTACCCGACCATCTCTAGTGATGGACGGGCACAGGGGCAGCTGCAGGCTGGTATTATGAGGCTGGGAAAGGCCAAAAACAGTGGCCCTTCCTACCCTGGTAATGCTAGGCTGCTGCTGTGTTGTATCTGGCTGGTTATGAAAATGGGGGGGACGCAATGTCATTTTCTTAATTTTTTTATTTTTTAAAAATGACGTGGGGTCCCCCCCATTTTTTATAACCAGCCAGATACAACATAGCAGCAGCCTATCATTACCAGGGTGGTAGGGGCCATGGTTTTTTGCCCTTTCCAGCATCATAATACAAGCCTGCTGCCGCTCCAGTGCCCCCCCATCCCTACAGATAGGGGGGTAATAATGGGTAGGGGTAAAAATGGGAGTTAGTTGAAGCCTTTTTACTGGCTAACACCAAGCCCCGCCTTAGTAATGGATGCTGTCAATCAGACAAATGCCATTATCCAGGCGCAGATAAAGTATTAAAAAAACACAGAGACTCCTCGCTACCCATTTTAATTGAAAAAAACATAGATCGTCGAAGTAGTCCAACGATTCTACGACGTAGTCCAAACAGTCCAGCGGAACCTGCAAAACAAAAAGATAAAGTAAGTAATATTTACAGGGGGGAGGGGCTGTGTGTAGATAGCCCCCTGGAGGTCGCTCCACACACGACCCCCCTTGTAAATAGCGCCACACACAGACCCCCTGTAGATCGCTCCACACACAGCCCCCCTTGTTAATAGCGCCACACAGCCCCCCTTGTAACTAGCGCCATACAGCCCCCTTGTAACTAGCGCCAAACAGCCCCCTTGTAAATAGCACGCCACACAGCACCTCTTGTAAATAGCGACACACAGCCCCCTTGTAAATAGCACCACACACAGCCCCTCTTGTAAATAGCGCCACACAGCCCCCCTTGGAAATAGCACCACACACAGCCCCCCTTGTAAATAGCGCCACACAGCCCTCCTTGTAAATAGCACTACACAGCCCCCCTTGTAAATAGCACCATACACAGCCCCCCTTGTAAATAGCGCCACACACACCCTCAGTAGATATCGCCACACAACCTCCTCCCCCTTGTACATAGTGCCACACAACCCCCCTCCCCTTGTACATAGTGCCACACAACCTCCTCCCCCCCTGTACATAGTGCCACATAACCCCCCTTCCCCCTTGTACATAGTTTCACACAACCCCCTGAGGCCCCCCCTTGTACTTTGTGCCAATCTGCTGCCAGAGCAGTAGAGGTAGCCTACTGCTACCACTCTCCGCTCTGCCTGACGTCACTCACCGTTAGGAGAAGGCAGGAGGTCTTGCAGCGGCGAGGCCGGCCCGGGACAAGGCAAGTCACCTGACCTGTCACCTGACCGGTGAGGTTAGATGACAGGTCAGGTGACTGGTCCACTCTCGGACCGGCATCGACCCCAGTCAGAACGCCGTTGCAAGACCCCCTGCCGTCTGACGCTGATCGCTGCTTCTTGTCCGGCATTCAGGGCACCTGTCAGCAGCGATCAGCATCAGCTGCTTCCCTCCCTTCTCTTCTCCACCTCCGAGTTGCACCCGGGGCACCGTGGCGCGCAGCGGGACATATTTAAGACCGCCTGAGACGGAGGGACAGCGGGGAGAAACCGGGATTGTCCTGCCGGATCCAGGACGGTTGGGAGGTATGCTATCTGTAAGCAGTCTGTATGTTTCTTATGTGTATGTGTTAGGGCAGTGACAGTGAATACACTCTATACGCTCTCTGTACATTTCTGCTGAACATGTTTAAGCTTCATAACCAACAGGAAAATAAAATATGTGCTCAAAAAGAAACCTCATTCAGTGGAACAGGATCAAACAACCAAACCCATGTTGCCAAAGAAGCACCCGGTTGGTGCAAATTTCGTTCAGTGGGGCACGGACAGCTGAAGAAGTGACAAATTTATCTTTATATAAGTTTCATCTTATTTCAGCTTGATTCTTATTAGGATTGGCGGAGTCTAAATAAATCTCCCCCATATAGGTTTATTAATGCTGGCTAAAGTTTAGGCAGGCTAAAGCAAGACAATGCAGGAAGACGATGCGCCACATTTGTAACAGTGGCCCACACTGCGTGATAGATTTGGCGCATATTGCTAGCCATGTTTGACACTTTTCTCTTCGCCATCTCTTGGCTAGCTTGCATTACTCCAGTATTTTGCACCACGTCATGCTCCTGTATGTTTTTGCAGATTAGTCTAAGCCATTATATTCATTGGTCCATTAAAAATACGGACCAGTGGCGGATCATCATTAGGGAGGTTTGGGCGGCCACACGGGGCCCAAACTGCACATGACCGCACGGGCAACCGCATGCCCGGTGGTGTCGCTAGCACCGGAGGGGGCCCCGGTGCTAGCGGCAGACACATTCATGCAAGGTAAGTAAAATATATATATTTTTTAGGGGGTAGCGCTGTGTGGCCCTATATACAAGGGGGAGTGCTCTGTGACACTATATACAAGGGGGGAGTTCTCCATGACACTATATACAAGGGAAGGGGTACTGTGTGGCCCTATATACAAGGGAGGGGGGAGTGCTGTGTGGTGCTATATACAAGGGAGGGGGAGTGCTGTGTGGCCCTATATACAAGGGAGGGGGGAGTGCTGTGTGGCCCTATATACAAAGGTGGGAGCGCTTTGTGACACTATATACAAGGGGGGAGCACTGTGTTACACTATACAAGGGGGGAAGCGCTGTGTGGCCCTATATACAAGGGGAAGCGCTGTGTGGCCCTATATACAAAGGGGGGAGCGCTGTGTGATACTATATACAAGGGGGAAGCGCTGTGTTACACTATACAAGGGGGGAAGCGCTGTGTGGCCCCATATACAAGGGGGGAAGCGCTGTGTGGCCCTATATACAAAGGGGAGCGCTGTGTGACACTATATACAAGGGGGAGCGCTGTGTGACACAATGTACAAAGGGGGTAGGGCTGTGTGACACTATGTACAAAGGGGGGGGGGCTGTGCAGCACTATATACTAGGGGGAGAGGGCTGTGTGGCACTATCCACAGTGTTATGTGTGTGGCGCTCTCTACAGCGGGGGGCTGTGTAGTGCTATCTATAGGGGCTGTTTGTAACCCCCTCTACGGGGGATGTGTGTGGTGCTAGCTATAGGGGGGATGTGTGATATCTACAGAGAGGGTGTGTGTGACGCTATCTACAGGGGGATGTGTGTAATGCTCTCTACAGGGGGATGTGTGTGGCGCTATCTATGGAGGGGTGTGTGATATCTACAGGGGCTGTGTGTGGCACTATGTACAGGGGGCTGTGTGTATGTGGTGCTTTACAGTGTATGGTATTATTATATTCAGGCATGCAGTGTTTGGTGGCTTTTATATTTAGGGACACAGTGTGTGGCACCATGATAATTTTATTTTCGTTTATAGGTGTGGAAATTTTGGAAAAGTGAGGAGCCGTATATATCTGAATGGCAAATTCTGCAGAAATAGGTCATGGCAGGGAGAAGTCGTCATGAGCTCTGGACCGGATGTGTAGGAAAAGAGGGGGGAAAAATGACTAGAATCTGAGAAATCGTTACCTGTGAGTCACTAGATTTATAGAATCTGTCACCTCTCCTGACATGTTTATTATAGGAAATCCTTGTTTTTCACATAAAGTCTTTGTGCAATCCAGGACTGATAGACAATTCCCCTTATCAGGAGGATGTGTCGCTGCACAGTGTGATACTGTCAGTATGTAGGGACACAGCCCTGTGACAAGGGGAATCGTAACACCCATTTGTTAATGCTTGTACAAAAAGCTAGTGTTAACAATAGTTACAGGGTGGCGGTGCGGAAGGGGGGCCCAAGTTTGAGTAACAGCCCAGGGCCTATAGTCTACTTAATCCGCCACTGATACGGACCGCACACAGAAGCCATCCATGTTTTGCGGTCCATCCATGTTTTGCGGTTCCGTGTTTTGCGGCCATATAATAGGTCATGGATGTGTAAATGAGCACTGGGAGCTTCGTGTCTGCCCCCATGTTTGACAGTATCAGACATGGAGACTACAGATTGAGCACAATTTTCTCATTATTTTATCTGGTGTAAGAATACTGAACAATCCCCACTGTGGTGTAGCAAAGTTATTGTTCTTGTCATTATGGTGTATTTTGGAATTATTTTGCAAAAATGTAATCAAATGTGATTAAACTTAACTATGTATCCATCAAATAAGTTCGAATAAATGAAAACTGTGAAGATAATTTATAAAAATATTTATTATGGTGGAAGTTTCCAAGATGTCATTGCCACCTAGTGGTATTAATAAGTACTGACATTTAAACTTTTTCCTTTGGACATTTATGAGCTCTGAAATTTGTAGCCCATCCCCATTGTTACGCCCCTGTCTCTGCCAGTCTGGTGTTTTTGTATATTTTTTTATGAACATTTATAAAAATGATAAATAGTAAATAATACTTAAGAAATGGAACAAGCCCCTCCCATGGGCTGTGGACTACAATTATGGAATAAATGACATCGGCTTGGAGAAGAACTGCTGTTGTGAGCATTGAAAGCTCTTGTTGGTATCATGTAATGTTGTACAAAAATCATTATGGGAACAGATATTAATGGTTTATTCATTTTAGAATTATTCATCTGCCCCTGGTTTCTAGCTGGGACCTTTCATTGCGCTAATATTATGCCAAATAATAAATTTATATTTATTAATATTTATTCAATGGAACCATTAACCCCTTAAAGACCAGGCCAATTTGAGTTTTTCATTTTTGTTCTTTCCTCTCCGCCTTTCAAAAGCCATAACTTTTTTATTTCTTCGTCGACATATTAAAAACTACATATTCAACATATTCTACCACTTTTAAAAAAACGAAAACTATTTGCTAAAAAAATATTGTTTTGTGTCGCCATATTCTGAGAGCCATAACTTTTTTATTTTTCGTTATATTTAGAGGTGTGAGGGCTTACATTTTGCAGAGCGAGCTGTAGTTTTCACCTATGCTATTTTGGGGTACATGCGATTTTTTGATCACTTTTTATTCCTTTTTTTTGGAGAGCTAAGGTGACCAAAAAACAGCAATTTGCATGTTTTATATATATATATATATATATATATATATATATATATAGTGGCGTAACTACCGCTATAGCAGCCGCAGTGGCTGCTACGGGGCCCGCGGCATGAGGGGGCCCGTGTCGCCCGCCGGCACGGGCCCCCATCATGGCCGGAGGCTCCGCTAGCTGCCGCTGTGGCTGCTACAGCGCGACATCACTGAACACTACGGCAGAACAGGGAGGCATCTCCCCGCTCTACCATTAAACGAGTTGTTCCTACATAAGACATGTATCCCCTATCCACAGGATAGGGGATACATGTGTGATCGCTGGCAGCGATAGGGGGAACGGGGGACCGAAAGTCCCCTGAAGTTCTCCATCACAAACCTCGGACTTCCGGGGTCTGTGTCGGCAGCTCCGTAGAAATGAATGGAGCGCCCGTCGCGCTTGTGCGCATGCGTGACCAAGGCTCCTTTCATTTTTATTGAGCTGCGCAGATGCCGGAAGTCAGAGGTTAGTCATGGAGAACTTCGGGGACTTTCGGTCCCCCGTTCTCCTTATCAGTGCCAGCGATCATACATGTATCAACTATCCTGTGCGACCAGTGCACAATTCATTTCTATGGAGCTGCAGACAGACCCCGGAAGTCCGAGGTCTGTCATGGAGAACTTCGGGGGACTTTGGTCCCAGCGATCACACATGTATCCCCTATCCTGTGGATAGGGAACGCATGTATTTTGTAGGAACAACCCCTTCAGTGGCGTCGCGCTGTAGCAGCCATAGCGGCTGCTAGCGGAGCCTCCGGTCATGGGGGGGCCCGTGCCGACGGGTGGCACAGGCCCCCTCATGCTGCGGGCCCCGTAGCAGCCGCTAAGACTGCTATATCGGTAGTTACATCACTGGACGTATACTTACATCATAACCGGGTTGGGGAAGTATGGAGCGGGCTCACGGACTGAGCCGGCTCCATACAATGCGGGTGTCGGCTGTGTTATAGCCAACACTTCACTGTAACGAGTACGATAGCGACAAGAGTCAATAGTGACCGTGGCATTTAAAGCCCTAAAAATAGGGACGACCTCCTCTGACAGCCCATCGTCGTCGTCCCCCGTGACGTGATCGTGGGGCGCCGATGGTTGACATGGCAGCCTAATGAAGTCCCCCAGGTCTGCCATATTTGTACATGATATACTGCAATACATTAGTATTGCAGTATATAGTGCAAGTGATCCAATGTTTGCTGGTTCAAGTCTACTAGGAGGACTAATAATAAAACTGAAAATCAATTAAACACATTTTTTTTTATGTACAAAAAAATATTAAACGTTAAAACAAAAACGCTTTTCCCATTTTCCCCTAAAGTAATGTAAAAAAAAGTCTGAACTACATATTACAATATAACATTATTTAGCACACAAAAAATGGGAAAAAAGTGATTAAAAACTTGCATATACCCCAAAATTATAGAATTAAAAACTACAGCTTGTCCTGCAAAATATAAGCCCTCATACTGCTCAATCGACTGAAAAATAAAAAGGCTATGGCTCTCAGAATTTAACGACACAAAATAAATTTTATTTTTTACAATTAGTTTTTGAGTAATGAGTAAAATATTAAAAAACATTATATATATTTGGTATTGCCGTAATTGTATTGACCCGCAGAATAAAGTTAACATGTCGATGTATTTACACAGTAAATGCCGTAAAAAAGCTAAAAAAACAATGGGGGAATTGTATTTTTTATAACCAAATGAAGATTTTTTTTCCTGTTTCCTACTATATTATATGGTACAATAAATGGTGTCATGAAAAACTACAACTTATGCCACAAAAATCAAGCCCTCATACGGCTATATTGATGGAAAAATAAAAAAGTTATAATTTTGGAAGGTGGGGAGGAAAAAATTAAAATTCGAAAAAATGGGTGCAGTTATAAAACAACTTTTCATAAATGAATAGTACAGGTAAATATAAAATACTTTCTAATATATTTTATTAAAGAATTATGCTCTCTTCTTCACTTCACAGGCGGCTGCTTTCCTCCCCTTCTCTTCACTCAGACTCCTCTCTTTTCCCTTTTTCACACAGAGTTTTTTGCAAGCAGAAAATCAAATTTTGAACTGTCTGCGCTTTTTTTCCAGCGTTTTTCACTGTATTTTTTGCCTGCAGGCAAGAAATCTAATGCAAGGACCACAAACAAAAAATGCAACGAAAAATGTTTAAAAACGAGCATCGCAGGTTTTTCTGATTTGTTTATTATTAATTATTATTGATTTTAATGGGAGGTCAGGGGCAGAAACCGCGGCAAGAAAGAGCATGCTGCTTTTTTTTCACATCACCTGGGAAAAATAAATGCCTCTGCCTCCCATTGTAATCAATGGGGGGCAATTTCAGCCACTTTTTGGTACTGATTCAGGCGTGGTTTCCATATCAAAATGAGTGCCAAAAAACTCTATGTGAACTGACACTAAGAATCCTCATCTGTTCCCAGCATCACACATATAAGTCTATGGCGAGGGGAGGGGGGGAGAAGTAGGCTGCCAATTGATTTATTACCTCGCTCTGAACAGTGGTAGGGCTTTGTCTTAATATAGCAGTATCAAAAGTGCTAGGTTCAGTAGTGCTAAGAAACTGCAGTTTGTGTATCTCTTTTCCAGCAGCTTTCTCCTTCCCCCATCCCCTCTCCATAGACTTCTATTTTAAAAGCAGAAAAGAGCAAAGCAGCCAGATAAATGAAGTAAGAAGCATATTTCTTTAGTAACATAGATTACAAAGTTTCTTATGTTTACCTGCACTATTCGTTGTTTAATAATTGAGGGTACGCTTTAATTATAAAAATAATAAGATATTTTCTGTAGGAAATTAATTAAAGTAATGCAACATAATTAAAAACGTGTCTTGTCTGCTTATTTTATGAATTCAGTGTACTGTCCCTCGCTGTCTGGAATATATTTTTGTAAAATGATTCAAGCACCATGTTTCCTCACCTCTGCTGAACTGTTTAAACATAATGATATCTCTTGGGTATTGAACATAAAACCCTCCTGTTTTACATTGTTGCACCACAAGACATGAAATTCTGAAGGATTTCAAAGGAAAGGCTTCGAAGATTAAAAAAGCCAAGGTGAAAAAAAGAATACGCTTAGTATCAAAGAGTCGTAACATCTAATCTTGAGTAATTCAAACATTAAAGTGCTGGGTTCTACACCATGCCCACAACAGTGGCGCCAACAGACATTTTGTAGGAGTGTTTATTACGTTCATGCCCAAATTTTCTAAAAGCACTGTCACCATTTGTTTCTGTTATTATCAGTGTTATACAAAAGGGTAAGGGGGCCCCATAGCAAAAAATGCAGCCCCTTTCTGGTGCTGTTTAACGCTACCACACCCCTGACTGGGAACCTGAGAGAGGAGAACCAGGTGCTTGTATGATCCCATCTTCTATGATCCTTGGGTGATTCCCCACACCCTTGTTTGTAGGACTTGTGGAGGGGGTATCCCTGCATATTCACCACCCATTAAATACGAGATGCAGCCACGCTGGTCTGGGCCTCCTCTCTTTAGGGGTTCCATAGCAGCTGCCTAGTCTGCTTCTATGCCAGGTTCACCCTTGATGGTAGCTTCTAATATATTCTCTGTGTAAACATTTCTAGGGGTTAATAGAACTAAAGATATTTAGATATAAATTATTGGTCATAAGGCAGACATTTTTGTCTGTTATCCCATAAAAAAATATTATAGCCTCTCCCCAGCCTGAAATGGTCACTTACAGGGGACAATAGGCTAGATTCAACATCATAGCAAATGTAGGATAGCATTTACATGTCGTGTATGTTTAGTCCGTACAAGTACAGATTTTGACCAGGTTTTTTTCAGACATTTTTAAAACCAAAACCAGAAGTAAATGAAAAAAAGAGAAGTGGTATCTGTTCTATATTATATACTGTCTCTGCCTTTATTATCTACACCTGGTTTTAGCTCCAAAACTGCATAAAAAGAACCTAAACAAAACCTGATCAAAATCTGCACGCATACGAGCACCCTTAGAAAACACAAGTTACATTCTTATGGCCCTCACATCTTTAATGATCTTCTTTTCATTGCCCTTCTTGTAAATATAGAAGATCATTCATGGAATGTCATGTTCTCAAGTCATCTATGGAACAACTTCAGGACTTTCCAGTGATCTGGAAAGAAAAGATGGAGTGCAAAGCGTAAAAAAATTTCCACAATTTTCTAAGAGTGATCCTGTAGATTCATTACACAGTAACATACTAAGGTTGCGAAACCTTTAACTCTCTTGCTTAACCTATTGAGGCAGAGATGACCCAGAAAAAGATAAAAACAAACCTGTACAAGGAAGGGCCTGTTCACATCATCATCGGGTTCCGTTTGGATTACCATTGAATTCAATAGTAATGCTTCTGTCGCAGTTGGTTCTGTTTGTTTCCTTTCCGTAAAGTTTCAGTTTTTTAACGGAAACAATAGCGTCGTCGACCACGCTATCATTTCCGTGAAAAAAATGGAGACTTTATGGAACGGAAATTGACGGAAACCAACTGAAACGGAAGCATTCGTTTCCGTTCGGCTTTCTATGTCTATATATAAATATTGCAGACATCATATCTATAAGACAATTTGTATATAGTGGCAGGCTTAGATCCAGCGGCTCAGTTCTATGTATGATAGTATACGTCTAAATAATGCAGTCCCCAAATAATGGCCAGATATCAGTGTTACACAGTGAAAAGTGAGTACCGTACAGTTTCATCCGGTGACTCACAGGTGATTTCTTATCTTAATGCAGTCATTCGCTTTCCCTTTTCTTCTCTATCCAGACATAGACCTCCATGAAGACATCTTCCAGTCACGACTCTGCACACAATCTCTCCATCCTGCTGCTAAAATGAATGCTCCACTTGTGCCCCATACACAGTTACAGTGCCCTACTTTGTGCCCCACACAGTACTAATGCCCACTTTTAAACCAAAGAGTAAGATTGAAATGACATTCCTAAATGGCATAATCCTTTAGGAATGCATTGTGCCACTCAGTGTGACTGTGGTACCATGTTGAACTAGTAAAACAACTCCAGTTGCACAATCACAGACAGAGGTGGGCTGAAATTCTATTGGAGTGAGACTTTTGCATGTTGTAAGCAGGGCCGTACCATCCATGAGGCTAGATGAGCTTCCTGCTGCCTCTCTGAGGGGGCGGCGGAGCCACTGAGACCAGCTGCCGCCACCCCCTCCTGCACTAATTGTACCTGCGCCTATAGGACGCAGTTACAATTACATGCATAAACGCTAAATGGCTGGGCACGTTCCATGCCCGACAATTCAACGCCTTACAATGACGTCATCGCTCATGGGCGGGGCAAGTCATTCGGCCCTGCCAATCAGTGTCTTCAAGCGATGCAAACAGCGCGATGACGTGTTCGTGCCACTTGTGTCGTTCAGCCCCAGCAGACCTGTTCAGAAAAGAGCAGACCTGCATTGACACAGGATGGCGTGGGAACAGGATCAAGATGAGTATGTAAAGGTTTTTCTTCACTTAAAAGTGTGAGTGGCATTATTATTCAGGGGGCACTATCTTCGGGGGAGCTATATGTGGGGCACAATCTACAGGGGAGGCTATATGTGGGCCACTATCTACAGGGGGCTATATGTAGGGCACTATCTACAGAGGGGCTATATGTGGGGCACTATCTACAGGGGGGCTATATGTAGAGTGCTATCTACAGGGGGGGCTATATGTAGAGTGCTATCTACAGGGGGAGGGCTATATGTAGGGCACTATCTACAGGGGGGCTATATGTGGGGCACTAATTACAGGGGGCTATATGTGGTGCACTATCTACAGGGGGATCTATGGGGGTACTATCTACAGGGGGATCTATGTAGGGCACTATCTACAGGGGGATCTATGTAGGGCACTATCTCCAGGAGGCTCTATGGGGGCAATATCTACAGGAAGCACTGTGTGTTTGGGAAACAGTGTATGGTGCTAGTATAATCAGGAACACAGTGTATGGCGCTATTATAATTATATAATTATAATTATTATAATAGGGTCATAGTGTGGGGCACGATGAGAATTTTATCTTCATTTATAGGTGCAGAAATGTTTGAAAAGTGACAAGCTGAAGACATCGGATCGGCAAACTGCCGAAATGAGCTGTGGCCGGGAGAAGTCGTCTTAGAGGTCTGGACCAGATAGGGAAGAAAAGAGAAAAAGAACAACTACAATCTAAGACGTCACCTATGAGTCACTTAATGTAAATGTTTATTCTGCCTCTAATCAGTACTGTAGTCACTGTATGATCTGCAGCAAGATATTTTTTTTGCCACATACTGTAGTATTAGTTAGTGTGGTAACTATTATTTTTAGGCATGTGAGAGCTTTTTATTACAAACTGGCCAACCTCTTTAAGTATGCTGTGTGAAACATTATTTGCAAAAAATTGAAACAGTTAAATATTAAACAAAACAAAAAAAAAGGAAAAAACGGTTATGTAATAAACACTGTGGACACAAGGTGGCAATGTTGCCTTATAATTGCAGGGAACTTATACTCTATACATAGAAGTACAATGCTGGACGTCAGTCTTCCGAGCTCTAATCGGAAGACAAGTCACCCCAGAGTTGAAACGCAGTGGGAGAAGCTTTGTAAGGGTATGTTCACACGAGGTCATTAAGTCCGTAATTGACGTACGTATTTCGGCCGCAAGTACCGGACCGAACACACTGCAGGGAGCCGGGCTCCTAGTATCATAGTTATGTACGATGCTAGGAGTCCCTGCCTCGCTGCAGGACAACTGTCCCGTACTGTAATCATGTTTTCAGTACGGGACAGTAGTTCCACGGAGAGGCAGGGACTCCTAGCGTTGTACATAAGTATGATGCTAGGAGCCCGGCTCCCTGCAGTGTGTTCGGTCCGGGACTTGCGGCCGAAATACGTGCGTCAATTACGGACGTAATGACCTCGTGTGAACATACCCTTAGGCTATGTTCACACAGAGTATTTTGCCGAGTTTATTCCTCACTAAATAAATGTATAAATTTGATGGTCTAAGTTACGTACGGTTGAAAAAAGACATATGGCCATCAAGTTACCAGTAACAACATGACCCACGATTTATCAAACATAAGAGGAATTCATGATGGATGTTTGTCTGTTCCCCAGTAATTTTACTGGCAATAGCAAGAGGCAGTATTTTCATATAATAAAACTGCTTACTTCCTATTTTGATTTGGATTACTCCTTTGTCAAGCTGCTCAGCCATAGGAATGTGAGCAGCGGACTAGGTAAAGTTTGTGATTGGCGCCAGCGGCAAATTGCAGCAGGTACGGTAGCAGAGAGGCAGAGACCCTCACATTCAGCAGCCAGACGGGCACACTGGTTGCCTATGCAGGAGCGGAGGTCGGGGAAGGATGTAACAGGGAGTCATTGTCTGAGTCTCATGGATGAAAGTGGCAAATTATACTCAGTGTAAAGTCTCACCCTCAAACCACACGCACTTTTTACACATGTTGGGGTGTATTTAGACATACCAGTTATGTGGTGTTTTTTTGTTTTTGTTTGCGCAATCTGCACAAAATTGTGGCTAAAAACAAACCATAAAAATGTTACTTATAAATACGCCCGAAACCTGGCCTGTATTTTTGGGTGGGAAAGAAACAAGTTAGGCTAAATTCCCACTTGTGTTGTATAATCCAGTAATCTGATGTTTTTAGATCAGAATAAGGATAAAAACAGATCCGTTAAAAATCTGATTGAAATCAATAGGATTTTAAAATTGCATCTGTTACCGTCCGTTATGTTAGTCATCCGTTTTTTTTTACAGAAAAAAAAGTGCAGAGTACAGGACTTTTCTCTGTTCTGAAAAAGCGAATGTCTAACGTGTGCGTTATCTTTATCATTGGTGTCAATGTAAAACAGATACAAACGGAATGTAATCCATTTGCATTCGTTATTTTGATTTCAATGGGATTTTTAACGGATCCATTTTTATCATTATTCTGATCAGAATAACTGCTTATACAACGCAAGTGTGAACTAAGCCTAAAATACAACTGTGTAAATCTAACCATAGACATTAACTCCTTGGGTCTGTAGCCATTTTTCTGATTTTTCATTTTCGTTTTTTGCTCCGCGCCTTCCAAAAACTATAACCTATTTATTTTTCTGTTGACGTAGACGTATGAGGGCTATTTTTCGCAGGATAAGTTGTAATTGTTAATGGCACCTTTTAATGTGCCTTATAATGCAATAGGAAACGGAAAAAAATCTTTGTGGGGTGGAATGGGGAAAATGACCAATTAGGTTTACTTTTTTATTTTTCACATTACATTAGGGGAAAAGTGGCAAGAAGGAACTTTTAATATTTTTAATTTTTGTTGTATATTAAAAAAAACTTTACCTCTTTTTTGTTGTCATTTTTTCAGTCTCTCTAGGACACAGGAAGAAGCAATCGTTTGTGTTGCAGTGTATTGTCATTTTTACTGGCTCTTATTCAAGGGGTATTCCTTACATCTCATTTGTGCCGCATTGTACCAGTTATTAAAAATTAGTCATCTTTGCAAATAGTACTGATCATTAAATATGAATGTATCAAAAGAAATGACTCCCCTAAACACCCCACCCTGTTTTGTTTTTACCTGGTTGACCTTGGTTACGTCCCAAAGTAGTCCTTCTAAGGCTGGGTTCACACGACCTATTTTCAGACGTAAACGAGGCGTATTATGCCTCGTTTTACGTCTGAAAATAGGGCTACAATACGTCGGCAAACATCTGCCCATTCATTTGAATGGGTTTGCCGACGTATTGTGCAGACGACCTGTAATTTACGCGTCGTCGTTTGACAGCTGTCAAACGACGACGCGTAAATGGACTGCCTCGGCAAAGAAGTGCAGGACACTTCTTTGCCACGTAATTTGAGCTGTTCTTCATTGAACTCAATGAAGAGCAGCTCAAGATTTCCGAGCGTCTCAGACGCCTCGCAAAATACGAGGATGAGCATTTACGTGTGAAACGAGGCAGCTGTAAACAGTCTGTCTTTTCACTCGTAAATGCCTCTCATCGTGTGAATATACCCTCAGGCTGGGTTCACACGACCTATTTTCAGACGTATACGAGGCGGTTTTTGCCTCGTTTTACGTCTGAAAATACGTCTCAAATACGTTGTCAAACATCTGCCCATTACTTTCTATGGGTATAACGCTGTATTGTTCCCACGACGCGTAATTTTACGCGTCGTACGGCAATTACGACGCGTAAAATTACGCCTTGTAAAAAGAAGTGCAGGACACTTCTTTGGACGTTTTTGGAGCTGTTTTCTCATAGACTCCAATGAAAACAGCTCCAAAAACGGACGTAAAAAACGCCGCGAAAACGCCGCGAAAAATGCAGCGAAAAACGCGAGTTGCTCAAAAAACTTCTGAAAAGCAGGGGCTGTTTTCCCTTGAAAACAGCTCTGGATTTTCAGACGTTTTTGGTCACTACGTGTGCACATACCCTAACAGGACAAGCATACATACTTTTCCTCTGCTACTTCCGTGTGACGCGTGTGATTCGCTCAACAGTAGTAAAAAGAATGAATGAAAACAGAAAAGCACCTCCTGCTTTTCTGTTTGTAAGGGTATGTGCACACGATAGCAGGCATTTACGTCTGAAAAGACAGACTGTTTTCAGGAGAAAACAGCTGCCTCGTTTCAGCAGTAATTCCTCCTCCTCGCATTTTGCGAGGCTTCTCTGACAGCCGTAAATTTTGAGCTGCTCTTCATTGAGTTCAATGAAGAACGGCTCAAATTACGTCTGAAAGAAGTGTCCTGCACTTCTTTTGACGAGGCTGTATTTTTACGCGTCGTCGTTTAACAGCTGTCAAACGACGACGCGTAAATGACAGGTCGTCTGCACAGTACGTCGGCAAACCCATTCAAATGAATGGGCAGATGTTTGCCGACGTATTGTAGCCCTATTTTCAGACGTAAAACGAGGCATAATACGCCTTGTTTACGTCTGAAAATAGGTCGTGTGAACCCAGCCTAAACATAAAAACAGAGTGTCATAATGATGCCGGCTGCGCGAAAATCACGCAGCCATGCACCATATGCTGATGCCACAAGGACCTTTTGCGCGCGCAAAATGCAGCGTTTTTTGCGCACACAAAACGGACTCATCCGTGTGAATAAGGCCTAAGTCACACATGAGAAAGCAGGGTGCTCAGCTGGCTTTCGGTTTGTGTGTTATTTACACAGGAGAGCAGGGTACACTGGCAAATGTTAGTTTTCAGTAGTGCAGCGGGCGGTCATGTGATCTGAACTGCTGGACCGCCTGTTCTGCCCTCTGATGATTGCAAGTGTTAGGGTCCTTTTACACTGGCCAATTTTAGCCGTGACCACGAGCGCCAATCAACGCGACAGCTTGTTGATCGGTGCTCGTTTCACAAGGAGCTATATATGGGCACGAGCTCTCGTTACTACGGTGTTTTGTCCCCATACATTTTTATCATGTCGGCAGTACATCTCCGCGTTTACACAGGGGGATCTGCTGCCCATTCCGATAATATTTTAAGCTGGAGAAACAATACGATTAGCCAATGAACAAGCTCGTTCATCAGCTGATCATTGCCCTGTTTACACAGGGTAATGATCAGAAACCAGCGTTCTGTGAACGCTCGGTTGCCTGATAATTACCACAAGTAAAAGGGCCCTTACAGTGCCGCAGGGGTACTGATTTGGCAAAGGAAACCACATAGGAGGTGGGTGAATGCACAGTGAGGGTATGTTCACACGGCCTATTTTCAGACGGAATTCGGGCGTTTTACGCCTCGTATTACGCCTGAAAAAACGCCTCTAATACGCCTACAAATATCTGCCCATTGCTTTCAATGGGAATTACGATGTTCTGTTCCCACGAGCCTTTATTTTACGCGTCGCTATCAAAATACGGCGCGTAAAATGACGGCTCGTCAAAAACAGCCGTAAAAAAACGCAGCGAAAAATGCGAGTTGCTACAAATAGTAGCTCCTGATTTTCAGACGTTTTCGGTCACTGCGTGTGAACATACTCTTAGGGCATGACCACACGTGGCGGATTTCCTCCGCAACTGTCCGCATCAATGCCGCACAGAATCTGCGTTGCAGATTCTGCTGCGGATCTGCACAAAATGCAGTAAATTGATGCGGACTAGCTGCTGCGGACTGCGGTAAAAGTACTTCCCTTCTCCCTATCAGTGCAGGATAGAGAGAAGGGACAGCACTTTCCCTTGTGAAAGTCAAAGAAATTCATACTTACCGGCCGTTGTCTTGGTGACGCATCCCTCCTTCGGCATCCAGCCCGATCTCCCTGGATGACGCGGCAGTCCATGTGACCGCTGCAGCCTGTTATTAGCCTGTGATTGGCTGCAGCCGTCACTTAGACTGAAACGTCATCCTGGGAGGCCGGACTGGAGACAGAAGCAGGGAGTTCTCGGTAAGTATGAACTTCATTTTTTTTTACAGATACATGTATATTGGGATCGGTAGTCACTGTCCCGGGTGCAGAAACAGTTACTGCCGATCGCTTAACTCTTTCAGCACCCTGGACAGTGACTATTTACAGACGTCTCCTAGCAACGCTCCCGTCATTACGGGAGCCCCATTGACTTCCTCAGTCTGGCTGTAGACCTAGAAATACATAGGTCCAGCCAGAATGAAGAAATGTCAAGTTAAAAAAGCAAGACGGATCCGCAGCACACATAACATGTGCATGACAGCTGCGGACTTCATTGCGGAAATTAGAATCTCCATTGAAGTCAATGGAGAAATTCCGCCATGAGTCCGCCACTGCTCCGCAACAGACAGAGCATGCTGCGGACACCAAATTCCGCTACGCAGCCTATGCTCCGCAGCGGAATTTTACGCCTCGTCTAAACGAACACTGCTAAATTAAAGTGTAAGTCAATGGACAAACGGCTCCGCTGCGGATTAACGCTGCGGAGTGTCCGCAGCGGAATTTAAGTGAAATTCCGCCACGTGTGAACCCAGCCTTAGTGTGCACGTTCAACATATGCATGTATATGTGACTTGGAAAAAAACATGGGTGGTTGGGTCAAGTTCTTTAAAGGGGTTATCCGAAATTATAAAAAATACAGAAAAGTACCTACATGTGTCTGAATAGTCACCAGGTGGTGCCACCATAGCTCAGAAGTAATTATTTTTTTATTTTATTATGTTACCCCGCTTTGTACAGCACCTGTATTTTAATGTTGGCAAGACGTGCAGAGGGTGGGATTAAAATGTAAAGGACTACAGTCCCCTCTCCTCTCACAGACATGGCCTATATTTACAGTCGGCTGCATACCCCTCTATTACAAGGTGTAAGGTAGTGCTGTAATTACTTCGTTTGCTGCTGAGACACAGATCTGTGAACCCTCCAGTAACAGAGAGGGAGGGGGAAGAGCAGGGAGCTGTGGAAATAAGAGGCCTGTGATGTGTGATGTTTCGTTCTTCAGAGAGGGGGAGACGGGAGATAACGGCACACAAGCAGTAGATAAACACCAGGAGCATTGTCATGCGACTGCATGTGAGACTGACTTATAGAGACATTTCAGCTACAGACAGCACATTAGTAAGTGATAGATAGAAGTAAGTGATCTTCCTGCATATCCTATTATGCTGAGGGGATATTGATATTTATCAGACAGATCACAATGTGTTGGATCGTAAGTAAAAATAAAAACCTATGGGACCCAGAGCTATTTGAGGGTTTACATAGATGAGGCGCCCGCCGCATCCAGGTGACAAAGTGAACAAGCTACTATGTACCTGATATCTTGCCCAAGGAGTAAACAAAATATCTGTTTAGTTTGTGAAGTGAATCCCTCCCAATAGTAGGATGGATGATGGACCTGGCAGCAGAAATATGAGCCGAAACTGAATAGGACACATTTCCCATGGGGCTCAGTTGCTCAAAACATTCCTGTATTTACCAGTATCATATACATGTAAATATACCACATCCAGAATGTTAGCTTGTTCAAGTAAAACATGCCACAAAAACAGCCGTCCCATGACAATGGTTGGTCTCTAGAGTATGACCATCACTTCCCAAAGATTGGGCACTTCTAGAGGTCAGATTGAGAACAGCTCCTATAAGTAGTGTAATAGACTCCCCACCCTGTACTTACCCGTCCGCTCTGCATTTGGCTGCCGCCCCGGCTGCCGACACTCTCCACTGGGTTCTATCGCGCGCTGACCCTTGCATTCTTAAAGAGCCAGTGCATGCCAAAATCAAACATCCTAGTATAAAAACTCCTCTTGCTCTGGTGCTCATTGCCAGAGCAATTTGGTTCTCTTGTGTTCCAAGATTATACCTGTTGTTCAGTCTGAATTGCTGTGTATTGACATTGCCTGTTTTTTCGCCATCCTAGCCTGCCGTCCGCCCTGATCTATTGCTATGTTTTTTTTTTAAACATATTTTTATTGAATTTTTTCACCACACAAAAAAAACACAAATCATACAGTAATGCATTGCCATAATAATAAACATTACAAAAAATGTATAAATGAACATGTGATAGTGAATGCTTCCCAGCAAACTAGGTTTGATCTTGGAAGTTATTCCCCATGGGCTATCAGCCCTCCTTCATCTCCTCTATCTCCTCTATCCTTCCCTTCCTTTAACCCCACCTGTCGGGTATTCCTGTAAACATTGTTACATAACTTTGCATATCTGCCTAACTTACATAACTAAACAATACACAGAACAAATAAGAAATTGGAGCATATATAACAATTGGAGCTTCGTGAAGCAGTTCACCAACTCAGGCAGCTAGTCCGCAAGAATAAAGAAATCCCAGTGGATATATATGCTTTACTCCCGTGATATTTTCAGTGCCCCTAAAGTGCCCTTAAGATCTTCAATCAAGTACCATGACGTTCCCGTAAACGGATCTATGATGTCCCTTCGTTCTTCATTGGTGAAATATTTTGTGAGGAAAAGCTTCCATTTCTCAAAGAATTTTTTGCTCTGCGTGTCTTTATTCTGTAATATACCAATGCGGTCTAGATAAAACAGTTTCCTCAACCCCTGGACCACCATGTTCTGAGTCGGTACTTCAGCTACCAGCCAGTTTTGGAGTATGCACCTCTTTGCCACTATCAGTGTGGCATGGGCCATGGGAGCTAAATGTGTCGTTTCTGTCTCTTCTAATTCTCCATCATGTTGTATATGGAATAAGACCTCCATTGGCCCTAAATTCCCATGGAACCTGCCCACCTGCTGCAATAAGGATGTTATCTCCCCCCAGAATGGCTGAATATGTGCACACGCCCAAAGGCCATGATACATGTCTGTCTTTGAGATATTACATCTAGGGCATGACGTTTTCCTATCTGGTTGTGAGGCGGAGGGGGCCAGGGTAAATGCATATATTGCTTGGTGAATGATCTTCAGATGAGTTTCCCTCCAGTTTTCGTTGTGCACGTGTGCCCTGAAATCCACCAGCCCTTTTTCAATATGCTTTTCAATGCCTGGTAAATTAAACAGTTTTTCCCATCTCCCAAAGGCCTGCCCCGGGGACATCTTCACTAGTGTTGGTCTGAGTGTACTATATAATTGGGAAATGGAGTGTCTGTGATTGTCCGTGAACCATGAATCAAACAGGTTGGGGGGGACCTCATCCGCTACATCCGCTAGTTTAGTTTTACAGTGATTAACTATTTGTAAGTACTGTAAGTGCTGATGCCGAACAAAAACATATTTATTCTGGAGCTCCTGCAAGGTTAACCACCTCTTATCCTGCGCGTGGAACATATCCCCCAGAGTCGCTACCCCTTTCTCCCTCCATTCTGACATTAGTTTGTTAGATCTTCCTGCTGCAAACTCTGGGTGCTGCCATAAGGGCATATGTTTTGAAATGCGATAAGAGAGGTTATAGTGTTTGCGCAATACCTTCCAGGCAATGATGGTATCTCGTAACAGAGATGATTTCTTGACGATCTTTGGGAGACAAGTGAACGTTGTGTGTACCAGAGCCATGAGATCCCAAGGTTTTGCTAGCTGTCTCTCCAGTCTAGTATTGGAGTGGAACTCTGTGTTGTGTTTCCAATCTAGCAGATGTCTACTCAAGCAGGCCAGGTTATAACCCCGAATGTTAGGGAAATTGACCCCTCCTTCCGCCTTCCTCATCATGAGTTTCGTGAGCGCTATTCTTGGTTTCTTCCCCCCCCATATGAATTTGGTAAATGATGAGTTGAGTGTATTGATATCTGAGTGCTTGACCAGAAGTGGGATAGTCTGGAGCGGGTAGAGTAATTTTGCAAATCCTGACATTTTGACCAAACAGCTCCTTCCCATCAGTGATAGAGGTAGACTGTGCCATCTCAGAAGATCTGCTTGGATATCTTGTATAAGGGGGGGATAATTTAGATCATACAGCGAGTTGGGTGCCCGACCCACTTTAATACCCAGATAAGTAATGTTTGACTTAGCCATCTCAACATCCAGGGAGGCTAGGGACCGCCTATATGTTGGGTCCTGCGTTCCCAAATCTAATAACTGGCATTTTAACGTGTTAACTTTGTACCCTGAGTAGCTCCCAAAGTCGTTCAATGCCTGGAAGATACGCGGAACATCTTTAAGGGGGTCTGCGAGAAATAACAAGATGTCATCTGCAAACAACGTTTCCTTGACCTCCATCTCCCCCACCCTTATGCCCGTATATAAATTGGATGACGCCAGATAACGTGCCAGCGGCTCCAAAGCCAGATTGAACAGCAGTGGCGATAGCGGGCACCCCTGTCTTGTACCTTTACATAGACGGAATGGTTTAGACAGAAAGCCTGGTGTGGAGATTCTAGCCTTAGGGTCTTTGTATATGTGGTGTAATAATATCCTGAATGCCCCCGTTATTTCCATCTTATCCAGGACAGCATCCAACCAATTCCAACGGACATTGTCAAAAGCTTTCTCCGCGTCAAGTAAAAGTAAAGCCGAATGTTCCCCCGGAAATGGGTTATGCTGTACTCTATCTAGCACTGCCAGAACCGTCCTGATGTTGGTGACCGCCGACCTACCTTTAATAAAACCTACTTGTTCTGGGGCTATGAGGAACGGCATTATATTCGCTAACCTATCAGCTATGATTTTGGAAAGGAGTTTAGCGTCCACGTTTATGAGCGATATGGGTCTGTATGATCCTGGTAGTAGGGGGTCCTTTCCAGGTTTAAGCAATAATTTCACATAAGATGTGTCTGCTGATGGTGGTAACCCCTCCTCTCCCAGAACATTGTTAAACAAGGAGACCAAAGTCTCCGTAATCTGTTCCCGCATTACTTTAAAAAATTCGCCGGTCAGTCCATCTGGACCAGGCGCCTTACTATTTTTAAGGTTTCTTATTGCCTCATCCACCTCCCCCCTTGTGACCCTGGCATTTAGAAGTTGCAACTGTTCCGCGGAGATGACCGGTAAAGTGACCTTGTCTAACAGTGTGTCTGTCAGCGGAAGGGAAGATGTATCAGAGTACAGCTCCTCATAAAATTTAGCCAAGATGGAATTAATACTAGTTGGATCGCATGTTTCTCGCCCATTATGATCCCTTAATTTCGCTATGTGCTGCACTGAGCGCTTTCCTCGAGCCATATTGGCCAAAAGTTTACCCGCCTTACTTCCGAACTTATGTAAAGTAGCTTCAAAGTCTCGAGTATATATTGTTTCTTTCTGAGCTGCCCACTCGTCAAAAGAGTGTTTTGCCTGAATCCAGGCCTGTCTGGCATCTAATGTAGGGTGTGCCAAATATGCTGTATAGGTTGCCCTCAGTGCAGCACTAGAAGCATTAAATTTTTGTGTTATTTCCCGTTTTTTGCTGGCAGTATACGCCATTATCCTTCCCCTCAGCACTGCCTTGGCCGTATCCCAGTACAGTGAGGGGTCATCTCTGTGTTCTGAATTCGTCGACGTGTATTCTAACCACCACCCTCTTAGCTGTCTCACAAAGGTGTCATCAGTTGCTAAATGAGCCGGGAATCTCCATATGAAGTCTGATCCTCTGGGATATATTTCCTGAAAATCTACTCGTACCGGGGCGTGATCTGAGATCACTAGGTCCCCTATCTCAGCGGCTCTCAGCCTCGGTTGTAGTGTTGGGGATATTAAGAGGTAGTCAATCCTGGACCAGGACTGTTGAGCGTGGGAGTAATGTGTAAATTCCCGGGCATCCGGGTTACCCCTTCTCCAGGGATCTATTAAGTGTATTCTTTCCATCAGAGGTCCCAACACTCGGTCCTGTTTTCTGGGAGCCCCTGTTGGAATGGATCCCGTGCTTTGTGAACTGTGTGTGCGTCTATCCTCCTTGTGATCAGAAACTGAATTAAAGTCACCTCCCACTATTTTGTGCTGGACATTATCTGACATAAGGGCCCTTTCCAAACCATTGAAAAACTCAATATTATCACTATTAGGTCCATACACATTATAAATGCTTAATACCCCACATGGTGTGCTTAGAGTAATATGGAGCAGTCGCCCTTCCTTATCTGCATCAGTATGAATTACCTCGTGTACCAGGTTTCTATTTATTAAAATAAGTACCCCCGCTTTACGGCCACAAGCTGAAGAGCCGTATACTTGGCCCACCCACAACTTTTTCATGCGGTGGAAGTCGCTCTCCTCCAAATGTGTTTCCTGAAGAAGAGCGATGTCCGTATGGAGTTTTTTTAAGTGACGGAGTACCATCATTCTCTTGTTAGGGGACCTAAGCCCCTTTACATTCCACGAGGTCAGCTGCATAAAGTGGGCGTTCCGAAAAGGTTCACAATTGACTGGTCATAAATATCTAATTCTAGGCAAGCGTGCTTTGCTGCCTTGGTAGCCGCCCGGCGGCGTCTGCTCCAGATTGCTCCCAACATTACAATAACAACATTTACATTCGGTGCCAGAAAGTTGGCACAACCTTTAACAACAAAATGCCCATCCGGGAATGTCACCAGCATTTCCTGTGAGACAAACTTTAAATTGGCATACATAACTTCACTTTTTTCTGGTCTGTGACCCCTCCCCCCCTCCCCTTCCCGCCATCTTTTCGTGATATATTGGAACTTAACATTTTAATTTTTAAAGTATCAAAAAATAAGTTGTGCTTCCTATACAACACGGGTACAAGTGCTTATGCCTATTATAGCAGGAATTTTGTCGGCATAATATCCCACCAGAACCAATTGCCACATTAATATATAAGGCACAATCAAATGCGCTCATGGAGCCTCTATGCGATACTTATCAGTCCGGGATGGTTGCAAGCCGGTTTTCTGAGCGTTGTCGATGTGGCATCTTCGACGATTCTGCCCGTTGTTGCTTGGGTGAGGAAGTGGAATTGCGGGCGATATCTGACCATGTACAGTCCCTCGATGAAGAAACTGGTGTACGGGGACCTTCACCTCCTGTATCTTGACTCGCCGTCTCCTCTCCCGATTGTCTAGGGCCCCGAAGTCCAGGGATCTTGTCTACATATAATGCTGCCTCCTCAGGATTGTGGAATACCTTGGTGGCGCCATCCGTCTGCATGATCCTCAAAGTGGCCGGATACTGTAGCTGAAATTTAATTTTGCGTTTGTAGAGGGAGGTGCAAACCCCTCCAAATGCTCTCCGCCGCCTTGTGACTTCTGCCGAATAATCTGCAAACAGGATGACTTTTGCCCCCCTTATATGCAAAGGGGTATTGCGGTTCCTGAAAGTGCGCAAAAGTTCCTCTTTGTCATTGTAATCCAAGTACCGCATGATCACCTGGCGCGGTCTGCTTTGCGGCTCTCCTTTGGCGTTGGCGCTCGGACCAGGGGGGCCCACTCTGTGTGCCCTTTCCACTCTGCAAGATCTGGTCAGACCTAGCGCTTCTGGTAACTCCGTCTCGCAGATGCCCTGGAGGAGCTGCGGTCTAATATGCTCAGGCAGTCCCACTATCCTTAAATTGTTTCTTCTGGACCGATTCTCAAGATCTTCTAAGCGGTCTCTGAGTTTTGTGTTATCTCGCATTAGGTCTCTAATGCAGGTATGTGCCCCTGCTGATTCATCCTCCATGAGGCCAACCCGCTGCTCCAATTCATCTAGTCGATTGCCATGAGATGTCACCTCATTTTGGAGTTTTTGGAGCGTTGTTGTGACTGTGGCTATTAAGGATTCTCTGATGTCGGGGGCCAGTTGGGTAGCTACCTCAATTGCCAGCTTCCGATAATCAATCTGTGAGTCAGTCATTACCGACGGCGATAGCGTTTCCCTCTGAATTTCTGGGCTCTGAGACCGGCTCTGTGAAAGTGGTGGCTGCAGCGGCGCCGCCATCTTGGATGGCCCCTCACCTCGTGTGCTGTGCTCGGCCGGACAGGAGATCTCTCTGCTGCCGCTCCGGAGGAGATATCTCTCCATAAACCTCCCGGTTCTTGTCCCCCACCTCTCCTCCTAATGCCTGGGTGTTTATATCCTGCGGGTGTGTGGCGTAGATGGGTTAGGGGATCAGGGCTTCAGGAGCTCATGCAGCTCCGTCCTCACATCCCAGCGCCGGAACCGGAAGTCTCTATTGCTATGTTTACCGTGACGAATCTCTGCCACCTGCCCTGACCTATTGCTACCTTTACAATGACAAATCTCTGCCGCCTGCCCAGATCTACTGTATTGCAGTATTTACTGTTATGAACATCCGCAGCCTGCCCAGACCTTTAGCTTTCTTGACCACTCTGCATCAACTAACGTCAGTCGTTGCCAAGGGAGACTACTCTGGGGGTAGCGATATGGGGTTCCTCCGCAGCAAAGTCCACATCCCTGTATAGGGGTTAAAGGGTGAAGATTGGGGATTCCCTTAGACTCTGCTCCCCAAAGTAGCCTGAAGACAAATCCCTTGGTGAAAAGAAGTATTCACAACACACCCTGCTGGCCCTGCTACAGCCCAATCCTGGGGCTTCGTTACAGCTAGTAGTATATCAGTCAATAAACTCAGGGTTTTCTTCATATCACATACTGACAAAGAATATAAGATATTCATTGCTGATCATGCACGTCTTCCTGTTACCAGAATGAATGGCCAAATTTATTAATAATAGTTTATTTTGTACCAATTAAAATGGAAATAGCTAATGTCGAGAATTGTGCCTAATTTATTAAAAAAAAGTGCATGCCTCTTTATAAATCTGGTGCATTTGGAATTGTCTGACAGTTTTAATTTCTTTTTATGATGGCTATAAGCAGATCTACATTTGCACCATTAATTTGCCTTTGAAAAAGGAGTCTAAAGTACATTTACAACTGGACCACAAATGTCACAAATTTGGCTCAATTTTAGATGCAACCTGTACTATTTCCACCAAATTCAGGTGTAAACTAAATAATAAATATAGGCCAAAGTCTGTTTTAGATGTCTAATATTTTTAGAATATTTAGAGTCGGTGTCCCTATTCTCGGAAGAGAGGAAAATGTTTTCAGCATTTTGCTCTCCCGGGAAGTCTCCCAATTTCTGTAGATTTCCTGCAAAGCCAATAAAATCGGTACCTTCTGAAAGGTTCCCTTTAAAAGTGTTTTCTGACATTTTGAAAAAGCCCTGTGTAAGTTACCAATGGGAAAAATAACAAATTATCACATACTCACCTTTCAAATCCCCCACTGTTCCTGCCCTAACTGTTCCGCGGTGCCCCCTTTCTTTACTATTGACAGCACATCACTGCTGCCGCAAGCAAGTGGTCAAGTACAACAAGTCATTGCCACGACCAAGTAAACAAAGACGACCAAACTTTTATGAGGCTCAATTTTGTATAATAATTGTTGTGCATAGTTTGTGCACTGGGAAATACAAGTATGTTTAGTATAAATGAATGGCTTGTTGGAGTACTTTATAGTATATCGCAAGGAATACATTTCGCAGCGCTGTACTTTCAGTCAAGGTATTTCAGGCATCGGTTGACATCATTCTTCCTATTCCCAACATCAAGTTCATGGAAGAGATTCTTATTGAATGGCTGCAGACTGCGCACCAGATTTCTAGATGTTTTTAGTTCTTATTAAAATGTGTGAAAAAGCAGACAAAGCTCCTTCAAAGATGAGGGATGAATGTCAAGAGATCAGAGGTAACCTTTACCTACAGAAAGTGTGGAATTCCCCTTTTGACCTCCTCTGGTATCGGCACAGCAAGGTAAGTTTCTGTCAGCTTTTTATTTCACTTAACATGACATCACTAGTTTCACTGTTAAATAATTGAAAGGTGCATAGAAAAACACTAGCTGCAATTCCTGGTAATATGTTGTGGATGTATTTATTTGACTGTTAGATTTAGCTTCGAGCTGCTTCCAGAAATTGCATAAATAACAGTTGCCTCATATAATGTTATTATATGAATTGCTCCCTTTATCATAGGAATATGACCATAACATGCTGGGCTGTGGGGAATTTCAACTTGCCACCTCTTGCCTGTGAGTGTTGCCTAGAATAGTGATGCTGCCCCTAGCGCAACGCTATTTTCCGGTCTTGCTGACCCTGTTCTGCAGCTATAGCATACCTCCCAACTGTCCCGGATTTAGCAGGACAGTCCCGGATTCCGGGTATTGTCCCTCTGTCCCGGGCGGCTGGGGCTATGTCCCGCTGTCAACTGTATCTGCGTCCTCAGGACGCAGATACAGTTGAACCAAATGCTGAAGCAAGGAACTGTCAGCTCCCCCCTTCAGCATTAGTGCAGAGGGAGCTCCTCCGCTCACCGAGGACTCCCCATGCACAGAGCTACTTTAAGCAGTGACGTCAGTGGCTCCTCTGGAGCGGAATCCCATTTACTGACGCCTTGGTAGGGGATTCCACTCCAGGAGTTGCCCCTAACGTCACTGTCCATATATGAACAGTGACATCAGGGGTTCCTTCTGGGAGCGGAATCCCCGGCCTATGCTCTGGCTGGAAAGATATAAAGAAACAAACATGGCGCCACATAGTGTGAGTAAGCCCAATCAGACAGTCAGAGTATGACAGATGGATGCTTACCACAGCTGGATAGGTCAAAACACTTTGAAATAGAAGTAGATCGTGGAGAGTGCTGCTGCCGAAATCCCAAACGGTAACACCAATGGGTAACCGTGCAATATTGGTAATTATAAGGTAGAAAGAAAGGGGATGTAACCACGGCGCTGCTACTCAATAAGGATCCAGAAATTGATAATAGTATTTATTGGTAAGAAGGCTACGCGTTTCAATGCCGCACCGGCATCTTCCTCAGGCCATATGATATGGCCATTGATATGGCCTGAGGAAGATGCCGGTGCGGCATTGAAACGAGTAGCCTTCTTACCAATAAATACTATTATCAATTTCTGGATCCTTATTGAGTAGCAGCGCCGTGGTTACATCCCCTTTCTTTCTACCTTATAATTACCTATGCTCTGGCTGGGGATTCCGCTCCTAAAGGGAGCACCAATGGCGCTACCTACATGGGCACAGTGGCACTATATAGGGGCACTATCTACAGGGGACACTCGTACTATCTACATGGGCGCTGTGAACACTAGATGGGCACTGTGGCACTATCTACGTAGGCACTGGCCTTAGGGACAGCTAAGGGGCATTATACTATATGGGTGAAACTAGGGTGGCATTATACTGTATGGGGCAGCTATGGGGGCATTATACTGTATGGGGAAGCTATAGGGGCATTATACTATATGGGGCAGCTGTGGGGGCATTATACGGTATAGTGGCAGCTAAGGGGGCATTATACTGTATGGGAAAGCTATAGGGGCATTGAACTGTATGGGACAGCTATGGGGCATTATACTGTATGGGGCATTATACTGTATGGGGCAGCTATGGGGGCATTATGCTCTATGGGGGCAGCTATAGGGGCAGGTAAAGAACCGTTTTACCCGCAGCAACACGCAGCCATTAACAGGCTATTTGACAGCCTTGCCGAGCATGGTGCTGGCGTGATTACTGGCCGTGTCGCGACTGGGTCAGTTCTGCTCTGTGTGGCCTTACCCTCAGGGCTTATTCAAGCGAGCGTATAAATAGTCAGTGTTTTTTAACGGCCGTCACACCGCTGCATGTATTTGTATGGGTCTGTTCAGACGGGCGTTGTTTTAACGGACCGTGTGAAGGGCCAGTGAAAAAATAGGGAATGTCCTATTTTTGTCAGTTTTCACGGATTCCTCAATAGACTCAAGTCTAAGAAGGATCTATGAAAATGGGACCCGTACGGGTGTGAATCGGACGTGAAAAATTGCAGTTTTTCACAACCAATTTCGCACACGTTCGTCTGAATATAGCCTGAGGGTATGTTCACACGCAGAGTCAAAAAGGTCTCAAAATACGGAGCTGTTTTCAAGAGAAAACAGCTCTTGATTTTCAGAAGTTTTTTGTGCCACTCGCAATTTTAGCTGCGTTTTTCGCTGAGTTTTTTTACGGCTGTTTTTGGAGCTTTTTTCAATAGAGTCTATAGAAAACGGCTCCAAAAACTTCCCAAGAAGTGTCCTGCACTTCTTTTTCGCGGCCATTTTTTTACACGTAAAAAAAGCTGCAAAAAACGCTCCGTCGGAAGAGAACGCCGTTTTCCCATTGAAATCAATGGGCAGATGTTTGGAGGCGTTCTGCTTCCGAGTTTTCGGCCGTTTTTCGAGTGTCTACGGCCCGAAAAACGGCCGAAAATAGGTTGCGTGAACATACCCTTAGGGTGGCGTTTTTGGTGGCATTTCTTATTTAGTGTCATTTTGTACATGCTTTCTTTCTGGCCTTTTTGAAGTCTTAGGCCTCATGCACACGACCGTAGTGTTTTTCTGGTCCGCAAATTCCAGGACCATGTTCCGTGAAATGTCATCGGCAGTTCATCCGTATGTAATCCGCAGTTCATCCGTATGTAATCCGCAAAATTCGGATGAAAAAAAAAAAGCCTAGGTAAAACAGGATGACGACAGAACTCATTCCCGGTCGTCGCCTAGCAACATTTCCGCAAATCCGCAAACTGCGGATGACACACGGAGGTGTATCCGCAATTTCCACGGGCCCATTGACTTCTATTGGCATGTCCGCATCGAATTTGCGGCCCGTAATAAGACATGTCCTGAGTTTCTGCGGCACGGATTTGCGGACATGCGGAGACCCGGGAAAACACGGATAGTGTGTATGGGCCCATAGAAATGAATGGGTCCGAAATTCTCCCGTGGATTTACGGGGGAATTGCGGACGCAAAAACACGGTCGTGTGCATGGGGCCTTAGGGTATGTTCACACGCACAAGTAAAAATGGCTGAAAATGACACAGCCTTTGATTTTCAGCCATTTTTGAAGCAGAAAACATTTTTGAGGCTTACTTTTTTAGACTTTTTTGCAGCTGTTTTTCAATTGACCCTATGAAAAACGGCTCCAAAAACATCCCAAGAAGTGACATGCTCATTCTTTTTACGCTCTGTCTTTTTACGCCCCGTTTTTCAAAACAGCGGCGTAAAAAAACACCCCGTCTGAGCTAAACGCCGTTTTTCCCATCGATTACAATGTGAAGCTTTTTGTCAGCATATCACTAGCGTTTTTCAAGGCATATTTAGAGGCCCCGAAATACACCTAAAAGCACTGCATGTGACCATACCCTTATAGGGGAGCCTATGAAAAAACGCCACACCCAGAGCATGCCGTGTTTAGGAAAAAATGCCACTGACTAAAAAAAGGCCAAAAGAAAGCCACAAAGAAAAACCTAATGATATAGTGAATTTAATATTTTACTATAGACTTTAATGTAATATCTGGCTGCTCAAAAAAAGCAACAAAAAAACAAAATGCCACAATTTTACTGTGACTCATAAACGATTAAGAGTTGTTTGGGAGCCTAGATACTCTATGTCGGGGGTGGGGGAGAGGCCTATAGATCATTTGTGTATCATAGAATTTGTGAACGCCATGTTTCAGGATAAAAGAAGGTTATGAGCGCAGGGGGCCCTGATCAATGAACAGTATGGGCCCAAAATTTTGTAATGACAGCCCTGTCCCAAATATTCAATTTGTTAGTACAGGCAGTGGCGTAACTACCGCTGTAGCAGCCGTAGCGGCTGCTACAGGGCCCGCAGCATGGGCCATGGCCGGAGGCTCCGCTAGCAGCCGCTATGGCTGCTACAGCGCAACGCCACTGAAGGGGTTGTTCCTACAAAAGACATGCATCCCCTATCCACAGCGATAAGGAGAACGGGGGACCGAAATTCCCCCGAAGTTCTCCATGACAAACCTCAGACTTCCGGGGTCTGTCGGCAGCTCCATAGAAAAGAACTGCGCTCCTTTCATTTTTATTGAACTGTGCAGACCCCGGAAGTCTGAGGTTTCTCATGGAGAACTTCGGGGGGACTTTCGGTCCTCCGTCCTCCTTATCGCTGCCAGCGATCACACACTGTGGATAGGGGATACATCTCTTTTGTAGGACAAAATATAAGCCGTTTTTTGGGGGGGTTGGGGGCTGCATAGTGTTATCTACAGGGGGGGCTGTATGGCGTTATCTACAGGGGGAGAGCTGTATGGCGTTATCTACAGGGGGAGAGCTGTATGCCGTTATCTACTGGGGGCTGTATGGCGTTATCTACAGGGGGCTGTATGGCGTTATCTACAGGGGGGCTGTATGGCGTTATCTACAGGGGGGCTGTATGGCGTTATGTACAGGGGAGGGCTGTATGGCATTATCTATAGGGGGAGGGCTATATGGCGTTATCTACAGGGGGCAGTAAGACGTTATCTAAGGGGGGGGCTGTATGGCATTTATCTACAGGGGGGCTGTATAGCGTTATCTACAGGGGGGCTGTATGGCGTTATCTACATTGGGGATGTATGGCGTTATCTACCCGGGGGAGGGCTGTATGGCGTTATCTACAGGGGGCAGTATGGCGTTATCTATAGGGGGCAGTATGGCGTTATCTACAGGGGGGGCTGTATAGTGTTATCTACAGGGCGCTGCATGGTGCTATCTACAGGGGGGCTGTATGGCATTATCTACAGGGGGCTGTATGGCATTATCTAAAGGGGGGGATGTATGGCGTTATCTACAGGGGGCTGTATGGCATTATCTATAGGGGGGTTTGGGCTATATGGCGTTATCTACAGGGGGAGGGCTGTATGGCATTATCTACAGGGGGGCTGTATGGCGTTATCTACAGGGGGGGCTGTATGGCGTTATCTACAGGGGGGCTGTATGGCGTTATCTACAGGGGGCTGTATGGCGTAATCTACAGGGGGCTGTATGGCGTTATCTACAGGAGGTTTGGGGCTGTATTGCGTTATCTACAGGGGGAGGGCTGTATGGCCTTATCTACAGGGGGGCTGTATGACGTTATCTACAGGGGGTCTGTATGGCGTTATCTACAGGGGGGCTGTATGGAGTTATCTACAGGGGCAGTATGGCATTATCTACAGGGGGCTGTATGGCGTTATCTACAGGTGGGCTGTATAGCGTTATCTACAGGGGGCTGTATGGCGTTATCTACAGGGGAGAGCTGTATGGCATTATCTACAGGGGGGCTGTATGGCATTATCTACAGGGGGCAGTATGGCGATATCTACAGGGGGGCTGTATGGGGTTATCTACAGGGGGGCTTATGGCATTATCTACAGGGGGGCTGTGTGGCGTTATCTACAGGGGGTGCTGTATGGCGTTATCTACAGGGGGGCTGTATGGCATTATCTACAGAGGGAGGGCTGTATGGCATTATCAACAGGGGGGCTGTAAGGCGTTATCTACAGGGGGAGGGCTGTATGGTGTTATCTACAGGGGGCTGTATGGTGTTATATACAGGGGGGCTGTATGGCATTATCTACAGGGGGGCTGTATGGCATTATCTACAGTGGGCAGTATGGCGTTATCTACAGGGGGGCTGTATGGCGTTATCTATAGGGGGCTATATGGCGTTATCTAAAGGGGGAGGGCTGTATGGCGTTATCTACAGGGGCCTGTATGGTGCTATCTATAGGGGCGCTGTGTGGCGGAATCTATAGGGAGGGACTATCTACAAGGAGGGGTTATGTGATACCCAGGGGAGGGGGACCCCAGTCAAAAGTTTGCTATGGGGCCCAGTCTTTCCTAGTTACGCCCTTGAGTACAGGTTTAATATTCGTATTATCTGAAGAAATGCATTTATTGAAGGGGTTTCTGGGTTTCTTTTTCGATAAACCTTGTATATTCATGAAATACATACCATAGACTTACATTACTGATTCTTGGCTCTTCCACCACTGGTGGTTTCCTGGGCTCCCTGATGCAAGTTTATTTATAATCTGGGGTCATGTCTGTCGTCCATAACAATGTCACATCACGATGTGGTAATGTGACAGACAATGTTATGGACGATACACTATGACACCAATTTACAAAAAGAAGAAGCATCAGGGACCTGGGAAACCATCAGTGGTGGAACAGCCAAGAATCAGTAACGTTAGTGGATGACTCTAATTGCCTGTTCACATCAACATCAGGCTTCCGTTCATGGGTTGCGTTTGACCTTTCCATTGGAGGAATTGAACGGAAACCTTACGGAACGGAAACAAAAGGGAACCAATTGAAACTGAAGCATTACCATTGAAATCAATGCAAACAGAAGCTATGGTTTCGGTTTGGCTTTCCGTTCATCGATTCCTCCGCCGCAGAGGTCGAACAGAACCCATGAACGGAAGGCCGACGCTGATGTGAACACGCCCTAACAACGTTTCTGATGTTTTAATTTTCTGTTAATACAAGCTTTAAAAAATAAATACAGACAACCTGTTCAATTACAGAATAGATCCCGTCCACATTACCCTGCGTGACCTGCCTCTCACTTCTTCAGTTCTGCTGTAACAGGATTTGCAATGGGCTGCAAATTGTACTTCGATTCACTGTGTGCCAATTCCATTAGGAGGAAAGAGGTTAGAAGCCGTCACCAAAATCTATGTATGTATGTGTAGCGGCCGCAGATTGATTACTCAGCCCCGAAGGCCGCAGCCATGGATCTGTGAGCGCTGGCCTGCATCTCCTCCTCTGGAGATGCCGGCGCTCACTTCCGCTCTGCTGTGTCCCGTTAGTCTTGCAAATGTACCTGCTACCTGTATCCTGTATCCCGTGCTACCGTTGTTCCTGTGCCTTAGAAAGTTGGAGTCGTGTTGTGCCATCGGTCACGCCTGCTGTGTGACACCACACCTGGTGTCTGCCAAGGTCCCATCTGAGCATAGCGGTTACTGCTGTCTGAACTGCTACAGGTACCCTTGTGCTTGGACTATATAGATACGGGGGTCCACATACCTACAGTATATATAGTACGTAGTGTCCGTGCCTGTATGTACATGTGTGTATAATACGTAAGTGCATTTAGGTCGTGGATATGTGTATGTGTTCATACCTGTGTTTAGTGAGTCTGCATTTGGCTACTTGTATTATGTAGTGACCATAGGTGTCTCTATTGTGTCAATATATTTTGGGATTTTTACGGTTGTATTGTTTAAAGGGGTTGTCCGATGCCAGAAAATTGCTTAGTAAATGTAAAATTCAGACACTCAATATACTTCCATTTTTAAAACTGCACAGATGTACAGATTTCTATGCCCTGTCATGGTCCCAGAAGTGGAGCTCCTCCCCTTAGATGTGACCTGCCGACACAGTAGCTCCCTCCCCTTCTCTGTGTGTCGGTGACGTGATGAAGCAGCTGGCTGCCTGGCTCAGGGGGGGGGGGATAACAACTAATAAGGAGAACAGGAGGAGGAGGGACACTTGCAGACTAGACAGGGGGCTACTGTCTTCTAGACGTCACAGAGAAGGGGCTGGCTGCTTGGCTCAGTTCATTAGGTAAGCCACGTCCATCACATCATGGACACACGGCAAGGAGGGGAGAAGCTTTACTTCCAGGACCACGACAGGGCATGTAAATCTAGACATCTGTGCAGTTTTGAAAATTAAAGTATATTAGTAAGTGTCTTCATTTGACAATTGCTATACAAGTAGGTAGATTTTCTGGCATCGGACAGCTCTTTTTAACATTATTCTCGCTGAGCTACGCTGTTTCAGTAAGTCATATAGAACCGAATGGTAGTTATGGAAACAGAGTGGCTCGCATTCTATGCTGCTTCCGTAACTGCCATTCACTACTATGGGAGTTACAGAAACAGCGTAGCTCAACGAGTAAGGGTATGTGCACACGTAGTGACCAAAAACGTCTGAAAATCCAGAGCTGTTTTCAAGGGAAAACAGACCCTGCTTTTCAGACGTTTTTTTGACCAACTCGCATTTTTCGCGGCGTTTTTTGAGCCGTTTTCGCGGCGTTTTTTACGTCCGTTTTTGGAGCTGTTTTCATTGGAGTCTATGAGAAAACAGCTCCAAAAACGTCCAAAGAAGTGTTCTGCACTTCTTTTGACGAGGCTGTATTTTTACGCGTCGTCGTTTGACAGCTGTCAAACGACGACGCGTAAATTACAGGTCGTCGGCACAGTACGTCGGCAAACCCATTCAAATGAATGGGCAGATGTTTGCCGACGTATTGTAGCCCTATTTTCAGACGTAAAACGAGGCATATTACGCCTCGTTTACGTCTGAAAATAGGTTGTGTGAACCCAGCCTCAGGGTATGTGCACACGTAGTGACCAAAAACGTCTGAAAATCCAGAGCTGTTTTCAAGGGAAAACAGACCCTGCTTTTCAGACGTTTTTTGACCAACTCGCATTTTTCGCGGCGTTTTTTGCGCCGTTTTCGCGGCGTTTTTTACGTCCGTTTTTGGAGCTGTTTTCATTGGAGTCTATGAGAAAACAGCTCCAAAAACGTCCAAAGAAGTGTTCTGCACTTCTTTTGACGAGGCTGTATTTTTACGCGTCGTCGTTTGACAGCTGTCAAACGACGACGCGTAAATTACAGGTCGTCGGCACAGTACGTCGGCAAACCCATTCAAATGAATGGGCAGATGTTTGCCGACGTATTGTAGCCCTATTTTCAGACGTAAAACAAGGCATAATACGCCTCGTTTACGTCTGAAAATAGGTTGTGTGAACCCAGCCTCAGGGTATGTGCACACGTAGTGACCAAAAACGTCTGAAAATCCAGAGCTGTTTTCAAGGGAAAACAGACCCTGCTTTTCAGACGTTTTTTGACCAACTCGCAATTTTCGCGGCGTTTTTCGCGCCGTTTTTTACGCCCGTTTTTGGAGCTGTTTTCATTGGAGTCTATGAGAAAACAGCTCCAAAAACGTCCAAAGAAGTGTCCTGCACTTCTTTTGACGAGGCTGTATTTTTACGCGTCGTCGTTTGACAGGTGTCAAACGACGACGCGTAAATAACAGGTCGTCTGCACAGTACGTCGGCAAACCCATTCAAATGAATGGGCAGATGTTTGCCGACGTATTGTAGCCCTATTTTCAGACGTAAAACGAGGCATAATACGCCTCGTTTACGTCTGAAAATAGGTCGTGTGAACCCAGCCTCACGCTGTTTTTGTAACTCCTGACCATATAACCAGGAAGTGGGCAGAGGCAGAGAGATCAGAGAGCGGCAGAACGATTTAGGGGACCTCGTTCTAGACATAGGTGCAGGTCCCAGAGGTGGCACCTGCATCTATCTGACATTTATGATATATCCTGTGGATATGTGAAAAATGTCTCACGGGAAAACCCCTTTAATTTCTGGAGACTGTGATATTTTTTTTATTTATTTTGATGTTGCTTGCAAAAGACACAGGCACAAAACTCAACCATATGTTCCTTTTTGTAATTTAAAATAGTGATATTATTTTTATTATTAGTGTTCATCTACTATAAAATGTTCCTAACATTTATGGATGCCAACAATGAGATAAATATTGTACTAATAGAATTAAACCTATAACGCTCATGTTGCTATAAATCACAGCATTTTGCAACACATATTAATCATTAAATAAATAGCGCCATAAAGGCCCTGTTCACATTGAGTATTTTGACGAGTTTTTTGGCGTGGAAACTGCTCCGCAAAACTCGTCAAAAACCGGCCGAAAATGCCTCCCATTGATTTCAATGGGAGGCGGAGGCGTCTTTTTCCCACGAGCGGAAAAAAAGGACATGCCCTATCTTCAGGCGTTTACGCCTCTGACCTCCCATTTACATCAATGGGAGGCAGAGAAAGCGTATTTCGCTGAGTTTTTTGCCCGTAGCACTCAATGGGCGCGAGCGAAAAACGCCACGAAAATCGCGGCAAACAGCGTACAGGAAGGTCAAAATCTGCCTCAAAATCCCAAACGGAATTTTGAGGCAGAATTTTCCTCCTGCAAATAACTCAGTGTGAACTCAGCCAAAGAATCTCACAGTATAACCTATTGAAAAAAAGTAATGTTTTAAAAATTCTAAATAGGAAACTATAAAATACTTCAAAGTGCCACTGTCACAAGAAATAGGACTGTAGAGTAATGTCTATGTGTAGTAACAACAGAAAACACAAACCAAATTTCCGAGTGATGTTAGAGTGATGTTAGCTACTTCCATATTCCCTATGAAAACTGCGTGCAGTTAGATCTAAGGCTGGGTTCACACGTGGCGGAATTTCACTTAAATTCCGCTGCGGACACTCCGCAGCGTTAATCCGCAGCGGAGCCGTTTCTGCATTGACTTCCACTTCTATTTAGAAGTGTTCGTTTAGACGATGCGTAACATTCCGCTGCGGAGCATAGGCTGCGGAGCGGAATTTGGTGTCCGCAGCATGCTCTGTCTGTTGCGGAGCAGTGGCGGACTCATGGCGGAATTTCTCCATTGACTTCAATGGAGATTCTAAGTTCCGCAATGAAGTCCGCAGCTGTCATGCACATGTTATGTGTGCTGCGGATGCGTCTTGCTTTTTTAACTTGACATTTCTTCATTCTGGCTGGACCTATGTATATCTAGGTCTACAGCCAGACTGAGGAAGTCAATGGGGCTCCCGTAATGACGGGAGCGTTGCTAGGAGACGTCTGTAAATAGTCACTGTCCAGGGTGCTGAAAGAGTTAAGCGATCGGCAGTAACTGTTTCTGCACCCGGGACAGTGACTACCGATCCCAGTCCGGCCTCCCAGGATGACGTTTCAGTCTAAGTGACGGCTGCAGCCAATCACAGGCCAAGCGCAGGCTGCAGCGGTCACATGGACTGGCGCGTCATCCAGGGAGGTCGGGCTGGATGCCGAAAGAGGGACGCGTCACCAAGACAACGGCCGGTAAGTATGAAATTCGTTTACTTTCACTAGGGAAAGTGCTGTCCCTTCTCTCTATCCTGCACTGAATAGGGAGAAGGGAAGCACTTTTCCCACAGTCCGCAGCAGCTAGTCCGCATCAATTTTCTGCACATTTTGGGCAGATCCGCAGCCGTAATCCGCAACCCGGATTAGGTGCGGCATTGTTGCGGACAGTTGCGGAGGAAATCCGCCACGTGTGGCCATGCCCTAAAGGAGAAGAAAGTTGTCAGTCAGCAGCTCTCATCCATCAGCAGACCATGTAACCCATATAGGTGAATAAATAAATAAATATGTTTATATGACCTGAAGAAAAGGGAATTTACCTCGAAACTTATTTTTTATTTATCGACACAAGAAAGCTGCTTTTCATTTAAAACATAAGGAGTCCGTATATTGTGGTGACATCGGGTAGTGCCAATTGTTCACTCCTTCTAAAGTCCTAAATTAATATTCTGTCACTCATAAATACTTATTGAAAAAAATACAGACCACTGTTAGATATAATGCCCCTACATGAATTGTGTCCAAGATTTAATCTCCAGTTTGGATAAAAAAAGGAACTATTAGGCTAGTTTGGAACATGCCCCATATGTATGCAATTGTAAGCCTATACACTATACAATTGTAAACCTATACACTTTACAATTGTAAACCTTGACTCCCATCATAAAATGTGTACGTTTTATTTTTTAATAGAGTTGTATGGAAATTCTTACTCGCCTACGCCTTTCAGTACAGTTAAAAGGGTTTTCCATGTTCTGGCAACTGATGACCTATCCAGTACATGATTTGTGCGGGTCCGACACCAGGACCCCGCACAGATCAGCTGCTGTGGCTGCCTCTGGGCATCGGACGATATTGCCAGACGCAGCTGGCTCCGGTCAAAGAAAAGAGGCCAAATAGGAGGAGGAGAGATTAAGTGAATAGGAGCTGCTGAATAGGCGCTATACAGTGGCCAGAGCCATCTGCTTCCGCGGGCTCCTACTACTGCATACCATTCAAAACATCTGGTGCTCGGAGGCAGCCGGATCAGCTGATCAGTGCGGGGTCCAGGTGTCGGACCCGCACCGATCATATACTGATGGCCTATCTGATGGATAGGTTATCAGTTGTCAGAACATGGAAAACCCCTTTAAGGGTATGTTCACACGTAGTCAACCAAAACGTCTGAAAATCCAGAGCTGTTTTCAAGGGAAAACAGACCCTGCTTTTCAGACGTTTTTTACCAACTCGCATTTTTACCAACTCATTTTTTTACCAACTCGTTTTTGGAGCTGTTTTCATTGGAGTCTATGAGAAAACAGCTCCAAAAACGTCTGAAAGAAGTGTCCTGCACTTCTTTTGACGAGGCTGTATTTTTACGAGTCGTCGTTTGACAGCTGTCAAACGACGACGCGTAAATAACAGGTCGTCTGCACAGTACGTCGGCAAACCCATTCAAATGAATGGGCAGATGTTTGCCGACGTATTGTAGCCATATTTTCAGACGTAAAACGAGGCATAATACGCCTCGTATACGTCTGAAATTTGGCCGTGTGAACATACCCTAAGGGTATGTTCACACGGCGGGGGTCCGTAACGGCTGAAATTACGGGGATGTTTCAGCCTGAAAACATCCCCGTAATTTCAGCCGTAACGGCATGTGCAGGCGCTTGAACGCCGCGTCAATTACGGCCGTAATTAGCGCTGCTATTCATTGGAGTCAATGAATAGCGGCTCCAATTACGGCCAAAGAAGTGACAGGTCACTTCTTTGACGCGGGCGTCTATTTGCGCGCCGTCATTTGACAGCGGCGCGTAAATATACGCCTCGTGTGAACAGACAAACGTCTGCCCATTGCTTTCAATGGGCAGATGTTTGTCAGCGCTATTGAGGCGCTATTTTCAGACGTAATTCGGGGCAAAAACGCCCGAATTACGTCCGTAAATAGGCCGTGTGAACATACCCTTAGGGTTGCAGTATCCTAATGTATACCAACAAAAAGTACGCTAATGCTTTTTTAGAGGGTCAGTCGAGGATTAGAAAAACATGGCTTCTTTCTTCCAGAAACAGCACCACACCTGTTCATGGGTTCTGTCTGGTATTGTGGTTCAGTTCCATTGAAGTGAATGTGTCTGAGCTGCAATACCGCACACAACCTGTGGACAGGTGCGGCGCTGCTCCTGGAAAAAATCAGCCCTGTTTTTCTAATTCTGTACAAACCTTTTAAAGGTGCACCACATACCTTTTAAGAGACTCATTATTGTCATATCATTTCTCAGCAGATTTTCAATGAAAAGTTATTTTTTCCATGTCTGTCATTCTGTACTTTTATTTTTCTTTCTTAATATATGTCAGCACCACCACTAGTACCGGTAACACTATTCGGTCTGTTTTCTACCTACTTTATTGTTTGCAATAATTTCTTTTGACTGCTGTAGGGACCTGTAGTTGAATCTGCATCTAACCTAATCTAACCTGTAGAATTGTAGACACAGCTTCCGCCCTAGTCATTAATCCTCCCCCTCCTCATGTCCCCGTGTCACTGGATATACACAGGCGCAGGTGAACGTTCACCTGTCACCTCCCACATTCCTCCGTAGTCTGACCACGCAATGCTGAAGTGCCGGATCAAAAGTGTCAGGAAAGGCTGAAGAAGTTGACAGCACCTGCCAATGTCTGGTATGTGTGTCTCGCACTGATCATGTTGTGTTATATTTCCCTATCTCTCCTCACACTTCTTCTGCTCACAGTTGTTAACATCCCCTGCTGAAATATTGTCCCAGGAGACTGGGGGTTGTGGCTGATCTACACTGTGGATTACCATGCACTTGGGGACAGACATACGGCTGCTTTGTATATGACAAGGCCAAGTTTTACGTTACACCTGAGGGGCTCAAACAAGTTTGAAACCTAAACCTATAGAGCTGTTCATTTCTTTTGTGTCCCTTTATGTGTTCTTCAACTTGTTTCTTTCATAATAATCAAAAATTCTCTCTGTAAAGAATATTTGCTATCAATAATATTGTTTTTAGTCGGCATTCAGATGTAGCAAGGATGAATTTGTCAATTAACTTTGGGACTTGTCTTTTGCGTGTTGTTAGAATAGTTCAGTAGGTTTGCTTGCAATTCCATGTAAAACCTAAACTAACAAATCATAATATTACGTTGACTTGTGAAAATAAAAAACTCAGCTCTGCTACCTCGGGTAAGCTCAGCCCTGCTACATGGATACTTAGTTGCACGTTGATGATTTGTACCCTTTAAGGGCTTATTCACACGAATGTGGGGAAACTCGGACGTGAAAACCGGCCTTTTTTCACGTCTGAGTTTCACCTGTGCGGGACCCGTTTTCACAGATCCCCATAGACTTGAGTCTATGGAGGGATCCCAAAAATGGAAGGAAATAGGACATGTTCTATTATTCAACAGTCCCTTTACACGGTCCGTTGAAACAATGGCCGTGTGATCGGGCCCATTGAAATACATGTGTCCGTGTGACAGCCGTTGTTTTAACGGCCGTCGCAGGGACGTATTCAACGTTCGTCTGAATAAGCTCTAATTGTAATGAGTTAATAGTCATTACATAGTATGGTATATTTTCCCATCCTTTAGGCAACAGATTCCAAATTTTGTCATGTCAGCATATTGGGTAAATGGTCGTAAAGATACTTGGCATCATTGTAACCTACATAAACCAAACTAGCTCAGACATGTTAAATGAATAATATATGAGGTGTGTCTTTCTGCCTTCGAGGTTTAATATTACCTAGAGATTATTAGAAGCTAATGAACTGTCTGGCTGTCAGTCTCAGGACAGCTATATAACATTGCTCATGCAATTATATTTTTTATTATTATACTGTTTTCATGCTTTTTAATCTTCATAATGGGAGAGCTGTAGTACAAATATATTCCAACTGATACGACTAAATGTGAGTACTTGTATCTCAATATATTTCATATAGTAAGCTTATACTCTCACTTAGTAACACCCATGAAAGGGGTTTCGATCTTTTGGTCACTTCAGTCATTGGGCTGAGTAAACAACTTGGGCTTCATTTACATATGCATTCGGACTTTTCGTTGTTCTGCTCCGTCATAGGAGCAGAACAACGAAAATACCTGAAGCGCCGTATCCGTGGCATAACGGACACTAATAGCGCCTGACCGAACATTGACTATAAACAGAACCTTTTACCTGCCCATACATGTGCAGCTGAGTGAACCATGTAATGGACAGGGCTCCACAAACCCTGTCTCACTTTAATTTTTTTTCCTTTCCGCCTCCATTATTTAGATATCGGTGCCGTTATATTTGGCGCTCGATATGTAAATAACCCCCTGAACTGTCAATGAGGCATGTATATGGCACGGGGGCGTGTAACATCGCTGTGACACTGTCTAATCAGCTATGGACAGTGTCGCAGCTGCTTGTGCTGTGTGATATCTCTCGCGAGATTACACTGTGTTTCCTTCACTGCCTAACAAGAGATGGAGAGGAGAGCATGCGGACGCGCACGCACAGCTCCGCTGCCACCACAGAACAGAAGGGGAGAACTTGTGGAGCTCCACCTGGGTCTGCCACTGCCCCTTATCCCAATACAGTCACCATGTTTAAAAACATTAGATAGTGTATATAAACCATGTTTTATTATTTATCTTTTTGGAATAGTAAAAAAACAACAACAACAAAAAAAATACCACCACATCTAGGCCTCCTGTAGTGGACTAAAGCACTAAATGACATAATTGTAAAGTGGATTTCAGATATCAGATATTTAATGTGCATCCAAGCCACATCACTCAAATCCTCTGCTGAATCTCTTTGATAGAGCTACAGAAGTGAACCACTGGAGTTATCGTCTCTCATATAAGGAACAGGAAACATTTTGGTTGTACAGGACAATTTTCAAGCCTGACATGAGAATAATTGGATTCAAATTGCTCTACTCTGTTCTATTATTTGAGAGGATTCTATGTGGTCTGGTGTTCCTCTAATCTACTCAATTGTAAATAAATTCTGTAGACCAAACATAGGAATGGCATTAGATGACAGGCAGTGCTTTATTGCTTTACAGAAATGGTGCAAAATGGATATGGATTTGCCATGTGCATGGACCCCAAATGTTCTTATAATTGTTCCTATGGGGGACTGCATCACAATACCTCATATAGCAGAATACGCTTTTCTATACAATAATAATAAAATGTATGCCGATGCATACAGGCCACCCAATTGGCATCCCAGGGTGCATGGGACCCTATGGATACGTTTGGCGTATGCACTGAAAGCTTTTACAGCACATGCAACAAATGCAGTTAAAAAACAATGTGTGATCAAAGTCTAAAGCCTTATTTACACGAACGTATGCGCGCGCAAAAAAGGCTGCGTTTTTTGAGCGTTGCAATTCCGTGTGTCATAAGTGTTTGGTGCGTGGCTGCGTGATTTTCGCGCATATGCCATCCTTATGACACGAGGTTTTGAGGTTTCCAAAAATAAATTAAGGAAGTGCTTTTATTTTTCCCTTCATTTCTTGATATACTGATGCGCGAATCATGCGCAGCACGCGGAAGTGCGTCCGTATGCTGCGCGTGATTTTTACGCACCCATTGACTTCAATGGGTGCGTGATGCACAAAAAATGCTCAAGTATAGGACATGTCGTTAGTTTCACGCAGCGGACACACGTTGCATGAAAAACACGGAATGTCTGAATGCCCCACTGCCTTACATAGGTCCGTGCGATGCGCGTGATTTTCACACGCGTATCACGGACGTAAACTACGCTCGTGTAAATAAGGCCTTAGTGTGATACTCTCTATAATATAATAATAGTTTAAAGGGTAATTAAACGTACAACAAACTTCTGACATAGAGAAAGTCTATAAGCCCATACCCCGCTACATCCATTCTCCGGAAAAAGTTGAACAGAAACTAAGCAGCTCAGCGCTAACACGAGCGCTTCAGCTGCTTCGTTTTAGCGATTTGTGGGGGGTCTCAGTGCTCGGACCCCCACCAATCAAAACTTCTGACATGTCACTATGACATGTCAGAAGTTTGTTGAACGTTTAGTCACCCTTTAATATAATACTGTATATGTGGTGTGTTTTTGCACCATGGCAGATTTTTCATGACCCTTTTGTTTTGGTCCCAAGATTCCAGAGAACAAGAGATGCCCCCATAAAAAATGCCAACCATAGATGCCTCACTAAAGGAAAAAAAGAACAATATGCACTTGCGCTTATGTCTTGTGCTAGCTGGGACCAGATGTATATATTCCCTTCATATAAACTGGAAGGTGTTAGGCGATGGGAGAATTGGTGAACATTACACATGTTATGAGGGAGTTTTCAGAGTACACCTATAAGCTTATGGAAAGCAGCACATTTATTGCAGACAGGTGTCCTCAAGGCTGTGACTGACAGGAGGCTGAGCATATGCTCTTGGCACAGGCTGCGCCTCAGTATTTGGCTTCTCTTCTATAATCCCCACTGGTGCACTGCTCTCATCCCGGACGTTATATTACTGTGTAGTTGTAGTAGCCAAGACATACCAGAAGGAATAAAAGGTACTTTACTGTACATTACATAGTTACATAGTGCGGTTGAAAAAAGACACAAGTTCGTCAAGTTCAACCAAGGGATGAGAAAAAGGGAAGGGATGAAACAAAAATCCTACACATTGACATAGGAGCTGATATTTTTTTGTTATAGGAAATTATCTAAGCCTTCTTTAAAGCCATCTACTGTTTTTGCTCCTGTGGTAGGCTATTCCATAGATTCACAGTTCTCACAGTAAAGAAGGCTTGTCGTCTCTGCAGATTTTTTTAATAAAAACGTCAATTAGTGGGATTGGTGCAACTTTATAAATAGTTTTTATTAAAAATTATTTTAACTTTTTGAGATACAGCTGCTTTGTATTCTCTATACAGAGCAGCTGTATAGTTAGCTAAATCCTGTTCCTGTCAGGTCAGCGGGACGGACAGGTTCAGTGAAAGCGGGTCCTGCGTGTCTGACACGCAGAATCCACCTGTAATCTATCACATCTAAATTATGAACTTAGATGTGAGAACAGGATTTAGAGAACAATTCATAGGCGTACATAGCCTATAGTTTTATACTTTTATAAATAAGGCTCTTTAGGAAATAAAAAGGAAGTAACAATGTAATGTAAACTTTTTTGTTACCATTTTAGGCCCTGTTCACACGGCACAATTTTTGCGGCGGTTTCCGCCGCAAAATTGTGCCTCCCATTAATTTCAATGGGAGTCGGACACTTCTTTTTCCCACTAGTTGAGTTTTTTCAGCTAGCGGGAAAAAGAAGCGTCCTGCTCGCTCTTCGGGCGGATTCCTCCCAAACCTCTGATTGAAGTCACAGGGAGGAGGAATAATTCCGCAGCGGATTTTGCGGCGGGACCCACCACGCAAAATCCACCATGTGAACTGACCCTTTCACGGTCTTTTTATTCACAGCCAGCATTTATACCTTTGGTAATTATGCTTGTTTTTTTTATATTTTTATAAGGAAAATACATAAGCATGCTTACCAAACTTCACAGTTTAAATGTAGTATTATAGATTAGTATACCTATTACAGACTAGGGACAGTTTCTAGTGCTGATACTAGCCGGTCACTTACACTAAATACTAGAGCTCGATAGTGATAGTATGAGGAAATACGTTTTTGAAAGTAGAAATAACTTGGACCATCATGTTATTGCCAAGTTAAACAAAGCGTAGTGGAGTATAGTGAAACTAGATTGACTAGATGTAATGACAAACACATTAAAATAAAAAGTAAACAACAATCAGTCTGTTCTCTTCTCACATATAACATTTGGGTGATAGTCTATTTCTTTCTGGAAGTATGTTAATCGCCAGAAATAGAAGACAGGAAATATTGTGAAGGAAGAAATTTAGTTGAACTACTTATATGTTTGCCATAAAGACCACCCAACATCAAAACCTTCTTAAAGAGGTTGTCCACTTGTTAGAAGGGTCCCTTGATAACAGGTCCTCCAGAGCGAGAGACACTCTTTGTAATTCCCCACTCCTCTATTAACTTATAATTCCCTAATAGGGTATATAAAAATAGGTTTTCTAAACTGGACAACCCCTTTAAACAGAAGCCGTCACAGCGATCTGCTTGGGTCTGGCCTCTCTTACCACTAGCAATCAGCTGTAATCTCCGGATGAAGCCACAACTGGCCATACATTTCCCCTGCGTTCAAATGAATGGCCGATCATGTAATGCATGGATGTGCTAGGTTTGCCAGAACGGGAGCTGAACTCCTCTCTGGCTTGTAGAGGGGGTTCCTAGTGGGGAACCTTTCTCTCTGATATACATATACCTTTTGTAGCGTCCATGGCCGCGGGCCGTCGGGTTTACTCACGTCCCGACGCCTGCAGTCATGGATCTGCGAGCGCTGGTCCCCATCTCCTTCCTAGGAGACGTCAGCGCTCACTTCCGCTCCGGTCCGCCGTATCCTGTAGAGTGCGCGCGCACGCTCATGCCCGCTCTTAAAGGGCCAGTGCGTGCACATGAAAACAATCATCATCATGAACTCACATGATTTCCTGGACCATAAGAAGGCCCCAGCCCTTCTGATCTTTGCCTGAGCGTTGTTAGTATATCCCAAGTCTGTCTTGCAAATGGTCCCTTAGTGTTTCCCGTTCCAGTTGTTACCCGTGCCCTGTTACCTGTTCCTGTATCCCGTGCTGTGTTCTTGTTCCTGTGCCTACTAGTGTTGGAGTCATATCCTACTGCACCTGCTGTCGTTTGCCATGTCCAGTGTCTTCTGCCCCATCCAGTGTCTCCTGCCACGTCCAGTGTATCCTGCCACGTCCAGTGTCTTCTGCCACGTCCAGTGTCTTCTGCCAAGTCCAGTGTCTTCTTCTTGTACTGTCCGCCATGTCTGGCGCAACCTGCTGCACCGACCTGCATCCGTGCTGAAGCCACAGCAACTGTCTGGACCAGTTCAGGTACCCGAGTATTAAGAACTGCTATAGACTTTTGTATAGACTGAGACCTGGTCAGCTGCCTCTGCGCTACGGCGGAGCGGCCTAGTGGGTCCACATACCCTGTGACCGTGACACCTTTATAGGAAAGGGACAGGAAATTCCCTAATGTAAGCAATGTTGAGAAGCAGCTGTGAATATTTTATATATTTACATGAAGTTTTCTTTTACTAGAGACCCCTAAGTCAGAATCAATGGTTAGTTTAACATGCAGATAAATTACCCATTGCCATTCTGCTGATCATCAAGATGTTGTATTATGTGGTTGAAGGAGTAAAGCAATTTTTCTATATGTATGTCCCTTGCAGATCTAAGATCTATAATTTTCTTTATCCTGTTCTTTTTCTCTGACTTAAAGAGGTATTCCTAGGGGTGGGTCCGCATCTTGTAGACATTTGTGGCATATCCTTTGGATATGCTATAAATGTCAAAGATGAGAACACCCCTTTAAAGAAGAAACTATACTGTTGATGATCCCTTCGTTTCCAGTCTACAAGCTTTGCTTAAATATCTTACAGTTACAAACAACCAATGGCACAAGGGTAACAGAGATCCTTCACCAACAAGCAGCTGTTGGCATTCTTCTCACCAGCCACAAGGCTATCATGTGTCTAGTTGTAGCTTTAAGTGTGGTTGTGGAAGATAATAAGAGCACACCAACTCCTTTCCGTTAAATTACTGAAGACAACATATGCATCATAAGAGATTTCTAGAAGTAGACCCCAAATTCATTTTTCGGTAGAGCAACTAATTTTTCTTTTACAAAAGGGCCTTTCTTTTTAATGAAATCATTAATTGGAGCTGGGATTCTCTCATAAAAGCTTATAGAACAGGATCGCTATGTGGAGTAGCATGTTTCAAGTAAAAATCATATGTTCACGGCTGCAACATTTATTCAAGCTGCCTCTTGAAGCATTTCTAGAACAAGATCTTTTCATGCCGTTTCATGGATGTGGTCCCTATGACCAAGAAATAGCAAACAAGTCTGAGATCACCATGCGCTTTGCCAAGTGTTGACTAGAGTGGTTTACCTGGAGCAATGGAAACAGATCACATATGGAGTGATGAGTTATGTTTCACAGCCAAAAAAATATAAGTTTGACAGATGTCAGATGTTTACTGATCGAATGCACATTACTCAGTATAAAGTTTGATGAATAATGGCTTGGGGCTGTCTTAAAAGGTTTGGGCCGCACATTGAAATAAATTCTTAATGCAATAGCAAACATTGACATTCTAGAAAAATGTGTGCTCCCAGTTTTGTCACCAAATTTGTCATCCCATGAAATTTGGCTCTTTGAGTTTTAGAGAAAGAAATCGGATTATAAATTCTCAATAAGAATGCCTCTGCTGGTCTAATCCAGATGGTCTACATATGTTAAATTGTACAGTCATGGAATCTGTAAATTTTTTGTGTCGTAATTTTAAACCTCTTTTATATCACATTTTACTATCAGAATAGGTTAGGTGACTTGGGACCCAATCTAATAACTTACACAAGCATCTTTGTCAACAATGTGGCATATGGATGTCCAGTGATATCATTGGGTGCCTCTGACCTCTGATCTTGGCTGGCCAATACTATCATGTCTTTCGTTTTAGTTTAATTAAAGAGGACCGGTCACTAGGTCATATAAGTTGAACTGGTTTACTGACCCAAATAGCACTGTCTCCCTGATTCTAGTGTTTTTTTTCTTTTCCTTCCTGGACCCCTCCTTTCCAGAGATATGGCCCACTGTTGTGCTGGCTCCCTCTATGCTAATTTGCCAACAGGGCGTGAACTACCCTCCAGCTGCCTTGCACTGATTGGTCGGCATCAGAGGCAGGAAAGCTAGCTCCACAACGTTAGCTAACTACATCAGATTAGCATATAGGGAGCCAACAATCAGTCGGTCATATCTCTGGAACAGTGGGGTCCAGGGAAAAAAAACCTGCTAAAATCAAGGAGAAAGCGCTATTCAGGTCAGTAAACCAGTTCAACTTAAATGACCAAGTGACAGGTTCCCTTTAATTGAATTTAAGTATGTAGAGGAAAAATAATGTGTGTCCTGTTTTTAAATATTGTAGCTATTAATTTTTAATTTTTGGTTTAGGTATGTAATTTTCTGATGATACATTCCCTTTAACGCTCTGTTTACACTAGCATCATCTCATCAATTCATGAAGGAGCCATTACAGCTATGACAGATCCATTTTTGAATGGAACCCAATGAATCTTGACAGATCTACTTGACTTATAATGGGATCCATCAGGTTGCTGCCGGGGTACCTTTATTTTTGATGACCGGAATATTTCTGAAGATTACGCTATTCTTGCAGACAAAAATACTGAAATCCCTGATGGAAAGAGCATAACACTGATGTTGATAGAGCATTTCTCATGTTAAAATGCAGGATAGCCATATAGTTACATAGTTACATAGTTACATAGTTAGTACGGCTGAAAAAAGACACATGTCCATCAAGTTCAACCAAGGGAAGCGAAAAGGGAAGGAAAAATTTCTACACATAGGAGCAAATATTTTTTTGTTCTAGGAAATTATCTAACCCTTTTTTAAAGCCATCTACTGTCCCTGCTGTGACCAGCTCCTGCGGTAGACTATTCCATAGATTCACAGTTCTCACTGTAAAGAAGCCTTGTCGCCTCTGCAGCTTGAACCTTTTTTTCTCCAGACGGAGGGAGTGCCCCCTTGTTTTTTGAGGGGGTTTTACAAGGAACAGGATTTCACCATATTTTTTGTATGTGCCATTAATATATTTATATAAGTTAATCATGTCCCCCCTTAGTCGTCTTTTTTCAAGGCTAAATAGGTTTAATTCTTTCAATCTTTCCTCATAACTTAAATTCTCCATGCCCCTAATTAGCTTCGTTGCTCTTCTTTGTATTTTTTCCAACTCCAGGGCATCCTTTCTATGAACTAGTAGATTTTTTTTTAAAAACACCATCTTGATATATCCACTACTCGCTTTAAAGGCTATTGACACCTTTAACATGGGAAAAAAAGTATTTTTACATATGTTAGTGGTTACCTGTAGTTAAAAAAAAGTTGCACTAAATTTCAGGCTGCAATATCTATTACAACGTGCTCCTAGTTTTAGACTTATCTCATGTGGAGGTGTCCCTCCTAGTAATACATGCTGCATGTGTGGTCTGTGTGTCCAGGATACTGCTGCCTTCACTAGCTCTCATGTATCAGCACAGCTTTTTTCCTGTACTGCTTTCTTATTCTACAACCCATGAGGGATCCCTTCTCCTTTGTCCTGAAGGACACTGATGCTGAAGAGTGTGTGATTCCCTCCACCCTCACCCTGCAGTGTGTTCATGGACTTTCTCCTTTCTCTCTACACTGATAGCCTGTGTGATTTCCCCCTTCCTCCCCTGTGCTTTCCTCACTGTCTTTCTTCTGATGCTGACAGTTACCCTGTGTCATCTACCATAGCTGAACACTTGGATGCCCTCCCCGCCTCTCCACTCTCTAATCTGGTGTGTGGGTAACTTGTCCTGCTTTGATAAGGTCCATGGAAAACCAGCATGAACATTGTCTAAAATATTATATAAGGGGAGGGAACATGCAGCAATTAACATTTCAGAGGGTTATACAGAATATGAGTTTGATAAAGAAAAACTCAAGAACCCTTGCAATGTGATTCGTGTAGCCCTAGAAGATTCATTTTTACAGTTTTGCTGACTTGTCGCTTGATCAGGTGATAGGTGGATCCTTCTTTAAGAATGTTTGTCACCTGTCATGCATAATCACTGTCACTGGCAAATCCTGAAAGAGGGGGTTTCCCATGACAGCTTCACTTTTGAAAGATTTAAAACATAAAATGATGAACTATGACACTATATAAAGTAAAGATGTATCACTTTCCCATAGTACTTTAATATGATCAGATTTCTCCATTACAGTGTTTACACACCAAAGTAGTTCTAATGTATGCAAACAGTATAATCAATATACCTTTGCTCTTTTCGACCTTTGGCACATGTCTGATAAGATGTTTTTCTCTGGGTTGAACAGTTTTAATTTTGCAGAACCATTTATAGAAAGTATGACAGGACACTTAAAGGGGTTTTCCCATGAAGGACATTTATGACATATCCACAGGATATGACATAAATGTCCGATAGATGCGTGTCCCACCTCTGGAACCCGCACCTGTCTCTGGAACGGGGCCCCCCTAATCCCTGTTCTAGCTGTTTGTGCTCATGCTGACCCACGGCCAGTTCCTGATTACATGGTCGGGAGTTACGGAAACAGCGTAACTCGATGAGCTATGCTGTTTTCGTAACTCCCATAGTAGTGAATGGCAGTTAAGGAAGCAACGAAGCATGCAAGCTATGCTGTTTCTGTAACTACTATTCAGTTCTATGGAAGTTATGGAAACAACATAGCTCAGCGAGTTACGCTGTTTCCGTAACTCACGACCATGTAATCAGTAAGTGGTCGGGAGGCAGCGTGAGCACAAAAAAGCTAGAACAGGGCATAGGAGGCCCCGTTCTAGACACAAGTGTGGGTCCCAGAGGTGGGACCCGCATCTATCTGACATTTATGACATATCCTGAGGATATCCAAAGAAGTAGTAGGACAACAGCACACGTCTTCAAATCATCAAAGTGGTTTTATTGTCAAGACATCCACAAACGACAAGCTTGTCGTTTGTGGATGTCTTGACAATAAAACCACTTTGATGATTTGAAGACGTGTGCTGTTGTTCTACTACTTCTTTGGATATACATCGTGCTGGAGTGGGTTTGCCTGGCTTGACAGCGTGCACCGCATCATACTCGGGACTAGTGCTGCTTCAAAAATCTCCTTTTTTCTGATATCCTGAGGATATGTCATAAATGTCTCTGATGGGAGAACCCCTTTAACTTCTCTTTCAATTTCTGCTGTCCTTCAATAAGGGGACACAATGATTTTATATCTTCCAATCACTAAAGATCTAAGTTTCCATTATTGAATCTGTATTTGTATTTATATTTGCCCTCATATTTACAGCAAATCACCTTTAGTGAGACAAAATGAACCTGCACTTGTATATTAGGGAATTATATATATTTGCCATTCACCTAATATGCTTCTTTTATCAGATTCTTTTAGTAATGCCACAGTTTATCTCTACAACCCCTCAACAGTCACTGTTGTACTCCAGCTTGTGTCAGTCGCACCATAGACAGAATACAGGCAATCCTAAAACGCATCCTGTATTCTGCAGACAAACATGTAGGGTAAAGGTGCAGCCCTGGTCTATCATTGGGTTGCTCCAGTTCATAAAGGGAGTGATTTCAATAAAAGAAGTATATAATGGGGGTGTATCAGGAGATTGCTGCATATTAGGAAATTACGGTTTGCTTTCAGTGAACTTGTGCCATAAAGTTATTGCCATTCTGAATTTTAAATATAACGTGTCTTTAGGACAAAACTTTACATTTACAACAGATAAAGAACTAGAATCTAGTATTCACTGCATGATATGTATAAGCCCTATAGATTAGTTAGGAAACTTGAGAAAACATTCAATACAGTTATTTATGTTAATCTTTAGGTGGTTCCCAGTTATATGTGAATAGTTTCTTGCAGTTCTCTGGTGTAATTCCATTTAAAAATTGGTTCAGGCTGAACACCTTATTTTCGAAAAAACTATTTCCCACTATACATATTGACACCATACACATTTATGGCATATCAGGTGCTCTGACCCCTAACCCACCCTGTGAAGCGGTTGTTGACAGCCACATCCAGGTAGAGATTGAATGGAGAGGTGGCTTTGAATGTGCTCTACTTTTTCTATTTAAGTCTTTGTGAGTTACTGAAAAAGCCAAGTTCTCTAGTAGGTTACCGTCCCAGAGGTGAGACCCCCATCTATCAGAATTTCTTTGCAAACGGTGGTGTTAAGTTACTGCCCTGTTAGGCCGGTATACATCGGTATACCTTTTTTGGCTATGTATTGGCTATGTTCCCATCTGTGTTTTGTTTCTGGCTGTTCTGCTCTGTCATAGGAGCAGAATATTGAAAAAAAAATGAAGCACCGGAACTGTCGCATGATATAAACCAACCGTGCCTAATGGAACTCAATGACTTTAATGGGTTCCATTGGGTTTCGGTCAAGGAGTCCATAATCTTGGCATACAAAACAGTGCATACTAACGGAGCCTCCAACGCAGATTTGAACAAACCCTTCGTTCTGCATCTTATTGTGTAATTTTAAAGCATTATAACCTATAAACACATATAAAACTCAAAATGGTTGAAGTTTATGCATGTTTACATACAATCAATTAAAGGGTTTGGCTTCTCACAGACATTGGGGGTGGCCTTTCTCTAGGAAATCCTATAAATTTCTGATCAATTAGGGTTCAACCATTGAAACCTCAGCCAATTGCTAGAATCAAGTGGCATTGGCACCACAAAAGCACTGAGCCAGTTCGGCCCTGCTCTTTTTTTTTTCATGTGGACACATAGACAGTGGACATGGGTGGCATATCCTTCCAAGGAGACAACCCCTTTGCCTGACACTTTCTAATTGCTGGGTAAAGGCTCTATTCACACGACAGCGTCCGAGTGTCGGCCGATAAAAACTGACGTTTTGGACTGTTTTTTTCTGGCCGTTTTGCATCCGTTTTGCATCCGTTCCGATTCCGTTACAGGCCGTGTGGCCGTTTTTAACGCACGATTTTGACCCGTTTTACATCCGTTTTTTTCCCTGTCTGTTTTAAAATCGGATGAATTTAATTTGTAAATTTTTTGCCACACACTTCCCTCTGTAGATAATGCCACACACTGCCCTCTGTAGATAATGCCACACACTGCCCTCTGTAGATAATGCAACATACTGCCCTCTGTAGATACTGCCACAGCCCCCCTGTAGGTAATGCCACACAGCCCCCTGTAGGTAATGCCACACAGCCCCCTGCAGGTAATGCCACACAGCCCCCTGTAATGCCACACAGTCCCCTGTAATGCCACACAGTCCCCTGTAATGCCACACAGTCCCCTGTAATGCCACACAGCCCCCTTGTAGGTAGAGCCACACAGCCCCGTGTAGGTAGTGCCACACAGCCCCCTGTAGGTAATGCCACACAGCCCTATGTAGGTAATGCCACACAACCCCCCATAGGCAATGCCACACAGCCCCCCATAGGTAATGCCACACAGCCCCCCCATAGGTAATACCACACAGCCCCCCTGTAGGTAGTGCCACACAGCCCCCTGCAGGTAATGCCACACAGTCCCCTGTAGGTAATGCCACACAACCTACCCGTAGGTAATGCCACACAGCCCCCCATAGGTAATGCCACACAGCCCCCTGTAGGTAGTTCCACACAGCACCCCCCCATAGATGACACCCCCTACCTGTTTGTAGATAGCGCCACCTTTCCAGGAGAAGTCCCTGACTTCTCCTGGAGTGGAGACACCGGCCACAGGGTCGGGGATTCCGCTTCAGAAGTGCCTGATGTCACTGTGTCCTGTAGTGTGAATAAGGTCTTATTTTGAATAAAACTGATGTTATTTTCTGCAAGCCCAATCCATGATCATACAAAAAATGTTATATGAAAAGATTTGGAGAGAGTAGTTTTCTAGCTAAAGCCACCACAATGCACATGCAGATGGTTTCTACCCTTGTACACATATCTATGATATACAATTGCATATTAATCATGAATCTAGCTTTGAATATGATGCTTGACTGTTCTCAGCTGTCCAGTTATGGATCTTGAAATATGTTCTGGTACATTTAATATCCTACCATGTGCTTTGTGGTTTCTAGTGAACGCTGTGGTGACAGCCCCCAATTGTGCATAACAGTGGCTTATCTGGCAGAGTGACTAGCATAGTTTCCAACTAGCCCTGATATCCAGGGACAGGTCTAAACATGTGATTCAAAGCTTTCTTTGCTATAAAATGTGTTCTATTCCAAATGAATTTTTCCAGTGATTCTTATAATGAATTGTTTCTTTATTCTCCAGGCCTCATATCTTTGAGCTTGCTCCACCATCATAGCTCACGGTTTATTTTGCTGCAGGAACTCTTTGTTCTGATAGTATAAGGAGTGTTTCCATGCAACACCAGAGCAAATACTGTAGGCTCTGTGAAAACCATATATAGTTGACACAAAGCTAATATGCTGTACTGTATTGTAGTAGGAGTCTAACGTTTACACTTCCAGGTATATAAATACTTAGTGGTAATTGGTAACTTTAGCAATTCAGTCCTAGAGCTGAGATATTGGGGTGCCCATTATATGGACCATGTATCCGGATCATACAGTGAAGGAAATAAGTATTTGATCCCTTGCTGATTTTGTAAGTTTGCCCACAATCAAAGACATGAACAGTCTAGAATTTTTAGGCTAGGTTAATTTTACCAGTGAGAGATAGATTATATTAAAAAAAACACAGAAAATCACTTAGTTAAAATTATATATATTTATTTGCATTGTGCACAGAGAAATAAGTATTTGATCCCTTTGGCAAACAAGAGTTAATACTTGGTGGCAAAACCCTTGTTGGCAAGCACAGCAGTCAGACGTTTTTTGTAGTTGATGATGAGGTTTGCACACATGTTAGATGGAATTTTGGCCCACTCCTCTTTGCAGATCATCTGTAAATCATTAAGATTTCGAGGCTGTCGCTTGGCAACTCGGATCTTCAGCTCCCTCCATAAGTTTTCGATGGGATTAAGGTCTGGAGACTGGCTAGGCCACTCCATTACCTTAATGTGCTTCTTTTTGAGCCACTCCTTTGTTGCCTTGGCTGTATGTTTCGGGTCATTGTCGTGCTGGAAGACCCAGCCACGAGCCATTTTAATGTCCTGGTGGAGGGAAGGAGGTTGTCACTCAGGATTTGACGGTACATGGCTCCATCCATTCTGCCATTGATGCGGTGAAGTAGTCCTGTGCCCTTAGCAGAGAAACACCCCCAAAACATAATGTTTCCACCTCCATGCTTGACAGTGGGGACGGTGTTCTTTGGGTCATAGGCAGCATTTCTCTTCCTCCAAACACGTCGAGTTGAGTTAATGCCAAAGAGCTCAATTTTAGTCTCATCTGACCACAGCACCTTCTCCCAATCACTCTCAGAATCATCCAGATGTTCATTTGCAAACTTCAGACGGGCCTGTACATGTGCCTTCTTGAGCAGGGGATTTTAATTCATTACGGCGTAATGTGTTACCAATGGTTTTCTTGGTTACCGTGGTCCCAGCTGCCTTGAGATCATTAACAAGTTCCCCCCGTGTAGTTTTCAGCTGAGCTCTCACCTTCCTCAGGATCAAGGATACCCCACGTGGTGAGATTTGCATGGAGCCCCAGATCGATGTCGATTGACAGTCATTTTGTATGTCTTCCATTTTCTTACTATTGCACCAACAGTTGTCTCCTTCTCACCCAGCGTCTTACTTATGGTTTTGTAGCCAATTCCAGCCTTGTGCAGGTCTATGATCTTGTCCCTGACATCCTTAGAAAGCTCTTTGGTCTTGCCCATGTTGTAAAGGTTAGAGTCAGACTGATTAATTGAGTCTGTGGACAGGAGTCTTTTATACAGGTGACCATTTAAGACAGCTGTCTTTAATGCAGGCACCAAGTTGATTTGGAGCGTGTAACTGGTCTGGAGGAGGCTGAACTCTTAATGGTTGGTAGGGGATCAAATACTTATTTCTCTGTGCACAATGCAAATAAATATATATAATTTTGACAATGTTATTTTCAGGTTTTTTTAAAATATAATCTATCTCTCACTCGTAAAATTAACCTAGCCTAAAAATTCTAGACTGTTCATGACTTTGTCAGTGGGCAAACTTACAAAATCAGCAAGGGATCAAATACTTATTTCCTTCACTGTATATATATACGGATGTACCCATCTTTATTTTGACTCTGATAACTTGCTGCGTGATATTACGCAACAAAAGCCATTGAAAAGTAATTGAAAAAGTCAAGATAATTAATGTGTTAAAATTCAAAATAAAGACGGCTACATCTGTATATATCTTGAAGTTTATTAATTTACACCTCTGTTAATTCTGGGTCTGGAGTGGGTAGTCCTAATCCTGGTCCTAGTGACTCCCAGCCTTTTCTGTATGAGTGTGCACACAGAGATAACTGTCAATCACTGAGTAGGACCGCCCACTAGACTCCTAAACCAAGAATGAGCAGGGATTTAAATTAATAAATCACAGGTCATTCTAAATCTTTTTTGCACAAATCAATATATCAATCTGCTTAGCTCCCTCCACCAGCTTTATAATATGCTGCCCACAGATTGGACTGAATTTTCAACCTGACAGGTTCCCTAAAGTGCAAAAGGGGTCCCTAATGGGAATCACTTTTCATGATGTCTATATGACCTAGAAGGACATTGTTTTCTTCTACATGATGATTTTATACTAATATATAATTTGAAGGAACACAAATACACTGTGTTATGTCTGGTGCATGGCCTGAGGGGGCGATGCACCAGTTCTTTGACTCTCTATGTGTAGCAGTTGCCCATAGCAGCCGATCAGATTCCTTGTCTAATTTTCAGAGGCTCTATCGAAAATGAAATTAGCAATCTGATAAATTTCCAGTATTGACCAGTTTTTTCCCGGTGTTTTTCTAAGGCTCAATTCATACCATGTTTTTCCTACAGTTAGCAGTAAACGTCTGGAATAATATAAAAAAAAAAGGATTCGGATGTTTACTGTACAGTTCACGTAGACTTCTAAGGGGGAGAGGTATGCCAAACGTATGACCTTTTGGCATACGTCTGGCAGGTTTATGTCTAGATACCTTGATATGGCTGTATACTGTTTCTTTTTTTTTATAATGGAAATCAAAAGCCAAAAGAAAGTTTAATAACTTGAAAAAAAAAGAAATGACTCTTTTAGGCTAGGTTCACATCTCCTCACGTATACCTCTGACGGAAGACTGCAACGTATGCCACTGTATATTCATACAGTGGTATACATCGCGCATTGACCACCATCTGTAAAAAAATTAATAAAATTCAAACCGACCTAGCATTTGCCAATAGGACAGTCTTTTGACATTCGCCACGTGCATGGGGCCCTATGGATGTTCGGCGCATACGCTGGGAGCTTTACCGGGGCATACGCCAAACATAGAGCAAAAATTAGACATGAACAGAGCCTTAAGTGGATGGCAGCTGTATACTTTTTTTTTATTCCGTCGACATAGCAGTATAAGGGCTTGTTTTTTGCGGGACAAGTTGTATTTTGTAATTGTACCATTTTTAGATGCTTACAATATATTGATTAACTTTTATTAACTTTATTTTAGGAGAGAATTGAAAATAAGCAGGTATTGCAGCATTAATTTTCATGTTCTAAATTGACGCCATTTACTATGCAGCGTAAATAACATGTTAACGTTATTCTATGGGTCGGCACGATTACGGGGATACCAAATATGTAAAGGTTTTATATGTTTTCCTACGTTTGAACAATAAATATCCTTTTAGAAAAAAATTACTTGTTTTTGCATCGCCGCATTCCAAGAGACTTAATTTTTTTATTTTTCCGTCGATGTGGCCGTATGTGGGCTTGATTTTTGCGGGTCAATGTGTAGTTTTCATTAATACTATTTTGGGGTACATAGGACTTATAGATTAACTTTTATTTTATTTTTTATGGGGGGAATGGGAGAAAAGAGAGAATTTTGCCGTTGTTTTTTGCGTTTTTTTTGGACGCCGTTTATCCGGCGGTTTAATTAATGTGTTCATTTTATTGGTCAAGTTGTTACGATCGCGGGGATACCATATATGTGTATGTGTTATTTGTTTTGACACTTTTACTAAATAAAATCACT